>NW_003852441.1:11686216-11692663 GCF_000181295.1 Otolemur garnettii | reverse complement strand
CCTAGGTAGAGTGCTGTGGCATCATCATAGCTCACAGAAGCCTCAAACTCTTGGGCTCAAACGATCCTCTTACTTTAGTCTCCCCAGTAACTGGCTAAAGGCGCCTGCCACCACACCTAGCTGTTTTTTTCTATTTTTATTTTTATTTTTTGGCTGGGGCTGGGCTTGAATCCACCATCTCCAACATATGGGGCCGGCGCCCTACCCTTTTGAGCCACAGGCGCCGCCCTTTTTTCTATTCTTAGTGGAAATGGTCTCACTCTTGCTCAGGCTGGTCTCAAACCCTTGGGCTCAAGCAATCCACCTGCCTTGGTCTCCCAGTGCTAGGATTACAGGTGTGAGCCACTGCCTAGCCAGAGTTCTTAAGAAAATTTGGGGCAAATGATCCCTCTCAGTGTCCCTTGAAATGCCAACACCAGGTGGCAGCAGCCTGTTCTGTCTGCTGAGCTATAGGCCCACCTCAGTCCTGGATTTGGCACAGCTCAGTCTAGAAGTTTGAGGCCTTTTTTTGGGTCCCAAATGTTATCAACAGGTTTGATGTACCAAGCTTGCTCCTTGCTTCTCTTTATCTTCTACAGGCCACAGCCAAGACCCTGGCCCACTGAGAGTTAAAGTCACATTGGGCCCACCCTTACCCCCAGGAAAAACATCCACTGACCAAAAGGCTCCATGCAGAAGGGTCTTGAAGGGGCTGAAGCTTACCACCTCATCAACTCCTCTATCCAATACCACAACAGGACATAGTAATTCTCATTTATTATTATATATCACACTCAACAAAGGCCTCTCCCACAATTCTGCCTTATCCATACTTCAGCATAGGACCCCCCCAACCCACCCTCCTCCAGGGAGGCCTATGTCTTGAGTTGGTGGAGAAGGAGAAACTCAAGTAGGGAGAGATCCCCAAGCGATGATGGCATCACCTTCCTGCCAACTCCTTCATCACCTCTCCTTCAAAGCAGAAGAAATGCCAGCCCTCAGCTTCAGTAAGATCTTGGGCTTGTAGGGCCTTGTACAAGTCTATGGCCCTTTTGTTCCAATCCAGGACTGCCAGGCGTAACTGGGAGCAAGCCTTATCCAAGGCCACCTGTGAGAGAAGACATCAATCACTTTCCTGAGGTCAGAAACAAAAAAAGGCTTTCTCACCTCTTCATCAACCTTAGTGCCCTCATTTAAAACCCTTGCCTATGGCTTAGTGCCTGTAGCTTAAGCTGGAAGATTCAAATACAGCCCAGGCCGGCCAAACAACAATGACAGCTGCAACCAAAAAATAGCCAAAAAATAGCCGGGCGTTGTGGCAGACACCTGTGGTCCCAGCTACTTGGGAGGCTGAGGCAAGAGAATCGCTTAAGCCCAGGAATTGGAGGTTGCTGTGAGCTGTAATGCCATGGCACCCCACCCAGGGTGACAGCTTGAGACTCTGTCTCAATAAATAAATAAATAAATAAATAAAATATAAAACCCTTGCCTAGCTTGTAGTCCCCACCCCTCTCCTCACCTCAGCCACCTTTTTGATTATTTTGGAACCAATTCCCTGACCTGTTGTAGGAAGGAAGAGGCAAAAGGAGTAATATATTTGAGTTGAAGGATATCACAAGTTGGGATTGGGGGTGGGGAGTAGGGGATGGTGGTAGGGCATGTGGGTTATTTTGCTCCCACCCCAGCCTCAGCCTCTGCCCAGTACCCCGATATTCAGGCATCACATAGATGTCTTCCAGATAGATGCTGCGTCCCTTCCATGTACTGTAAATGAAGTAGTATACCCCATAGCCCACCATACAGGGACCTGGGAGAGAGAAGAGGGGTAAGTCCTGTGAGGGCCTGTGGGAGACCTCTGAGGCCAACTTTTTTTTTTTTTTTTTCAGTTTTTGGCCAGGGCTGGGTTTGAACCCGCCACCTCCAGCATATGGGTCTGGCGCCCTACTCCTATGGCCCGAGAGGCCAACTTTTGAGGTCAGGATCTCTTACCCTGTAGCTCCCCAGGCGCTGGAAGAATCTCTGCCACCAAACAGTGATAAAAAGGATTCTGCCCAAAGCCATCTGCTCTCAGGGCTGCAGAGATTAGAATTGTGACAAAGAGAAAAAGAGAACCTGGGTGTAAGCCCATCCTGGAGCTGCCTCCTGGGGAGCCCACCCCTCACTTCCTCCCCAGCCCCTTTCCAGCTCCGGGTGCTGACCCCCCACACCTTCTTCACTGATCTTCACCTGATCCGAGAGTTTCTCATACTCAGCTAGTTCCTACGGGGTGAAGACAGACACTAGATTAGGGCAGGGAGGCTCCAAAGTGTATCCCTCCCCCACCTCCGCTCAGCCTCAGCCCCTCAGATCCCCCCAGCTTCCGATCGCAGCCTTCACCCGAATCAGCCTCAAGATGTCTCCACAGTCGCCCTCCTTGGCCTCCCGGATTCGCAGGGAAGCCATCTCTGTCCCTACGGTCTGGGACCAAAGCCCCAGAACCCAGCAAAGGGCAACTGGCACCCTTTAAAGGGCCTCCAGGCTCGGATTCTGAAAAGCTTCGGGGATGAGAGCGGAGAGGAATCCTCAGCTGGAAAGACTAGCTAGGTGGGGGGTAAGCCCCTAAATTCTGCCGCTGCAGGCGCACACCCGCTAGCCAATCCGCTTGCAGAGTAGGCGCAACCCCACCAAGTAGCCCCGCCCCACAGCCCAGTCTGTGAACTCCGCCCCTGGACAAGGGTCAGGTTGGAGTGTGGAGACTTCTTTGGTATTGTTTGGGTGTTATTGCCTCCCTCAGAGATACCCCAAGCCCGAAAGGCTTCCCCTCCACCACGTACCTCTTTAATTGAAACATGCATTCTCTGCTTTAGCCTCACTCTCGCTCACGCACCCAGACCCTGTGTGAGGCCCAAGACCAACCAGGTCTGAAAGTGTTACTTCTTTCAAGGACATTTACATTTTTAAATGGGTCAGGGAGAAGATGATGAATTTCTGCTGCTAGATTGTTAGGCCCTGTAATAAATGGATAGGGGAACATAATTTCCCAGATAGGGGAAGGGGGGTGGGCCCCTTCTCAGTATCCACTAAATCGTACACAGAAACAATACCTTCTTTTTTTTTTTTTTTTTTTTTGCGGTTTTTGGCCAGGGCTGGGTTTGAACCCGCCACCTCTGGCATATGGGGCCGGCGCCCTACTCCTTTGAGCCACAGGCACCACCCGAGACAATACCTTCTTGTGAAACAAACTAGAGGCCTGGGAAGACACAGGGGAAAGGTTCTCACCAGATATCAGGCACTGTGCCTGCATTATCTCAGTTAACCTTCATTCATAGCAACCCATAAAGTATTATTTTCCTCATTTTGGATACTGAAGCACAAAGTGACTTGCCCAAGGTCACCCAGCTAAATATTTAGGATTCCATATCTCACCTCTAGCTCTAAGAAAGGATGGTACTTGGGGAGCATTGCAGGCCTGTTTCTAGACATCAGGCCTGTCAAGGCAGCCTCCCCAGGTGGGCAGAGGCTTGGAGGATCTAAGCCAGGTTCTAGAGAGGAGAGGGGAAATAGCGTTTGCTTTCTCAGCTCATAAACTTTCTGAGCAGTGAGGGATGGTAGTGGAGGGACTCTGTCCCTCACCCCATTTGACCTCAGAGGGGCATCAGGGTCAGTGCCCAGTTCTCCTGCCTCCCCCTTCCCCCAGTGCAACCTTTAACCCTCCAGCACCCATGCGCAAGGCTGCCTGCCCCCGCTGTATTTTTCAAAGAGTTGTCTGAGTCACAGAGTGGACAGCTGTTGATTATGGAGAGCGGAGGCCAACTGACCACCTCATGCCCGCTGCTGCTGCTGCTGCTGCTGCTGTTGCTGTTGCTGTTACTGCCTCACAGCCACCAGGGACAGCCCCTGAGACATACTCTCCCCACCCAGGTGCAGGGGTGGGACAGAGCACTCAGCTTATATGTGTGTCTAAATGAACTATATTTTTGACTCTGCCTGTTTCTTTTCCCTCCTCCCTTGGCCCTGTAGCAATGCCTCTTCTTCTATCTATCTCTGGCATGTCCTTATTCAGGTTGTTTATTTTCTCTTTCTAATAGAGGGCCCAGGACCCTCCTGCTGTGCACCTTGACAATGGCCTGGGACAAGAGCCTGTCACTGTCATGACATTTGATCTCACCAAGATCACCAAGTATGGATCAAGCTAGCTCCTTGACCTAGTTTTCAGAACCTACCCTCTCTCTATCCATCAGCTCTTCTCTTTTTCCTGTTTTCCTGTCCTTCTTCTTCCTGAATGACACTTCCCCACTTCTCCCAACCCCACATTGAAACTCAAAGGGCGCACTCCATACACATTCCTTCCTTACCTGTCTTTCCAGAACCACCTCCTCCTTTGAGTTTCGAACCTGGGATCCAGAGGGAGTAATTTTGTATGGAGATACCAATCCTAAGGATGACTGGTTCATGCTGGGTCTTCGGGATGGCAGGCCTGAGATTCAGCTGCTCAATCGCTGGTCCCAGCTTACAGTGGGTGCTGGACCTCGGCTGGATGATGGGAGATGGCATCAGGTAAGCTAGCTCTGCTCCTGAGGCAAGGGGTATGCAGGGCAGTTCTGAGAAAGGGGAACAAAGCCAAGTTATTGGGCATCCCATTACCATTGTCATCTCAAAACCCCATGAAGTAGCTGTTCTTGTCTCCATTTTTTCCAGTGGGAATTCTTTTTTTTTAATTTTTTCTGATTACAAATTCCTTTTTTTTTTTTGAGACAGAGTCTCACTTTGTCACCCTCGGTAGAGTGCTATGGCATCACAGTTCACAGCAACCTCCAACTCTTGGGCTTAGGCTATTCTCTTGCCTCAGCCTCCTAAGTCCCGAGTAGCTGGGACTACAGGCACCCACCACAACACCCGGCTATTTTCTGTTGCAGTTTGGCCGGGGCCAGGTTCGAACCTGCCACCCTTGGTATATGGGGCCAGTGCCCTACTCACTGAGACACAGGCACTGCCCTCCAGTAGGAATTCTAAGGTTCAGTCAGTATATAATTGACAAAGCTTGATGATAGCTGAGTATTCAGGGGCATGTTCTTTCCACTCTAGCACTGGGCTACCTCAGAAGAAAGTGACAGAGATAGGTCCCAGGGGCCACTAATTCTATTTCTCCTGTAGGTAGACCTAAAGATGGATGGAGACTCAGTGATGCTACGGGTGGATAGGGAGGAGGTGCTATGCCTGAGACAAGCCTCTGGGCCCCTGGCCACCAATTTCCAGCCCATCCTGAGGCTTGCACTGGGAGGGCTGCTCTTTCCCCCCTCCAACCTTCGCTTGCCGGTAACTACATCACAGGAATGGAATGGTGGCCAAAGCGTGGTAAAGCACTGCTGGGTGGTTGGCTATGGAAATGTAAGTCCATGCTTTTAAGGAGAGGGGATGGGACAGGAACTGCATCAGGGAGTCCAAGTGCTCATGTCTCAGGGCAATGAAATGAGGGTGTGGAGACTAGGCATAGAGCCCTGATTTCCACAGGTCTCCATCTTCCCTACCCCCACCCTCTCCAGCTGGTCCCTACCCTGGATGCCTGCCTGCGCCGGGATACCTGGCTGGACAAACAGGCCCAGACCTCTGCCTCTGTCCCCACTAGCCTCAGAAGCTGTGATGTAGAGTTACAACCTGGGATATTCTTCCCTCCAGGGACTCATGCAGAATTCAGTCTCCAAGGTAGACTTCCTTGAAGTCTATTTTGCCCTCATGGCCAGCTCTGCCATCCTGTCTCCCTCCACCACCAGCCCCTTCCTTGCTTGAAGTCCCAGCTTTGAGGCCTCAGGAGGATCTTTTCTCCCTCCCCTCCAGATATTCCCCAGCCTCATGCAGAGCCCTGGGCCTTCTCTCTGGACCTGGGACTCAAGCTAGTGGCAGGCTCAGGCCACCTCCTTGCCCTTGGGACACCAGAGAACACTTCTTGGCTCAGCCTCTACCTTCAAGATCAAGTAAAGGGGGAGAATGGGTCACTGCCTATATTCAGTGGAGCCTGGCAACAACAAGGAAAAAGAGGGCTCCAAAATTTCAATATTAAGAATGTTTAAGGGCTCAGCACTCGTAGTTCAGTGGTTAGGGCACCAGCCACATACACCACCAGGCTGGCAGGTTTGAATCTGGCCCAGGCCTGCTAAACAACAATGACAACTACAACAAAAAATAGCCGAGTGTTGTGGCAGCACCTGACGCAAGAGAATCGCTTAAGCCCAAGAGTTTGAAGTTGCTATGAGCTTGACGCCATAGCACTCTACTGAGGGCAACATAGTGAGACTCTATCTCAAAAAAAAAAAAAATCTGTTTTGGGCAGCGCCTGTGGCTCAGTGGGTAGGGTGCCAGCCCCATATGCCAAGGGAGGCGGGTTCAAACCCAGCTGGGCCAAACTACAACAAAAAACAGTCAGTTGTGGCAGGTGTCCCAGCTACTCGGGAGACTGAGGCAAGAGAATTGCCTAAGACCAAGAGCTGGAGG
>NW_003852441.1:11680706-11685996 GCF_000181295.1 Otolemur garnettii | reverse complement strand
GAAAAAAAATTGTTTTCTTTCTTCAGCATTCTCTTGGTTTTGTTTGAGCTATTAAAGAGGCAGACTTTTTTCCTTTTTTTAAAAGGAATGTTTAAGGCTTGGCATGGTGGCTCATCCCTGTGATGAGCACTCTGGGAGGCCAAGGAGGATGGATTGCTTGAACTCAAAAGTGTGAGACCAGTCTGAGCAAAAATGAGAACCTGTCTCTACTAAACATAGAAAAACTGAGGCAAGAAGATCACTTGAGCATGAGTTGGAGGTTGCTATGAGCTATGATGCCATGGCACTCTACCCAGGACAACACCTTGAGACTCTGTCTCAAAAAAAAAAAAAGTTTAAGGCCAGATGCTGTAATTCGAGCCCTTTGGGAGGCTAAGGTGGGAGGATCACTTGAGCTCAGGAGTTCAAGACCAGCCTGAGCAAGAGTGAAACCCTGTCTCTACTAAAAATAGAGAATATTAGCTGGTTGTTGTGGTGGGCTCCTGTAACCCCAGCTACTCGGGAGGCTGAGGCAGGAGGATTGCTTGAACCCAAGAGTTTGAGGTTCCTGTGAGCTAGGATGATGCCACAGGACTCTAGCCTGGAGCAACAAAAGTGGGAATCTGTCTCAAAAATAAAAAAAAGTATTTAAAAAGAAAAGAGGCCTTAAGGGTGACACTCAGATGGGGCTGGGAGGTGAGCAACCTATCTTGAAGCCTCCTATAGCAAGCAAAAAGTTTTTACTTTGATTCCATATTTACTTGGAATAAGTAAGTGTGGTTTCACAGAGGTCAAGCCCGGAAAATTGGGGCAGGATTTAAGTGGTGAGAACGGCCAGTAGGTGGAGGTGTAGCTGAAAGGCAGAATTGAGATAGCTGGGGTGAGGACATAAGGAGTTGGTTCTGCTGATTTTTTATTCCCACACACTCTGCAGAAGGTGGTGTTGTCTCCTGGGTGGGGGCCAGGGCTGGATCTGCCCCTGGTCTTGGAACACTCTCTTCAGCTAACGCTGAGTGCATCCAGAGTGGTCTTGAGCCAGGGCCTGAAGACAGAAGTCCTTGCTGTTCCTGCCTTGGGCCTTGGCCCCCTCTTCAGCCTCTGGGCCCAGCCTCAAGGGCGACTCTTCTTGGGGGCTTTAGCAGGTAAGAGAGAGAGATGTTCCAGTTCTGCACGCACCATGGTAAACAGCTAAAGAAAAGGAATGTATTTTGAGAGGAAGAAAGCCTCTGGGAGGATCTCAAAAAGACAAACGATATGGAGGGTGGTGGGGAGGCAATGTTTTTGAAAACTAAGGTTGGAAAAGTGGAGAGGAGTTTCTTGATCTAAGGCACCCTAATGCTCTAATGCTACCTCTATGTCACCTCCCCTCTAGGAGAGGACTCTTCTGCCTCCTTTTGCTTGAATGGTCTTTGGGCACAGGGCCAGAGGCTGGACATGGACCGGGCCCTGAATAGAAGCCAGGACATCTGGACTCACAGCTGTCCCCAGAGCCCAGGCAATGAAACTGACAACTCCCATTAAAGCCCTTACCTAAGCATTCTTTTTGAAAGTCACTTGTTCACTTACTGAAAAAATATTCACTATGTACTGATAACATACCAAGAACTGTGTCAAGCTTTGAGTTGTATCAGTGAGCAAAACAACTTGGTTCCTACCCCCTTGGTGCTCATGGGGAGGTGGGCATTCATCAAAGGTTAACTAATAAGTGGATAATTGGAAACTCCAGTAAGCACCAGAAGGGAGAATTGTGAGACTGAGAGTTGTGAGAGAGTGGCTATTTGGTGGCCTTCACCTAATCTGGGCACCACAGAGGGCTTCCCTGAGAAAGTGGACACTTCATAGGCTGGATTCCTAGCAACAGCACCCACAGACATGCACACACCAGATCCAGGCCACTTTCTGGAAGCTGGGAGCACACCTCCTTCTGTAGTTGTCTATTCCCTTTGAGATTCCAGCTTCCTGCTTCTGGCTGGTCCCTAGAGATCAGGAGGAAGGGAAGAGATGGAATTTGTTGTCTCAAGTCATTCTGGTCCTTGGATTGGCCACTGCTGCCCAGGGAGGGAGCAGCAGAGGGCATGAGAGGGTTGTAGAGCAAGGGGTATAGGGTTTCTGGGAAAGGAGGGGCAGGGCGGAAGAAACAGGGAGGTGAGCAGATGAAGAAAGCCACTTCTCTTTCCTAGTCTCAGTCCACTTACTGCGTTCCCAGATGAGTATTTCTGTACTCAATTAAACAAGAGCTGGCTTGTGCTGTTCCCAGCTGGGAAGATCAGGCGGATTCAGGAATATCTCTGCCTTCAAAGAATATGGTAACCCAGCCCTCAGCCCCTAAACCTCTGGAGAATCCTGGTGCCCTGTCCCCTCCCATGGGCACCTTCCTGTCTCAGCTTCCTAGTCCCTGGGGATGCCTCATGCCCAACCCCTATATTCCAGCTCCCAGTCTTTTGACCTCTGAAGAAACCTTGGGTTCCAGCCCAAAGCTGCCTGCTCACCAAGGAACCCTGGATCTCCCGTCCCTGTCCCCACTTCTCAATTCTTATCCTGCTCAAGAACTGTTAATGCATCCTGCATCTCCAGACTCCATGGGATCGCTAGGCCCCCACCAAGTTTCCCAGCTTCTTGTTTCTTCCAAGGATCTTCCTGCCAGTAACCCAGGCAACAGGGTGAGTCACTACGTGGACCTGCTTTCTCTCCCTTTCTGTAGGGATCAGTGAGGACCTAAATGACCCTAGGGTAAGAAGGCTGCAACAGTTTCTAAGGTGGAAGACAAATCCCAAATCCTGCCTTGTGCCCCTCCCAGTCTTAATTCTATAGACCTTCCCAGTGTAGAACTGCCTCCACTAGCCAGCAGTGTTTGTAGGAGAATCCTGAGCATGGAGAGAGAGGGCCCAAACTCAATTCTGGCCCTTGGGTAATGTTCAGGGTTACTTTGGCCACCTGAACACCTACTATGTACCAAGCACCGTTCTAGACACCTACAATGCACTGGCAAAAAGGACAGACATGATCTCTGCTGTCATGAAGCTTACAATAGAGTGAAGGGGAAGCAGACAGTCCATAAACAAGAAAAGGAGGTGGCGTCCATAGCTCAGGTGGTAGGGCGCGGGCCACATATACCCAGGTTGGTGGGTTCGAGGCTGGCCTGGGCCTGCTAAACAACAACTGCAACCCAAAAATAGCCGGATGTTGTGGCGGATGCCTGTAGTCCCAACTACTTGGGAGGCTGAGGCAAAAGAATCGCTTTAGCCCAAGAATTTGAGGTTGCTATGATGCCACGGCACTCTACTGAGGGTGACATAGTGAGACTCTGTCTCAAAAAAAAAGAAAAGAAAAGAAAAGGAGTGAATGAGAAGGCTCATTTCAAATAGTAGTTAGAGCTAAAAAGGGAATAAAATTCTGTAATATAATAGGGGAAAGGGAGGTGCAACATTAGCTGGGTGGTCAGGAAGTCACTTGAGCAGAGACCTGAATAATGAAAAGAAGTCATCCTGTGAGGCCATGAGCGTGAGCCAGTGGGGAGAGAGGTTAAAGAGGCTGGATACACCTGTGTGCCCACCAAGGGGATTGTTCTGAGTGGCAACTTCCTGACTTTTTGTTCCTGGAATCTCCCAGGGACTGGCTTTTCTCCCCTCCCTCCACCCCACCCTCTCCAGGACACTGTGCCCCCAACTTCTCTTTCCCCAGCCTGCCCTAGATTCCAAGATTCCTGATTACCATCCAGAGCTGTCTACACTCTTTCATTAAGACTGACTTTGCTTTGACACAGATTTTGCCAGGCCCCCACCAAGGGCACCTACGATGCCTGTTCAATGTCCTTTGCCTTCCCCACACCCTTAAAAAACTTTCCAGAGCTTTGCAGCACACCCTGCAGCCTCCAGATCTGGTTTAACCACTCACTCTACCCTACCCCTGCCCTCCACTTTCTCCCTGCCCATTCCCTCCTTCTTTCAACTAACATTTACTGGTTGTTGGCAGTTTGCCAAATACTGTGTTAGGTAGTCCACAGGGACTTTATTTTTATTTATTTATTTAATTTAATTTTTTTTTTTTGCAGTTTTTGGCTGGGGCTGTGTTTGAACCCACCACCTCTAGTATTTGGGGCCAGTGCCCTAACCCTTTGAGCCACAGGCCCCGCCCTACTTTTTTTTTTTTTTGAGACAGAGCCTCAAGCTGTCCCCCTGGGTAGAGTGCCCTGGCATCACAACTTACAGCAACCTCTAACTCCTGGGCTCAAGGGAGTCTCCTGCCTCTGCCTCCGAAGTAGCTGGGACCACAGGTGCCCGCTGCAACACCTGACCATTTTTTGGTTGCAGCTATCATTGTTGTTTGGCAGGCTCAGGCTGGATTCGAACCTGCCACCTTAGGTGTATGTGGCTGGCGCCTTAGCCACTTGATCCACAGGCACCAAGCCCGCAGGGACTTTAAAGATGAATAAGACTTGCTACTGGCCCTGGAGAACCCGAGTTTTGAGAGATAGACAGGTGAAATGCTTTAATAGGCCAGAGAACCTGGTTGCTAGTTCTACCAAGGACCATGGAAAAGGTAAGTTATTATAGGCATGAAGTTGAACAAATGAAAACTAAACCTCTTTAACTCTCAGTTTGCCTGACTATAAAATGGAGAAGTTACCCATTTGATAAAATCATATAGGTAAAATGTATTGGCCTATAGAAAGTACTCAATATATGAGATATGTTGTTATTATTAACTTTACACATATTTCTTGACATATGGCTCTGAGCATGCTGGATATAAAAGATGAGGAAGGGCATGTGATGTGGCTGAACCATGGGCAGTATGAGATGGAATGAGGGCAGACTGGGAGGCTTTTCAGGTCACGTGGTGAAAGGCCTTTTGTGTCCTGCTAAGGAATGGGAGCTCTATCTGGTCAGTGAAAGATCTTTCTTTCTTTCTCTCAATCATGGTAAAATATACACAATGTAAAATTTACAATCTTAACCATTTTCAAATGTACAGTTCAGTGGCATTAGGCCCATTTACGTTGTTGTGCAGCCCTAAACAGCATTCATCTTCAGAACTCTTTTTATCCTTGAAGATCTGAGACTCTGTCCCCGTTAAACAGCTTTCCATTCCTCCTTCCCCCATATCTGTGGGGGAGAGAGAGCTCTTCTTTCTTTGTTCTTGTCTCTGCAAAGACCCATAATTTTTTTAAATTAATTAATTAATTTGAGACAGAGCGTCAAGCTATCCCCCTGGGTAGAGTGCCCTGGCATCACAGCTCACAGCAACCTCCAACTCCTGGGCTCAAGCGAGTCTCCTGCCTCCACCTCCCAAGTAGCTGGGACCATAGGTG
>NW_003852441.1:11666005-11680340 GCF_000181295.1 Otolemur garnettii | reverse complement strand
CCACCCTCAGTAAGTGGGGCTGGCGCCCTACTCACTGAGCCACAGGCATTACCCCAGTGACAAATCATTTTTGAGAACCCAAACAGTGAAGTCCCTGGAATTTCATGGACTGGAAGGAAGGGATCAGTGGGCACAGACTTCACAACAAGCTCTTCCATGAGAGAGTGAGTGTGGGGGCTGTCATTCTGTCTCCTCCTTTCTGGAGATGCTGGTAGGAGGACTGGGTTCCAGGAAGAAACTGGAAGTTTGTAATAGCTCTTTGTCCCCAAGCCCACCAAAGGCTTTTCTGATCTCCCATTTCTCAGCTTGTTTCCCTCTGAACACCAATGTTACATTAGTGCAGCCTCCCCATCCCCTTCCCTCTTCCTAATTTAGAGGAGAGAGTAGCAAGGCAGGGACCAAAAGGGTCCCTTTTGGGATGCTTACTCTATAGTCCATAATCCCCTACAGTGTACAGAAGACATTCATGCTTTTCTTTCTAAATAAGCCTGGGGTACAAGGGCAGAGATTGAGCCAGGAAATGGAGGCTATACCCAAGCTCCGTTTGCTAAACTGTGTGTCTCCCCTGCTTAAAATTCTAGAATGGCTACTGGGATGATTGGGTTAAAATACAAACCATGGGGTGGCACCTGTGGCTCAGTGGGTAGGGCGCTGGCTCCATATACCCAGGGAGGTAGGTTTGAATCTGGCCTTGGACAGCTAAAACAGCAATGAGAATTGCAACAAAAAATAGCCAGGCATTGTGGTGGGCTCCTGTGGTCCCAATCTACTCAAGAGTCTGAGGCAAGAGAATCGCCTAAGCCCAAGAGCTGGAGGTTGCTGTGAGCTGTGATGCCATCGCACTCTACCGAGGGTGACAAAATGAGAGTTTGTCTCAAAAAAAAAAAAAAATGTTCACTAGATGGTATGTAAGAAAAAAAATATCTAAATCACTCTAGAACAGTGATTCTCAACCTTCCTAATGCCGCGACCCTTTAATACAGTTCCTCGTGTGTGGTGGCCCCCAACCATAAAATTATTTTCATTGCTACTTCATAACTGTAATTTTGCTACTGTTACAAATCATAATGTAAATATCTGATAATAGGAGACCCCCAAAGGAGTTGTGAGCCACAGGTTGAGAACTGTTGCTCTAAAGGACCTTTAGGGTTTAGAGCCCACCTACCTCTTGGATCTCCTTTTTTCTTTGCGACAGAGTCTCACTCAGTCACCTTGGGTAGAGTGCTATGTCATCATGGTTCACAGCAACCTCAAACTCTTGGGCTAAAAAAAATCTTCTGTATCAGCCTCCCAGGTAGCTGGGACTACATGCACTTGCTACAATGCTTGGCTAGTTTTACTATTAGTAGACACAGGGTCTCACTCTTGCTCATCCTGGTCTCAAATTCATGACTTCAAGCAATCTACCTGCCTCGGCCTCCCAGAGTGCTAAGATTACAGGTGTGAGCTGAGCCACCACCCTGGGCCTTCTCTTGGATCTCTTGCCTTCTTTCATTAAAGTCCACCCTTTGCTCTTGCACTTCCTTCTTACTAGAAAGCTCCTCCACCATCTCTTCCAATTGCTCCTTTTGTTTTTTCTTTTTCTTTCTTTTTTTCTTTTTGAGGCAGAATCTCAGTTGGTCACTCTTGTTAGAGTGCTGGTGCATCTTAGCTCACAGCAACCTCAAACTCTTGGGCTCAAGCGATTCTCTTGCTTTAGTTTTCCAGGTAGCTGGGACTACAGGCACCCACCACAGTGCCCGAGTATTTTTTTGTTTTTTAGAGACAGGGGTCTTGTTCTTGCTCAGATTGGTCTCAAACTCATGAACTCAAGCAATGCTCCAGCCTCAGCCTCCCAAGTGCTGGGATTATAGGCATGAGCCATTACATTGGGTCTTTTTTTTTTTTTTGGAGACAGAGTCTCACTTTGTCACCCTCAGTAGAGTGCTGTGACGTCACAGCTAACAACAACCTCAAACTCTTGGGCTTTAGTGATTCTCTTGCCTCAACCTCCCAAGAAGCTGGGACTACAGGTGTCCACTACAACGCCTAGCTATTTTCTTGTTGTAGTTATCGTTGTTTAGCAGGCCCAGGCCGGGTTCAAATCTGCCAGCCCCAGTGCATGTGGCTGGTTCCCTAGCTGCTGAGCTACAGGTGCCAAACCTTTTTTTTTTTAAATTGAGACAGAATCCTGCTCTGTCGCCTGCCCCCATTAGAGTGCTGTGGCATTATTACAGCTCATTGCAAATTCAAACTCCTAGGCTCAAGCAATTGATCCTTCTTACCTCAGCCTCCCAGATAGCTGAGATATAAGACTGGCTAGACTGTTTTTTCTATTTTAGCAGAGACAGGATCTCGCACTTGCTCAGGCTGGTCTCGAACTCCTGAGCTCAAGCAATTCTCTGTCTCATCCTCCCAGAGTGCTAGGATTACAGGCCTGAGCCACCATGCCAGGCCCTTATAACTCTTTTTGATCTTTTAAGTTGTCTCAAAAGTCACCTCCTTGGTGGGCGGCACCTGTGGCTCAAAGGTGTAGGGTGCCAGCACCATATGCCAGAGGTGGCGGGTTCAAACACAGCTCTGGCCAAAATAAACAAATAAATAATAACAAAAATTAAAAAAAAAAAGTCACCTTCTTGGTAAAGCCATCCCTACCATTTAGGCACTTTCTGGTACATCATGCTGTTTTTTTTTCTTTTTTCCTGTAAAATATTAACATTGTAATTGTTTTTTGAGACAGACTCTCATTATGTCGCTTTGGGTAGAGTGCTGTGACATCGCACAGCTCACAGCAACTTCCAACTCTTGGGCTTAAGCAATTCTCTTGCCTCAGCCTCCTGAGTATCTGGGACTACAGGCACCTGCCACAACTGCCCGCTATTTTTTTGTTGTAGTTGTCATTGTTATTTATCAGGCCTGGGGCCAGGTTCGAACTCTCCAGCCCCAGCGTATGTGGCCGGCACCCTAACCGCTGAGCTACAGGCACTGAGCCTGTATTTGTTTATTTTTATTGTCCATTGGAGTGGGAGCCCCGGGAACCCAGGGGAAGTCTCTGAAGGGTGGGTGAGCAGTCTTCCAGGAGAAAGGTGTGAAGTGGCCAAAAATGTGAAGTCAAGAGTAAGCACAGGCTGGGTGCCTATGTCTCAGAGGTTGGGGCGCCAGCCACATACACCAGGGCTGAGGGGGTTGAACCAGGCTTAGGCCTGTTAGATAACAATGACAACAACAACAAAATAGGTGGGCGTTGTGGCAGGTGCCTTTGGTCCCAGCTTCTTGGGAGGCTGAGGAAAGAGAATCGCTTAAGCCCAAGAGGTGGAGGTTGCTGTGAGCTGTGACACCATAGCACTCTACAGAGGGTGACATAGTGAGACTGTCTCAAAAAAACAAACAAACAAAAAAAGAGTAAGCACAGTCTTTCCCAGGAATGGCTGGCTGGATTCTAGCCAAGAACTACTGAGGTACTAGTGAGGAAGGAGGTTGGGGACACAGGCTGGGTATAGGCTGTGGAGTATCTTGCAGGTTATACTGAAGAATCAGAATTCCAACCTACTGGTTAATGGGAAGCGATTGAAGAACTTTGAGCTGAGAAGTTGAGAAGCTGAGGCCTAATTAAAGCTGTTTTTAGAGAAAATTAATCCAGAGTCTGCCACAGGATAGAGTGAAGCAGGCCAGCTGAGTAATTTATGGGGCCAAATACAAAATGAAAATGTAGGGCCTCTTGTTCAAAAAGTAGGAAAAAAGTGCCATTAGAGGCACTAAAATAGAAACTATTTTCTGTTCTTCCACAGTTCTCTCTGTGTTTGATGGTATTTTTTCTTTGCTATTAAATGTTTAAAAAAAATTTTTTTTGGTAGAGACAGAGTCTCACTTTATCACCCTTGGTAGAGTACCATGGCGTCAAAGCTCACAGCAAGCTCCAAATCCTGGGCTTAAGCAATTCTCTTGCCTCAGCCTCCCGAGTAGCTGGGACTATAGGCACCTGCCATAACATACGTCTATTATTTGGTTGCAGTTTGGCTGGGGCCAGGTTTGAACCCGCCACCCTCAGTATATGGGGCCAGCCCCCTACTCACTAAGCCACAGGCACCACCCTAAATTTTTTTTTGTTGTTGTTTGAGACAGAGTCTCACTATGTCACCCTCCGTAGACAGCTCACAGCAACCTCCAACTCTTGGGTTTAAGAGATTCTCTTGCCTCAGCCTCCCAAGTAGCTGGGACTACAGGTGCCCACCACAACACCCTGCTATTTTTTGGTTGCAGTTGTTTAGCTATTATTTAGCTGTCCCAGGCCGGGTTCAAACCTGCCACCCTTGGTGTGGGTGGCTGATGCTGTAATCACTGTGCTACAGATGCTGAGCCAATGTTTAAAATTTGTATTTATTGGCTTGGCGCCTGTGGTTCAAGTGGCTAAGGTGCCAGCTACATACACCTAAGGTGGCGAGTTCGAATCCAGCCCGGGCCCTCCAAACAACAATGATGGCTGCAACCAAAAAAAATAGCCGGTGTTGTGGTGGGCGCCTGTGGTCCCAGCTACTTGGGAGGCAGAGGCAGGAGACTCGCTTGAGCCCAGGAGTTAGAGGTTGCTGTGAGTTGTGATGCCAGGGCACTCTTGAGGCTCTGTCTCAAAAAAAAAAAAAAATATTATTTATTTATTTTAGAGACAGAGTCTCAATCTGTCACCCTTGGTAGAATGCTGTGGCATCACAGCTCACAGTAACCTCCAATTCCTTGGCTTAGGCTATTCTCTTGCCTCAGCCTCCCAAGTAGCTGGGACTACAGGTGCCTGCCACAACACCCAGCTATTTTTTGTTGCAATTTGGCCGGGCCTGGGTTCAAACTCTCCACCCTCGGTATATGGGGCTGGTGCTGGCGCCAGCGCCCTACCCACTGAGCCACTAGTTGCTGCCCTAAAATTTTTAAATGAATACTTTTCTACCTTCAACTTCCTTATAAGTAAGAAAGGACTGAAAGGAAAATAAACTATGTCCTTGCTTTCCCTTTCCTTCCATGGCATCATTGCCAGCCTAAGTGACAAGCTTCTACAGGGAGGTGACAGGACTAAGAAAGGATGTGCCAGGATGCCATGACCATCTCGGCTTCCTAGAATGCCATTGCTTGCATTCTGTGTTTGAAGCAAGTTCTGCTTTCAACAAAGGTATAGTCCTTCAGCTGTCAGCACCCTCATTTATTCAGTTGTAGAGTTGTAGACATAGCATACTTACCTGGTACCCACTTTGAGTCTGGCTGAACTATCACACATGGTAGGTCCACTAGAATTCTGTGCTCATGGAGCATTTCAAACACTGAGAATGAGCCACCATGTTACCACCATGTTGCCTCTGCTCACACATATGCATCAGTGTCCCATTGGACTTCACTTACAAAACACAGCTTCAGAGTAGAACTATTAAGAATTTCAAGACAAGGCTGGGTGTGGTGTCTCACGCCTATAATCCTAGCACTCTGGGAGGCTGAGAGGGTTGGATTGCTTGAGCTCAGAAGTTTGAGAACAGCCTAAGTAAGAGTGAGACCCATTCTCTACAAAAAATAGAAAAAATTAGCTGGGTGTGGTGGCAGGTACCTATAGTCCTAGCTACTCAGGAGCCTGAGACAGGAGGATCAGTTGAGCCCAAGTGTTTGAGGTTGCTGTGAACTGTGATGCCATAGCACTCTACTGAGGGTGACAAATTGAGACTCTGCCTCAAAAGACCTTTATGTCATGTGTCTTTTACTGAATTTTTTTTTTTGAGACAGAGCCTCAAGGTGTCCTCCAGGGTAGAGTGCTGTGGCATCACAGCTCACAGCAACCTCCAACTCCTGGGCTCAAGCAAGTCTCCTGTCTCTGCTCCCAAGTAGCTGGGACCACAGGTGCCCACCACAACGCCTGGCTATTTTTTGGTTGCAGCCATCATTGTTGTTTGGAGGGCCGGGGCTGGATTTGAACCCGCCACCTTAGGCGTATGTGGCTGGAGCCTTAGCCACTTGAGTCACAGGCGCCGAGCCTTTCACTGAAATTTTTAATTATTTATTATTTATTTTTTTGAGATAGAGTTTCACTTTGTCCCTGTGGGGTCATAGCTCACAGCAACCTCAGGCTCCTGCCACAACATCTTGCTAAATTTTAGAGACAGGGGACTTCACTCTTGCTCAGGCTGTCTCCAACTCCTGAGCTCAAGCAATATACCCTCCTTGACCTACCAGAGTGCTAGGATTACAGGAGTGAGCCACTGTGTTTGGCCTTGAAATAATGACTCCTAACGTGTTATTTTTATTTATTTATTTATTGAGACACAGTCTCACTCTGTTGTCCATGTAGAGCGCCATGGCATAAAAATGGCTCACAACAACCTCAAACTCCTAGCCTGAAGCGATCCTCCTACCTCAGCCTCCAATATAGCTGGGACTAAGTCCACCTGCCACCACTCTGGGCTAACTTTCTCTATTTTTAGTAGAGACAGGGTCTCACTCTTGCTCAGGCTGGTCTCAAACTCCTGAGCTCAAGCAATACTTCAGCCTCGGCCTCCCAGAGTAGTTGGATTATACACATGAGCCACCATGCCCGGGGTCTCAAGCTCTTTATTTCTTTTATATTCTGCCCCAGCCATCTCCTGAACTTGTCGTTGGTATCTTAATATTTTAGTCTCTAACTCCTTGATGGGGCATCTACTTTAGAGTATATTATCTGCTTCTCTCTCTGTCTCTGAATCTCTCTGAGGTTATCTTTCCTTCTACTCCGCCTGGACATGCCCTCTGTCTCTTCCTGCCACTCTTCCAGTCCAGTACCTGGGGTAGGGGTAGCGGAGGAGATAGCCAGGTCCCTAAGAGGAGGCGGGTGGATGGGTGGGTGGGAGCGGCCCAATCCCTTTCTCCGTATTTGCATATGTATGAGGTCGCCCGGACCTGCAGCGAGGAGGCGGAGCTTCTGAGGGTTGAAAGAGGGCGGGCACCCTCAGAGCCGCAGAGTATAAAGACCCAGAGCGGTGACCGCGGACTCTGCACTGCTGAGGAGCGGAGCCTCCGACTGGGGGCCCCTCCTATCCCTGGCTGTCCCCCAACTGCGCGTCCCTGCCCCACCCCCGCGGCTGAGCCACACTACTGGTGCAGTGGTCTCCGCTTAGCCGAAGAGCCGTGAGCGGTCACCCGCCTGGTTCCACAGCCTCTTTCCATCTCGGATTTTGGGGCGCCCCCCTCCCCCACCTCTCTCTGGCTGTTTGCACCCCTATTTTTCTGCGTTTCGCTAGGGCTTTGTAGCCGTCTGTTTTTGCATCCCTTTTCGTTTTCCTTCTAGGGGATTTTGGGGGTGAAGCTGCATTCACACCTCTTACCCTTGTTATCTTTCCCCGCTCTGACAGCCCCCCTTTTCATTGCATCTGGGGGCCTAGGATCCTTGACTCTTCCGCCACGTTGCCAGCACCCCGCAGCGCGTGGCCGTACACCCCGGAATTTGCGGCAGCTTCATATCTTAGAGGGATCTCATTTGCCTCTACCGCCTTTGCTCCCCGTGCTTTCGAGTGCGTGGAGGGCTACAGCTCGCGGTGCCCCTGCTTCTCCGCAGCTCCCAGCCCAGTGCGGGGACTCGCCCCGCGCCTCCAAGATGGTCATCCAGAAAGAGAAGAAGAGCTGCGGGCAGGTGGTTGAGGAGTGGAAGGAGTTCGTGTGGAACCCGAGGACGCACCAGTTCATGGGCCGCACAGGGACCAGCTGGGGTACGCGGGGTCGGTGCGCCAGGGGCCTGGGGAGGGGATCAACCGAGCTAAGCCTAGAGGGTGCAGGGTCCTGCCGACGAGGCCCCAGCTCCCCTCCCGGGTCTCCGGCGTCCAGCCCCCCTGCCGGGCTCTGGGTTGGGAGGGGGACGAATCACCAGTCTAATCTCCCCGGCTGGCCTTGCGGAGGCGGAGAAAGTAGGTCACAGCCGCCTTCCCGCCCCCTGCGGAGCCCCCTCGGGCGGGGGGTCTCGGGCTCTGTGCGCGTACCCGCGCCACGGCGCTTACGCTCGCTCTTGGGGCCTGTCCGCTCCACGGTATCGTCCCCCACCTCCCAAGAGCTCCCCTTCCCTCCCTCTGGCTTTTACTAGCTTTCCAGCTCCGTCTATTTTTAGCACATGCCCACCGCCTGGACCCTGGGAACATTTATGAGGGGCCGGATCTTGGAGGGGGAATGGGGGGGGGTTCTTCACAACGGAAGTCGTCAGTCTATATACCAGCGCAGGGCTTTTGGAGCCTTCTTTGGGTGCTTTGTGGGTGGGGGCCTGCTGGGGAGGGGTGACCCTGTGAGTTTGTTGAGGCTGGATGCTCAGTGGAGGAGGGAGGAGTGCTCACAGTGGGGAGATGGCGTCCATCATACAGCCAGGTGTGCCTGCGGAAGTCGGTGGCTTGGGAGCTTTCCCAGCCATAGGCTGGCGGGACTCAGGGGGTGTGAAGGAAGTTGTATATGGTTGAGGTCTGGTGATGGGCAAGTGCAGGTGAAGGGTGGGATTCTTCCTAAAGGGACTGCCAAGCTGGGAAATTGAAGCACAAGGGACACTGCCTGATACAATTTGCAATTTATCCACACTGGGCCCTGTCCACATCAGCTCACCCACTAAGGGGCCCATGAGGACCCTTGCCATCAGGGAACTCAGAATCCAGCCCCTGGGATGAGAAGGATCCAGAAATGTTTAGAAGAATCTGAGCACTTCCTGGAGGAAGTGTCTTCTGAGATGGGAGGATTGGGTGGCTGGGTGGTGGGAACAGCAGGGCCTAGCACCAGGCTGAGGGAATTATGGAGAGATGATGTCCTGGGAAGGCTGTGGGAAATTTTGTCTTTACTAGGCTGGAGTGATTGTGGAAGGTTCTGACAGCTGTCTCTGACAGATTTGTAGCTAGGCGAGAGTCTTAGCTTCTTGGTTTCAGAAACTGTGTTCAGGGTTTGGATTTTGCAGGGCACCAGGAGAGAGAAAAATTTGTTTGAGGGTCTGGGCTCTGATGACAGCATAAGAGTTTGGTTGTGCATGTGGCCAGTACCAGTCTAAAAAGTCATCATGCTCGTGCAGCTTTAAGCACGAGTACCAATGCAGAGGTTGCAGAATCATGCCTTTTTAGGACCATGCATGGTTGAGAAGTTGGACATGTAGTTGGAGGCAAAATGACAGAAGCCTATACTTGGAATTGCCCAGCAACAAGAGTTTAGGTCTCTCATGGCCACTATAAGGTTGGACTTTGCTGTGCCTTAGGACCAGGAGGGGGCTGGGAGTCATGGCTTGACGCCAGATACAACTGCCTTGTTTCCAGCTTGTCTCATTTTGCTCCCAGGGGAGAAGCTCTAAGATGTCACTATGGATCTGCAGCTAGCCCCAGGGCAGAACTTCTGAGTGGGTAGAGGGGTGCAAGGGATAGGGGTGGTCACAGTGGGAAACTTAGAACCTGCTGTCTCTGTGTCCTCCTCCCTAGCCTTTATCCTCCTCTTCTACCTTGTCTTCTATGGCTTCCTCACTGCCATGTTCACTCTCACCATGTGGGTGATGCTGCAGACAGTCTCTGATCATACCCCCAAGTACCAGGACCGTCTGGCCACACCAGGTGAGTGATGAGGTTCCCCCTGCCACTTTAACTGCTGTGTGTCCCCAGGCCTCCAAAAGGAACTCACCATTCTTTTCAGGAGTTTGGTTCTAACAATCCAATCTCCATGTCCTAAGAAGTTCTTTTTGAAGTTTGCCTTCCTTCCCATTTTTTGCAGTTGGGAGCAAACTAGGGAGGTGGCAGATAACCACAGGAGATTGCCTTCCCTTGAGGACAATCTCAGTTCATCCCATTCCTCACACCAGCGTTCCCTGTGTGTCCAGCTTCTTCCCTTGTGTGCAGGCCCTCATCTTATACATACCCCCTACTCCTGCCCCTGTTGGCTATAGGCTTGATGATTCGCCCCAAGACTGAGAACCTTGATGTGATTGTCAACATCAGTGACACTGAAAGCTGGGACCAGCATGTTCAGAAGCTCAACAAGTTCTTGGAGCGTGAGCGTGGGCTTGGTTATGTGGCACTCCAGGATTTGGGGGAGGGGTTTGGGAAGTGGGCCCTGGAAGTAGAACCTTGGACCCATTATTCTTTCCTTCCTACTGCCTTAGCTTACAATGACTCTATCCAAGCCCAAAAGAATGATGTCTGCCGCCCTGGGCGCTACTATGAACAGCCAGATAATGGGGTCCTCAACTACCCGAAACGTGCCTGCCAGTTCAACCGGACCCAGTTGGGCAACTGCTCTGGCATCGGAGACCCCACCCACTATGGTTACAGCACTGGGCAGCCCTGTGTCTTCATCAAGATGAACCGGGTACCCAAAGGAGAATGGAGAGAGGGAGCTGAGGCCACCATCTGCTGACAGCTGTGTTCTTTGACTGGGGCTAATTGGCATGAGAAAGATTTTTGTATGTTTGAGTAGCAGAGGGATCTAGAGAGGTGGGGCCAATAAAGGCTATGCTCCATAGTTAGAATGCTGGATGCCTTTTTTCTGGAGACAGTTTTACTATGTTGCCCTCGGTAGAGTGCCGTGGTGTCATAGCTTACAGCAACCTCAAACTCTTAGGCTGAAGCGATTTTCTTGCCTCAACTTCTCAAGTAGCTGGGACTACAGGAACCGCCACAACTCATGGCTATTCTTTTGATTGTAGTTGTTATTGTTGTTTGGCAGGCCCGGGCTGGGTTCTAACCCGCCAGCTCTGGTGTATGTGGCTACAGCCCTAGCTGATGAGCTACAGGTGCTGAGGCCCCTCCCCTACTTTTTAAAAATAGAGGTGAGGTTTTGCTATTTTGCTCAGACTGGCATTGAACTCCTAGGCTAGAGCGGTCCCCCACTTTGTCCTCCCAGTTAGCTGGGACTATAGGAGTGTGCTGCTGTTGTTGGCTTAGTTTGATTTGGACGCTTGTCTTTGACAACTTCTTCCTTTGACTCTCACTACCCTCCCTCTTCACTCCAGGTCATCAACTTCTATGCAGGAGCAAACCAGAGCATGAATGTTACCTGTGCTGGGAAGGTAAGTTTGCTGCATGGCCATGTCCACCTGCCCTCCTGTTTGTCCTTTGTGGTTTACATGTAATTCACCCATTTCTCCCTATTTTCTTTGCTCCCAGAGGCCCCAGCACTATAGGGACAAGGGGGTAAGAGTGGGCTCTGCTGTGGCTTGAACTCCATGGGCTCCTACCCCCTTTGCTTTTCTCTAGGATGCAGAAGCCTGTTGTCGGGGGAGGGGGGCAGACACAGCCGCTATTCCACCAAAGCCCTGGCCTCTGGCTTCTCTAATGCCTCCACCTTCTCTACTCCCCAGTTGTCCATGTCTTCTGCTCTCCCTTCCATATCACTCCTGCTCTTCAGTTCTCTTTAGGTACCTGGTAGCTGCTGATCTGTGAGCACCATCTGCCACAATTAAGCTGTCCTTGGAACCCTGCTCTCCCTGCTCTGTCCGCTCTAGAAACTTGCTGTTCCTCTCCATTCATACCCCCCTCCTTGCATCCTATTGAGCTCTTACTCATTTACCTGTTCTTTCTTGGCTCTGCTCCAGAAACTGATTCCTGAGGATGGGGTAAGAACTTGGCTTAGGAATGGAGTAGGAGGCTACTGTGTCATTAGCACTGGAGTTCCCAATCTCATGACAGAGACAGGCCACCCCCCTCCCACGCACACACAGACTCACAGCTCGAAGGAAGCAGACTTGAGACTGGTGTAATTGGGGATGAAGGAAGAACAAAGGGAAGTCTAGTGAGCTTCTGGGCGCCTGCCATCTCTAACTTACTCACCCCCTACCTTCCTGCACCCTACAGCGAAATGAAGATGCTGAGAATCTTGGCAACTTTGTCATGTTCCCTGCCAATGGCAACATTGACCTCATGTACTTCCCCTACTACGGCAAAAAGTTCCACGTAAGTCCCGGGAGAGGCCCAGGGCAATGGCTTCTTTAGGGGCAAATGTGGGGATCTTAGGAAGGAGGCTGAGTTGCCCCAGGCCCAGACCGTGGCACTGCTCCTCTGGCCCAGGTGAACTACACGCAGCCTCTGGTGGCTGTGAAGTTCCTGAATGTGACCCCCAATGTGGAGGTGAACGTGGAATGCCGCATCAACGCTGCCAACATCGCCACAGATGATGAACGAGACAAGTTTGCCGGCCGTGTGGCCTTCAAACTCCGCATCAACAAAACCTGAGGCCCCTTCCTCCTGCCCCCACCTCTTTCCTGTGGATGCTTCTGGAATGTCCCTGACCCTGCCTGATCCCTCCCTCACCCACCCCAAAGGTATTTTTTATAACAGAGCTATGATTGTCTGAGCCTCACACTCTTTTCCTTGACTACTCAACCCAACCTGATGTCCATTTTGAGTTCCTGGCCACATGTTTCCCACCATCTTCTCCCAATTTTAGCTCTGCAGAGACAGGGAGGTGGGCTGCCAAGATGGTCACAGAGGAACAGAAGCCTTTCTAGTTCTGGTTTAGCTGTGAAAGCTACTCACCTCTCCTGCCCTATCTTGAAAGCTATAGAAAATGACTGACCATCCACCTACACACACCCCTCTAGGTTCACCCCTTTGCTTCCTAGAAATGAAGGTGATGCTACCTCTTGCCATTTCTAAGTTTTCTCTCTGTTCTGCACCGTGGCTATCTTGGTGACTTCTGACTTACCTGGTTCCTCTGGCAGGGCTCCCCCCTCCTTTCCATCCCTATTCCCACCTCAGAAAGGCAGCCATTTGTATTGGAGGACAAGGTGGTTCTGTGGCCTTTACCCTCTTCCCTGGCATGTCCTGCTTCTCAGGCTGTGGTGATTTTGTGATTTGGGAAACGAGAGACTAGAAGAGAAGCCTGTGTTGATCCTTCTTGAAAATTATCTAGCAGCCCCTGACTCCCATGTCTTCCTGCTTCTTCCTATCACCCAAATAGCCGCTACTCAGAGGGGCGGGGCTGACCTAGGCTGAATATCCACTTTGTTTTTGCTGATGGCTCCCTTCCCCCTTTGGCCTTCCCAGAATATCTTTCAAGTTCCACTTCCCAGGGAGCCCTGGGGGAGGGGCAGCCATTTTTGGCTCTGTCCCCAGGTCCCCAGCGGCCACCTTGGAAACATCAGCTGGCTATGGGACTATTCCACCTCCTTCCACTGAGCCCAGATCTGCCCCCACCATTCTCTTTCTGGCTTCTCTTAGTAAGTTATCAAGTAATCACTAACTCTTTCTCCTCCGCATGCCAGCCTGAAAGTTCCAACTACCTTTCTTAATCTAGGCTCTGAATTTCTTGGCTCCATCTCCTTGAGACCCCTTTGCCTTTTTTAAAAAAAGAAATACCCATAATGCCCATAGAATGTTTAATGAGGGGCCTCCTGCTCTGAGTATTCTTTAGATGTAGAGGCATTTTAACTCTTTCTCTTCCCATGTCCCTTTATTTCCTCACCTTCTCTAACCTCTCTTTCTTTTCTTAATGCTACAGCCTCCACACCCCACCCACAGACAGACCCTTCCCTTTTCTCCCTTGCTGGATCTGTAGATCTATGTCTTTTCCTTTCTTTGGTCCCCATGTTTTCTTGCACCTCTCCTCCTCAGTGGTCTCTCTCTGCAGTTATTTAATGCCTGTGTCAGATCTACTGTAAAAAGAGGATAAAGTACAATAAAATGAGAGCAATTATATATATAAATATATATCATATACAGAACCCTGTGTGCAGGTTTTTCCTTTCTGAGCATTTGGAAGAGCCCAGGGAAAGGGGTGGAGGAATTTGGGTGATCCCCAGGGCTACCCAGGCCTTGGGGACTACTCCTCACCTTTGACTTCTTTCTTCTTTATCAGGTTCACCTTCTTCACCGAAACTAACGTAGTCCACACTATCTTGAGATCACTCAATATAAGAGAGGGAGGAAGCTTTTGTCTCTTTATACAGTGATACTTATAAAGTGCCTACTGTGTGCATTCTAGGCACCGTGAGGACACACTTATGAAAGAGGCAGAGTTCCTGCCCCCAAGGAGCTCCCCAGTTTAACGGGAAGGAGCCCACGGGAAACTCATACAAGGTAGACCTAAATGTGCTTCAAGGAAGGGAAGAAAGCTGGCAGTGACCAAAGTCAGAGTGCTCAACCACTTGCTCTCAGGGACTCTGAAGGGAAGGTTTCTTAGACAAGGCATTCTTTAAGCTGGGGCTTAAATGATGGGGTGGTTTGGGAAGAGAATAGCGTCAGTAAATGCTTAGAGACATAAGTAAAGTTGACTAGAAGAAACAAATCTCAAAACAACATGAACCAGATCCTAATTTTGTGTAAAAGTGCACATGGAGACACAAAGATGAGCATAGAAAAACAGAATGGATGATTACATATAATGTTTGTTGTGATAAATGGGGTAGGAGATGGGTTTA
>NW_003852441.1:11660671-11661730 GCF_000181295.1 Otolemur garnettii | reverse complement strand
TTTTTTTTTTTTTTTGGTAGTTTTTGGCCAGGGTCAGGTTTGAATCCACAACCTCCAGTATATGGGGCCAGCACCTTACTCCTTGGGCCACAGCCACCACCCTAGTGTAATTTTTCTGATTTGTCAGCATATTTATATTTTTAGAAATTTTTGCATCTGTATTAATAACTTAATTTGGTTTCTGTTTTTTTGTATTTTTTTTTGTGTTTGAGACAGCCTTACTCTGTTGCCCCAGGATAGAGTGCCATGGCATCAGCCAGCTCACAGCAACCTGACTCCCTAAAGTGCTAAGATTACAGGCATGACCCACCATGCTTGGCCTGTATCTTTAGTTTAATGTTTGTTAAGTCAGCATAACTTAAAATCAGTTAGAGATTTCACTCTTTTCCCATGGCCCAGAATTCAAAGTTTAAATATTGGACCATTTGGTTGTTTATCTTTGTATTTTTTCGAACTCTTGAGTTTTTTTTGTTGTTGTTGTTATTTGTTTGTTTTTGTTTGAGACAGAGTCTCACTCTGTCACCCTGGGTAGTGTGCTGTGATGTCATCATAGCTCACAGCAACCTCAAACTTGGGCTCAGATTTCCCACTAGCTGGGACTATAGGAGACCACCATTAATGCCTGGATAATTTTTCTACTTTTAGTAGAGACAGGGTCTCATTTTTGCTTAGCCTGGTTTCAAACTCCCGAGCTCAGGCAATCCTCTTGCCGTGGTCTCCCAAAGTTAATATTACAGGCATGTGGGCAGTGCCTGTGGCTCAGTGAGTAGGGTGCCGGCCCCATATACCAAGGGTGGCAGGTTTGAACCCGGCTCTGGACCAAACTGCAACAAAAAATAGCCGGGTGTTATGGTGGGCACCTGTAGTCCCAGCTACTCAGGAGGCTGAGAATTGCCTAAGCAATTGAATTATAAGAATTGCCTGGCTCGGTGCCTGTGGCTTAAGCGGCTAAGGCGCCAGCCACATACATCTAAGGTGGCGGGTTCGAATCCCCAGCCCGGGCCCACCAAACAACAATGACAGCTGCAACTAAAAAAAATGGCCAGGCGTTGTGGCAGG
>NW_003852441.1:11648295-11658874 GCF_000181295.1 Otolemur garnettii | reverse complement strand
AAAAAAAGGGCAGTGCCTGTGGCTCGAAGGAGTAAGGCACCAGCCTCATTTGCTGGAGGTGGTGGGTTCAAACCCAGCCCGGCCAAAAACCACAAAAACAAACAAACCCCCCCCCCCCAAGAATTGTAAGTCCAGATTGGTGTTATGAGTAAATTTGGAGATCTGATTCCAGACCTCATTGGGATAAGACCTGAAATCTCTCTCTTTTTTTTTTTTTTTTGCAACAGAGTTTCACTATGTCGCCCTAGGTAGAGTCCTGAGGCATCACAGCTCACAGCAACCTCCAACTCCTAGGCTTAAGCTATTCTCTTGCCTCAGCCTCACAAGTAGCTGGGACTACAGGTGCCAACCACAACGCCCAGCTATTTTTTGTTGCAGTTGTCATTGTTGTTTAGCTGGCCTGAGCCCGGGTTCGAACTCACCAACTTTAGTGTATGTGGCTGGTGCCATAACCACTGTGCTGAGTGCTAAGCCAAGACCTTTGAGCTTGAGGTTGGGGGCCAGACCTCCAGGGCCTAGCACAGTGCCTGGCACAAGGGAGTATTTGCTGACTAGAGGAGACAGATGACTGACTGGGTGACCACAATTTGAGGGACAGCAAGCAAGTAGAAGCAGAGAGGTTAGGGACTCACTGAAGGTCACACAGCTCATAGCAGAGCTGGCCTGAAATCACAAACCTCAGAATTCTCAGTCCAGGGATCTATCAGCTACAAAGGGATTAGCAGTCAAAATGGATCTGCCTTTTGAAGCAGTGAAGCAGAAATAAGAACAGAGCTGGGCCCCCCAGCCCACACTCCCTGGAGACTCAGGTGGCTATCTCCCAACTTCACCTCCCCCCTTATCCCTGTACCTGTGGCTGGGAAGGGAAATGTTGAGGGTGAAGGAGTGCTGGATGCTGGTCAACAAGGGAACTTTTTTTTTTAAGAGACAGATTCTCATTTTATTGCCCTTGGTAGAGTGCCATGGTGTCACAGTTCACAGCAACCTCCAGCTCTTGGGTTTAGGCGATTCTCTTGCCTCAGCCTCCTGCCACAACGCCCAGCTATTTTCTTGTTGCAGTTTGGCAGGGGCCGGGTTTGAACCCACCACCCTTGGTATATGGGGCCAGCGCCCTGCTCAGTGAGCCACAGGCGCCGCCCAACAAGGGAACTTTTGTTTACTTGAAATTTGCAGAGTAGATCTGTGTTCTCCCATATGTCCCCCAAGTCCCCATGTCCACACACACACACACACACAAAATGGTGATTATGGATATGCTAATTAATTTGATTATGGCAATAATTTCACAGCATATACTAGATATTAAATTATCACATTATATACCTTGAATATGTACAATTTGGGGGGGGAGTCAAATGTCCCTCCATAAAGCCAAAAAAGAAAAAGAGAGCTTATCAAAGTGACCTGTTTACAGAAGCAAGGAGACGAACTGAGTTTCAAGAGCTCTAGTTTGCCCAGTGGGTGGGAGCAGATGTTTAAGCTAAAGTTTTCTGAAGGAGCTGGATCCAGGTCTCCAGGGGAAAGTGCTTGGCATTCCTTGGTAAGAGCAAAAATGGTGGTCCCCAGGGCAGGAAGGCTGGTGGCTTCACAGCCCTTTGGGATTCTTGAGGTAAGGTCCCACTGGCACTTTAAGCCTGGCTGACAGGGTGAGGGCAGTGGCCCCCCAAACCCATCTGGACCCTAAGACTGCTCTCTAGCACCAGGGAGGAGGCAGGACAAGCCTCGTGCTGCCTGTGACCATTCCTCCAAGCACTGGCTCAGGAAGCAGTAGGCAATGGGGAGAGCCTGCCCCTGCCCCCCTCCCTAGGAATCAGTAGCACTGAGGAACAGAACGGGCAGGGGGGTGCTTAGCTCCCCAACCCAACTCTCCTCTCTATCCCAAGAAGTCCTTTGAAAGGTTTTCCTGGCAGAGTTTAAAGCTTCAATTCATTCAACTGCCTGGCATGACGCCCAGGATGAGGGGATGCTGGGAAGGCCCTAGCCTCACACCCCAACCCTTACCTTAGCTGCCCCTACTTTCCTGGGACCCCTGCTGGCAGGCCTCTCACTGGCCTCTCCATATCCAGTGGTACCCACCCCCTTTCCCCTTGTGAACTCAGGTATCCCGCCACTTTCCTGTGGAGCAGATGGCCATCCCAGGGGCTCAAGCTTGCTAAATCAGACACTTAAATCCCCTAATCCTTGGTGAGAGGCTGGTGAGGGTGCAGTAGCCCAACCCTAGAAAAGCAGGGGAGGGAGGGAACCTTGTGCCAGCCCTGGCAGGAGGGGAGGAGGGACAGTTGGTTCCCAAGTTGTGAATGGAGTCCCCCCCCATCCCTAGTTGTCATGCATCCCACAGACTGACCCAGTCTCCAGCCTTTGTTCCCCTCCCGGAACCTGGGCATTGGGCCCCCCAGCCCACACTCCCTGGAGATGCAGGTGGCTATCTCCCAACTTCACCTCCCCACTCACCCCTGCACCTGTGGCCTACAGCCCACACTGGCACGCATCCCTCAGACACACAGGTGGTAGCAAAGTTTTATTGTAAAATAAGAAATTGATATAAAAAAAGGGATATAAAAAGGGGTAAGAGGGGTAGGAGTGAAAACTTCAGATGTGCCTTGCAGAATGCAAAAGAAATTGACCCTGAGCATTTAGGGGAAGGAATAAACAGGTCTTAGTGGATCTAGATCCTACACAAAAGATGGAATCCTCCACAGTGTGGGATGGGGTAAGACTTCTTTTTAGGTGCCAAGGTTCACCAAGGGGTTGGACAGGCTTTGGCTGAGTTTAAAGTCTTGGCAGAGACTTTGATACTCAGCTTGTTGAACAGCTGCCCAATCACAATAACTCCTAACCCACACCAACAGGGACTTGTAACAAGCACCCCAGGATGGGGTGAAGTCCCAGACTTCATGTAATAAAAGGTGGTTTTCAAGGCCAGACACACTATCTCATTAATCCTCACAACTAACTCTGTGAGGTAGCTACAATTACCAGCATTTCATAGACATGGACATTGAAGCTCAGAGAAATTAAACAACTTGAAATGGCTTCCCTGGTTAGTACAGTGGAGAACTGGGCTTCCAACCCAATGTATGGCTGACTGTAAAATCTAACCCTTAAACTCAAGAACATTTCCTTACCTCTTCCAAATATTCCTCATAGTAAAAACCTTACCATTCCACCCCAAAATACCAGTGTAGGCCAATTTCCTCAGCAGAGCCCCAGGCCAAGGCTGATAGACAAATTCCTGGGTGTTTCTGAGGCACACCTATAGCAAAAACCAGGGATTGTAATACCTGAGTCCCAAAATGGCAGGGAAGGGGGGTATGGGTAGGGGGTTGTCAATGGGGGACAAGAAGCAGAGGGCATCAGTCGGAGTCAGGTCCCTCTCTCTTGAACATTAATTTTTTATGACGGGAGGTAGATTGCTCCTTCTTGGACTTCGGTTGGCTGTGAAAGACAGAGGAGGGGAGGCGGAGAGATGACATCTTTTGAGTGAGAAGGTCTGGGATGCTTCTCATTGATCAAAACTTTGAAGGGCCTAAGGCTAAAACAAGGGGAATTTTTTTTTTTTTTTGAGACGGAGCCTCAAGCTATCCCCCTGGGTAGAGCACCATGGCATCACACTCACAGCAACCTCCAACTCCTGGGCTCAAGCGAGTCTCCTGCCTCAGCCTCCCAAGTAGCTGGGACTACAGGCGCCCACCACAACGCCTGGCCATTTTTTGGTTGCAGCCATTATTGTTGTTTGGTGGGCCCGGGCTGGGATTCGAACCCGCCACCTTAGGTGTATGTGGCTGGCGCCTTAGCCGCTTGAGCCACAGGCGCTGAGCCAAACAAGGGGAATTTAAGTTAAGATGGTTGTGTTGTCTTCATATGCACAGGCTTACTGAGCCCCTTGGGGTATTTTAGTGTATTAATCTCTTAATCTTCTCTTATTCCTTTTTTTTTTTAAGATAGAGTTTTTGTTGCCCTCAGTAGAGTGCTGTGACATCACAGCTTACAGCAACCTTAAATTCTTGGGCTTAAGCGATTCTCTTGCCTCAGTCTCCCAAGTAGCTGGGACTATAAGCACTGCCATAACATCCGGCTACTTTCTTGTTGCAGTTGTCATTGTTGTTTAGCTGGCCTGGACTGGGCTCAAACCTGCTAACCTTGGTGCATGTGGCTGGCACTGTAGCCTATTTTTTTTTTTTTAGAGACAGGGTCTTGCTCTGGCTCAGGCTGGTCTTGAACTCATGAGCTCAGGCAATCTACCCTCGTTGGCCTCCCAAGTGCTGGAATTACAGGCATCAGCCACCTTGCCCAGCCTCCTTACTCTTTTATTTTTTATTTTTTTGCAGTTTTGGCCAGGGCCAGGCTTGAACCCACCACTCCTGGTATATGAGGCCAGTGCCCTACTCCTTGAGCCACAGGCGCCGCCCTCCTTACTCTATTTTGTAAGTGAGGAAACTGAGTCTGACAGGAGAAGTCACGAGGTTACCCAGGACCTGCTAGTACATGGCAGGGCTGAGTATCTGACCCCAAACCCAGGCTCTGTTCAATACTAACATATAGTTATCAGGCCCCTCCTTGTGTCTCCCAGCCACTGTGAATAGCAGAGAAGTATTCACACTTATCCCGGGGTTTAGAGGTTTATGGATCCCCTGAGGCAGCAAAGTGGTTGTATCATACAATTGGAGTTAGATTAAAAAAATGATTGCACAGGGCACCAACCCAGCAGGATGGGATCAGCTGTCTTTTACCACAGAGGCAGGATTAGAATGGAATCCTATGGCTTTCCAACACAGGAAGGCAGGAGAGTAGGGCTGGGAGGGGGCCCAGGTCACTTACCTGGAATGAGCCCTGTTCCCATCTGACTCCTTCTCAGCCTGGGCATCCTTGATTTCCAGGGCCTCATTCAGCTCTCGGAACATTTCATAACGTTCACGCCCGCGAATCTGCAGCAGAGGAGGAAAGGGATAAAAAACTATAGATATTCTTTGGCTTAAGGTGGTCCAATTCATGTTTTTGGTCTGGTGTGGTGGTTCATGCCTATAATCCTAGCACTCTGGGTGGCTGAAGTGAGTAGGTTGCCTGAGCTCAAGAGTTGGAGATCAGCCTAAGCAAGAGCAAGAGCTCGTCTTTAAAAAAATCAGTGGGGCATTGTTGGGAGGGCAGTGCCTGTACTCCTAGCTACTCGTGAGGGTGAGGCAAGAGAATCATTTGAGCCCAAGAGTCTGAGGTTGCTCTGAGCTATGACGCATGGCATTCAACCCCAGGGTGACTGGATGAGACTGCCTAAAAAAAAAAAGGGGGGGTGGCGGCTCCAGTGGCTCAAAGGAGTAGGGCATTGGCCCCATATACAGGAGGTGACAGATTCAAACCCAGCCCCCACCAAAAACTGAAAAAAAAAAGATATGGGTGGTGCCTGTGGTTCAGTGAGTAGGGCGCTGGCCCCATATACCAAGGGTGGCAGGTTCAAAACTGGCCACTGCCAAACTGCAATGAAAAATCGCCAGGCGTTGTGGCAGGCACCTGTGGTCCCAGCTACTCTGGAGGCTGAGGAAAGAGAATCACCTAAGCCCAAGAGTTGGAGGTTGCTGTGAGCTGTGATGCCACAGCATTCTACCTAGGGCAACAACAACAACAACAAAAAAAAGATGGTTCAATGTATGTTTTTTTTTTTTGCAGTTTTTGGCTGGGTCCAGGTTCGAACTCACCACCTCTGGTATATGGGGTTGGTGCCCCACTCCTTTAGCCACAAGTGCCCCCCAGTGTATATGTTTTTAACCTTACAATGATACGAATGCAAGTCATACTTAGTAGAAACTATACTTTGAATTTTCACATGATCAAATTTTTTACTTTCAGTATACTATTTACTGAATTACATGAGATATTCAACACTTTAATATAAAACAGGCTTTGTGATTTTGCCCAACCATAGGCTAATGCAAGTGTTCGAGTACATTTAAGGTGGGCTAGGTTAAGCTATGTTTGGTAGTTTAGGTGATTAAATGCATTTTCAACTTACAGTATTTTCAACTTATGATGAATTGTTTTTTTTTTTCTTTTTGAGACAGAGTCTCACTGTGTTGCCCTCAGTAGAGTGCCGTAGCATCACAGCTCACAGCAACCTCAAACTCTTGGGCTTAAGTGATTCTCTTGCCTTAGCCTCCCAAGTAGCTGGGACCGTAGGTGCCTGCCACAATGCCTGGCTATTTCTTGGTTGCAGTTGTCATTGTTGTTTGGCAGGGCCAGGCTGGTTTGAATCGCCAGCTCCCATGTATGTGGCTGGTGCCCTAGCCACTGAGCTACAGGTGCCGATCCAACTTATGATGAATTTATCAGGAAGTAACACCATATCAAGAAGCATCTGTATTGGATAAAGTCATAGAACCATTTTCATATTCTCTTTAACAATTTTCTTTCTGAAAGGTCATCTTTTAACATGTATAACATATATTACTGTACAAGTCAGTGTTCTGAAGTTTGGTACAACCAGGAGCCATTGTCTCTGAGTCACCACTGCCCCCTAATGGCAAATGCTTTAATTGTAGGCAAAGCATTTTGAGTGACAGTCTTGAAACTTTTATTTTCTTTTTAAGACAGAGTCTCACTATGTGCCCTACTGTCACAGCTCACAGCAACCTCAAAGTCTTGTGTTCAGGCAATTCTCAGCCTCCCAAGTAGCTGGGATTACTGGTGCCCGCCACAATGCCTGCCTATTTTTCTGAGGTAGTAGTCACTGTTGCATGGCAGGCCCTGGTGGGGTTTGAACCTGCTGGCCCCAGTGTATGTGGCTGGTGCCCTAGTGGCTGAGCTATAGGTACTGAACCTTTTTTTGTTTGTTTTTAGGTGCCTGTCATAATGATGCCTGGCTATATATATATATATATATTTTTTGTTTTGTTATTGTTGCAGTTGTCAATGGTTGTTTAGCTGGCTCAGGCTGGGTTTGAATCTGCTTGCCTCAGTGAAATGTGGCAGGCGCCATAACCACTGAGTATGGGTGCCGAGCCTAGACTTGAAACTTTCAACCTGATAATATTAATTTTATAAGAGCCAGGGCCATGAATAGAGGAAAGAATGGATACAGAAACTGGGCCTAACCTCATATTCCCTATGGTTATATCTTTTCTTCCCTTATCCAGCCCCTCTTAGTATATGCAAGAAACTGTGCATCTGTCTCTCCCAAACTTAGTACCTTGAGGGTAAAATATTCTCCTTCCAGCAGTTTCTTCTTTGGCTGTGGAGAGGAGCTGGTACTGGTGGGCAGTGCTGGAAACGAGACAAGGAAAGGTGAGAAAAGAACAAATCTGGGCAGAGAACCTTTTGCCTCCTTCACCTCTTCTTGCCCTGCATGCTTACATCGCTTGGTGCTCCCAAGGGATGGCTCAGAACAAGTCTCCCCTTTCTTGCGGGAATTTTCTTCCTCTGTGCGGCGGTCTCTCCCAGGACAGGCACAAACACGCACCTCAAAGCTGTTCCGTCCCAGCAGGTTACCACTACCAAGCGTAAGAGAGAAGCAGGAGGCAGTAAGGAAATTGGGTTCTACCTACCATATTTTACAATCTAGGCCCACCTATACCCAATTGCCTTTGTCCTAACTGGATCCTAAGCTCCAGCTCTAGGTAGACAAAAGAGAAGCTACAGGTAAGAGACAGAACCCAAAGCCAGAGAAAAGAAAACCAAAAGAGAGCAAGAGAGATGTCCTGTGTGGGGTTGGGGGGAGGCATGAAGGGAAGTGGTATAGGGCAGGCCCAGAGGTATAGCCTCTGGGCAGGTGCAGAGATGAGCAGAGGCTGGGGTGTAAAGGGTGGCATGTGGCTCCTTACCTAGAGTCTTCCAGTGTGATGATGGTGAGGATGGGTCGACGGTTCATGCCCCCCATGCAGGAACTGTTACACATGTAGTTGTAGTGGATGGTGGTACAGTCAGAGCCGACCTAGGAGAGAACAGAGGCCCAGGGTGAGGCCAACCAGCACCCAGAGAGACCTGTGGCAACCTGGGGAGTCCTAACCTTTCTAAGCTTCCATTTCTTTTTCTTTTTTTATTGCAGTTTTTGGCCTGGGTGGGTTTGAACCCACCACCTCTGGCATATGGGGCCAGCGCCCTACTCCTTTGAGCCACAGGCGCTGCCCCTAAGCTTCCATTTCTTAAACTGTGCAATGGTTTACCCTAACTCACCTGCTCTGCATACCTCATAGGGTTGTGGCACGGTTGAATAAGAGGCAGGAGAAAGCCCTCCTACCTCCCACCTGGGTAGTCACTGACAACTCCCCCCACCCTCTGCCTCCCTCCATACCCAGCTGCCAAATCAGACCTCAGGAGGTTCATAGGGCACCACCACACTGTGTCGAAAAGTGTTTTTATCATCCAAATACTCCACACGCAAATTTCCTTCCACCCGGATGAGATGCTGAGGAGGGGCCAGACCTAAGAGCAACCAAGGAGGAATAAGAGGCCAAGGAGCCTGGATAGCCAGTTCCGTCCCTTCTCCAGCTTCCAGTCACTCACCATCACTTTCTGAGCAGCGCTCATGGTGGGGGCAGCGCCTCACCACTTCTGTCATGTGTTGTGATTGCTTATAGATGGCCATGGCACGGATGCGACTGCCTGGTGGGGGTGTGGAGTCGAACCACAGCTGTACAGGGCAGGTCTTCGCCAGCTGGCAAAACATCTTGTTCAGGACAGGAGAATACTATAGGGAAAGGAAGGAGAAAGAATGGAAAGTCAGGGAACAAGTGAACAAGTAAAGGGGGGGAGGGTACCAAGGAAATAAACGCTGCTTAAGCAACCGCCAGAAGCCATGCACTATGTGGGGAGGACAGCTATAGACAGCAGGATTGGGGTGTGCCTCAGAAGTTTCTTTTCTTTTCTTTTCTTTTTTTTTGAGACAGAGCCTCAAGCTGTCCCCCTGGGTAGAGTGCTCTGGCATCACAGCTCAGAGCAACCTCTAACTCCTGGGCTCAAGCGAGTCTCCTGCCTCTGCCTCCCAAGTAGCTGGGACTACAGGTGCCTGCCACAACGCCTGGCTATTTTTTGGTTGCAGCCATCATTGTTGTTTGGCAGGCCTGGGCTGGATTTGAACCTGCCACCTTACATGTATGTGACTGGCGCCTTAGCCACTTGAGGCACAGCCGCCGAGCCAGAAGCTTCTTTTCAAAAGCCAAAGAATGAATGTGAGTGAAGAAAAAGGAAGATCATTTCCATATCCCCATGCAATGCTAAGTGATAGGAAAGGGCCACAGTGAGGGGGCTCACATTCATAATCCCAGCACTCTGAGAAGCCAAGGCAGAAAAGGATTGCTTGAACTCAGGAGTTCAAGACCAACCTGAGCAAGAGTGAGACCTCATCTCTACTAAAATTAGAAAAATTAGCTAAGCATTGTGGTGATTAGCTAGGCATTGTGGTGATTAGCTAGGCATTGTGGTGGTGCCTGTAGTCCCAGATACTCGGGAAGCTAAGGCAGGATGATTGTTTGAACCCAGAAGTTTGATGTGAGCTAGGCTGATGCCACAGCACTCTAGCCAGGGCAACACAGAAAGATTCTGTCTAAAAAACCAAAAGTGTGGTGGTACCCATAGCTCAGTGGGTAGGATGCCAGCTTCATACATCAAGGTTGGTGGGTTCGAACTGGCCCAGGCCAGCTAAAACAACAGTGACAACTGCAACAACGAAAAAATAGCTGGGCATTGTGGTGGGTGCCTGTAGTCTGAGCTACTTGAGAGGCTGAGGCAAGAGAACCGCTTCAGCCCAAGAGTTTGAGGTTTGAGGTGCTGTGAACTGTGACACCACAGCACTCTACCCTAGGGCAACAGCTTGAGACTGTCTCAAAAACAAAAGAAAACAAAAAAACCCACCTAAAACAAATCAAGAGTGTGATGATGGGAAGGATGAAAGCTTGAGGTCAAGGGGGAAAATTCAACTTTGTGGCAGAGGCCACAGGTCACAGATGAAATGGGTAAAATGCTTGCTAAGAAGCTGAAGGCTACCATGAAGGCTATGTTAACCAGTTTGGTGAAAATATTTCAAATTGTATACAAAACCAGCACACTGCATTAATGTACACAGCTATGATTTAATTAAAAAAAAAAAAAGCTGAAGGATGAAGAATTCCAAAGTTCTAAACAGAAAAATGCTAGGGGATATGGTCAAAGGCAGCCTCTGGGGCCACTGACCGTGCAGGTGACAGACTTGGCTGTGCCAGAATTCAAGAAGCCGAGGCGGAAACCGTAGCTGCCAGGGTAAGTTGTCTGAGAAGGGACACAGGATGACAGAGGCCAGCCGGTGACTGGTGCAGAGGCTGCTGGTGTAAGGGCAGCTGTTGTGGAAGCCACTGGTGCAGGATCCTCTAACGTTCTGAGCGCTTCATCTGGACCTTCATCAAACCAGTTTACAATGTCTGGGGACAGCATCAGATCATCCACTGGTGGGGACAGTGAGGAGGACTGTGGTGGCAAAACAAGAGTCAGAGGACCAAGTCCCCAGCCCAGTAGCCTGCCAACCAACCCCTGGTCTCTGCCCACCCTTAGTCCTTACCAGAACATTGTTTTCAGGAAGTCTGAAAGACAAAAGTAGAAAGTCAGTACCATTGTTTTTTTTTTT
>NW_003852441.1:11643807-11648147 GCF_000181295.1 Otolemur garnettii | reverse complement strand
GGCTATTTTTTTTTTTTTGGTTGCAGCCGTCATTGTTGTTTTGGCGGGCCCAGGCTGGATTTGAACCCACTACCTTAGGTTAGGTATATGTGGCTGGTGCCTTAGCCACTTGAACCACAGGCACTGAGCCACCATTGGTTTTTTATATTTCACAGGCCTCTGCTGGGGGGTTGGGAAGGGCAAGGTTGGGAACAGTGAGCCTGCCCTTCCCATGAGATTTACTCACAGTTTCCATAAGTCTGAAAATGTCTCTTGACTCAGAGGGGGCTCAATGGTGAGGTCCGATTGTGTCTCCTCCATGGCAGCAGCCAGAAAGGCAGTGTGGCTACGGTGAGGGGAAAGTGAGGATTGGGCATGAGACACGGCCAACCCAGGTCACCTGGACTCAAGAAGGGAAGGCCCTCTCCCACAGCACTATATTAGGGTCAGAGACAATGCACGACCCCTTGAGGAGCAGGAACAGAGCTGCTTCTTCATACCTTCTCTCTCCCAGACCCCAGGCTGTTCCAGTCTACACAGTTGAGGAAAATAACCAAAGGACTTCCAACCTTCCCACCACCATACCCTTAAGGCCCTGCTAAATCTGCACCTGACTTTCTGAACTCAGCCTACTCCCTCCACAAGGGGAAGGATACCTCCCTTGAAGCCCACCATTCCCCATCCGATACACAGCTCCATTTCAGATTCCCTTCACTGCAAAGCTTCTTGAAGAACCAGTCTCACCCCACACCTGCCCATTCTCTTGGGAGTTCTTCACTGTGGTCTGACCCACCTTTCAGGAACGGCCCCTGCCTAGTCTGTAATCTCATCTCCTACAAACCATGCCCTCTTCCCCTGGGAAGCTCTGGCCGGACTGGCTGTCCCCTTTTCTGCTCAGCAACTGGTGATTTCCAGTACTAGGAGCACTCTATTCCTCACAGATCCCTCGATGGCTGGCATCCTTCCTATAGTATCACTTGGAATGTCACACCTCCTCAGGATGTCTCCCCAAACACTCAACTGGCCAAACTCCATCTCAAGTCACCCACTGCCCTATTTTCATTCTTCTTTTTTTTTTGAGTCAGAGTCTCACTATGTCACCCTTGGTAGAGTGCAATGGTGTCACACAGCTTACAGCAACCTCAAACTCTTGGGCTTAAGTGATTCTCTTGCCTCAGCCTCCGTTAAGTAGCTGGGATTACAAGTGCCTGCCACAACGCCTGGCTAATTTTTTAACCTGTCATTGTTATTTAGCAGGCCTGGGCCAGATTTGAACCCTCCAGCCTCAGTGTATGTGGCTGGTGCTGTAACCACAGTGCTACAGGAGCCAAGCCCCTATTTTCATTCTTATAGTACTTACACTGTGCAATGTTTCTTTCTGGTTTATTCCATCTTTTTCCTTTAGAATATAAACTTTCTCAGTGCAGGGAAACAGCCTATACTGTGTACCACAGTATTAGCCTTGTACCTAGTCAGCTCAAAAAATGTGGTGAATAAGGGAATCTGTGTGCTCAGGCTGTGAGCCTGCAGTGAGTGGTCAGGGAGCAAGGTCAGAGGGCCTGCCCCTGTCTGGACTAGGGTCTTACAAAAGGCTATGCAAATGTCATCTCACCTGCTTCCACACTAGCTTCTGAATGGCTTCACCAGGCTATCTTTCTGGATGCCAAATTTGTCATCAGCTTTGCTAAGCAACATACCTGCTATAAATGATCATTATGCTTTTCTGCCATGCTCTGACAAACACCCCCCTGCCAAGCAGCTCCATTCATGGCGGGCTCTTTTCTAATCTTTCTGAACTTTTTCCTCACCTTTGTGTTGATATAGGGCTTTTTTCCTTGTGTACTTAAGGGTTTGAAAATCCTTTCACATCACCTGCCACTTGACAGGCACAGTCTCTGAGAGGTTAAATGTCTTGCTTGTTATACACACAGGAGGTGAGTGAGCTTTTATTAAAAATGACCATTCAGACACCTATATGTAAGATGTGTGCTTCATCACACATTCCTCTGCAAAGCTCTTTTTTGTAATCAGTTAAGGCAAATATTAGCTGATGAAAGTCCTCTGAATGAGGCTGGCAAAGGGTTAGGTTAACACAGGCCCTCAGTGCTATGTGAACTGAACAGAAATTAACCAAGTATGAAGGTAAGAGGGAACAGGTTCTTCACCTCCCCCACTGTGACTAGGAGAAGAACCAGGGTTTCCCTAGTCACAAATTAAAAGAAAAGACTTATGGGAGACAGCTCTTGAGAATGAGGAGGAGGCTCAAAGTCAGAAGCCCTGAGTTTGACATTGTATTGTTATTTAAATTTGCTGTGTGACTTTGCTTATCTTATTAAAGGGATTACTTTTTGGCTTCCTCACTTATAAGAATTGAGTAGTTTAAGTCTGGGCGAGGTGGCTCATGCCTATAGTCCTAGCACTCTGGGAGGCTGAGGTGGGTGAATTGCTTGAGCTCACGGGTCAAGACCAGCCTGAGCAAGAGTGATACCCCTTCTCTATTAAAAATAGAAAAACTGAGGCTTAGCACTCGTAGCACAGTGGTCATGGTGCCAGACACATATACCGAGGGTGGCAGGTTTGAACCCGGCCAGGGCCAGCTAAACAACTGCAACAAAAAAATAGCCAGGCGACGGTGGCAGACACCTGTATTCCCAGCTTCTTGGGAGGCTGAGGCAAGAGAATTGCTTAAGCCCAAGAGTTGGAGGTTGCTGTGAGCTGTAACATCACAGCACTCTATCAAGGGCGACTTAGACTGTCTCAAAAAAAAAAAAAAAAAAAGAAGAAAAACTGAAGCAAGAGGATCACTTGAGCCCAAAAGTTGGAGGTTGCTGTTAGATATGATGCCATGGCACTCTATCCAGGGTGACAGCTTGAGACTCTGTCTCAAAAACAACAACGAGGCTCGGCACCTGTGGCTCAAACGGCTAAGGCGCCAGCCACATACACCTAAGGTGGCGGGTTCGAATCCCCAGCCCGGGCCCGTCAAACAACAATGATGGAGGCAACCAAAAAATGGCCAGGTGTTGTGGCAGGTGCCTGTAGTCCCAGCTACTTGGGAGGCTGAGACAGGAGACTCGCTTGAGCCCAGGAGTTGGAGGTTGCTGTGAGCTGTGATGCCATGGCACTCTACCCAGGGGGATAGCTTGAGGCTCCGTCTCAAAACAACAACAACAACAACAACAACAACGAAAAACCAGAATTGAGGTTACTGTCTTTTTATTGTAGAGACAGAGTCTCACTTTATCACCCTCAGTAGAGCCCTGTGGTGTCACAGCTCACAGCAACCTTCAACTCCTGGGCTTAGGCAATTCCCTTGCCTCAGCCTCCCAAGTAGTTGGGATTACAGGGGCCCACCACAACGCCTGGCTATTATTTTGTTGCAGTTTGGCCTGGTCTGGGTTTGAACCCACCACCTTCAGTATATGGGGCCAGCGCCCTACTGACTGAGCCACGGGCGCCGCCTGAGTTTACTGTCTTTATGTGCCCAGTGGCTAGGACACAAGAGCAGCTGGTGCAGAACAAGAGCTCTGGGGGCAGACTGGTGGGATCCACACTCCAGGATCACCACCTAATAGTAGTGCAACTTTGGGAGGTTTTTTAACCTTTCTGGGCCTTAGCGTTCTCTGTTCTAAAATATAGTAGTACTTTGAGAAATGTAAAGAGATGAGAAAAGTGCCTGGCACATAGTAAGAACTGAAGAAATGTTAGCTGTAGTGGGTCACGTCTGTAATTCTAGCACTCTGGGTGGTAAAGGTGAGCTCAGGGGTTCGAGACCAGCCTGAGCTAGACAAAATGAGACCCTTGACTCTAAAAAAAATAGCTAGGCATTGTGGTGGTACCTATAGTCCCAGCTACTTGGGAGACTGAGGCAAGAGGATCTCTTGAGCCCAAAAATTTGTGGTTGCTGTAAGGTATGCCACAATACTCTGCTGAAGATAACAAAGTGAGACTCTTGTCTTAAAAAAAGGGGGGGGGGCAGCGCCTGTGGCTCAAAGGGGTAGGGTGCTGGTCCCATGTGCCAGAGGTGGCAGGTTCAAACCCAGCCCCAGCCAAAAACCGCAAAAAAAAAAAAAAAGAAAAAAGAAAAAAGAAAAAAAGAAAAAAAGAAATGTTAACTGTTTATGTCATTGTTCTCTTTTATTTGTTCTGTATTATTATTTTAGTGAGAAATTTGTGATTCTGAGTTTGTCTGGATTTATGGTACTGCTCCTACCATTAATGCAAGTCTACCTCCTTTAGGGAACTCTGTTAAAACTTGCTAGGGCTGGCTCAGCGCCTGTGGCTCAAGTGGCTAAGGTGCCAGCCACAAACACCTAAGGTGGCAGGTTCGAATCCAGCCCGGACCCGCCAAACAACAATGA
>NW_003852441.1:11641984-11643176 GCF_000181295.1 Otolemur garnettii | reverse complement strand
GGGACTACAGGTACCCGCCATAACGCCTGGCCAACACAAGGTCTTGCTCTTTCTCAAGCTGGTCTCTAACTCCTGAGCTCAAGCAATCTACACCCCTTGGCCTCCCAGAGTGCTAGGATTGCACGTGTGAGCAAGTGTAACAGGCCCTATATACAAATCTTAATTAATTTGACAAATTCTGATACAGGCCTATAATTTACCTAGCAAGACAAAGATAGGTGTTCTGTTTTCTTCTGAAAATTTTACAGTTTTATGTTAGGTGTATGATTATCCATCTCAAATTAATTACTGTGTATTATTCAAGGCAGGTGTCAATTCATTTTCCTCTGTTCTTCTAGCACTATTTTGTTTTGTTTTCTTTTTTTTATTTTTTAGAGATCTTGTTCAGGCTGGTCTCAAACTTCTGAGCTCAAACAATCCACCTGCCTCTGCCTCCTAGAGTGTTGGTATTACAGGCCTGAGACACTGTGCCAGCCTCCAACACTATTTTTTGAAAGACTTTGCTTTTCCTGTTGATTCACTTTGGCACCTTTGTAGAAAATCAGCTGACCACATTTATATCTTTTTCTGGACTCTATTCTGCCTACTGGTTCTTATGTTTTCTGCAACTTTATAATAATCTTGAAATCAGATCATTTAAGGCCTCCAACTTTGGTACTGCTTTTTCATTTTGGAACCAGCCTGATTTCTACAAACAAAACTTTAGGATTTTAATTGAATCAAATCACTTTGGAAAGTACTGTCACCTAGGAAACAGTGGGGCTTCCAATCCATGAATATATAATACCTTTCACTATTATTTAAGTATTCCTTAAGTTCTCTCAGTAACATTTTACAGTTTTCAAGGTAGAGCTCTTGCCCATCTTTTGTTAAATTAATCCCTGAATATGTCAAAATTTTGGATGCTAGTATGAATGGTATTGTTTTAAAGTTATTTTCCAACTTTGGACTCAATAGTTGCTAGTATATAAAAATATAATTTATGCAGTTAGTCCTCTACTTCTGTTGGTTCCCCATTTGCAGATTCAGTGAACCAAAAGAAAATACTCAGGAGAAACAAAAGGAGGATTGTGTCTGTACTAAGCAAGTACAGACTTGCTGTCGCCCTGGGTATAGTGCTGTGGCATCACAGCTCACAGCAACCTCCAACTCCTGGGCTCAAGCGAGTCTCCTGCCTCTGCCTCCCAAATAG
>NW_003852441.1:11635926-11641100 GCF_000181295.1 Otolemur garnettii | reverse complement strand
GTGGCTGGCGCCTTAGCCGGTTGAGCTATAGGCGCCGAGCCAACACCCAGCTACTTTTGTTGTTGAAGTTGCCATTGTTGTTTAGGTGGCCAGGGCCAGGTTTGAACTTGTCTGCCTTGATGCATGTGGTGGGCACCATAACCACTGTGCGAAAGGTGCTGAGTTGGAACTTTTTTTTTTTAAAGGCTTGTCAAGTGAAGCAGTGGGATGGAGAAGAATGGAATCTGTAACTGCTTATCATAATTAGTTGTAAACACTACTACACTTGGACCAGCCTATTCCTTTCTAATCATTATGCTTTTTATTTATTTTTTTTCTCGCCTGGTTAGGACCTCCAGTATGGTGTCAAAGTGGTTCAAGTCAAATCTTTTCCTAGCTCCTGTTCTAGAGGAAAGGCATTTAGATCTTCACCATTATGTATATTGTTAATGCTATCTTGATTGTGATTGCTGTTTTATCAGATTAGGGAAGTTTCCTTTCTCTCCTTTGCTAGGAGGTTGGTTGGTTTGAAATCATGAATAGCTGTTGAATATCATTAACTGCTTTTTTTGCATCTGTTGAAATAATCATAGGGTTTTTATCCTTCAATCTGTTAATGTAGAGAATTACACAACTGATTTTTGAAATTTTTTTCTTTCTCTTTTTCCTTTTTGAGACAGCATCTCATTCTATTGCCTTGGCCAGAAAGCACTGGTATCATTGTAGCTCACTGCAGCTTGAAATTCCTGGGCTCAAGAGATCCTCCTGAGTAGCTGGGGTTATAGGCTCTTGCCACCAGGCCCAGATAATTTTTCTATTTTTTTGTGGAGATAGGATCTTGCTATATTGCTCAGGCTGGTCTCAAACTCCTGGGCTCAAGCTGTTCTCTCCCTCGGCCTTCCAAAGTGCTAGGGTAATAGGTGTGAGCCATCAGGCCCCGCTGATTTTTTGAATGTTAAACCAACATTGCAATCCTGGGATAATCCTACTTGGTCAGGATGTCTTTATTCCTTTTATATATTACCAGGTTTGGTTTATAAAATTTGTTAATATTTTGGTATATATATGCTAACAGGGAACATTGGTCTAAATCAGTGGCCCTTTAATACAGTTCCTATGGGTCGCAACCCACAGGTTGAGAACTGTTGGTCTAAATCTTTTCTTGTAATGTTTTGGTATCAGGATTATGCAGGCCTCATAAAATGAGTTGGGAAAAGTTCCTCTATTTTCTGAAAGAAAAGATGTAAGATTGGTTATTGTTTTTTTTCCTCAAATGTTTGAAGAGAGCAAAGAACAGGAGATAAAGAGAAGATAGCACTAAGATGGTAGATCTAAATAACAACTATACAACAATTAAAATTAAAAGTGACTCAGGGAGGCACCTGTAGCTCAAAGGAGTAGGGCACCAGCCCCATATGCCAGAGGTGGCGGGTTTAAACCCAGTCCCGGCCAAAAACTGCAAAAAAAAAAAAAGTGATTCAGGTGGTGCCTGTGGCTCGGTGAATAGAGTGCCGGCCCTATATACCCAGGGTGGTGGGTTTGAACCCGGCCCTGCCAAACTGCAACAAAAAATGACCAGGTGTTGTGGCAGGCGCCTGTGGTCCCAGCTACTCAGGAGGCTGAGGCAAGGGAATTGCCTAAGCCCAAGAGTTGGAGGTTGCTGTAAGCTGTGACACCACAGCACTCTACTGAGGGCAACAAAGTGAGACTCTTGTCTCTAAAAAAAAAAAAAAAAAGCAAAAGTTAAAAGTGATACAGAGGAGAAAGGAAGGCAGGAAGGCTATTCAATAAGTAGAGCTAGAATATTAGATATTCATGGGTGGTGCCTGTGGCTCAGTGAGTAGGGCACTGGCCCCATATACCAAGGGTTGCAGGTTCAAACCCGACCCTGGCTAAACTGAACAACAAAAAAATAGCCAGGTGTTGTGGTGGGCACCTATAGTCCCAGCTACTCAGGAGGTTGAGGCAAGAAAAAAATAGAAGGGAAAGAAAATTAGATATTCACATAGGAAACAAACCAACCAGAACATGACCCCTACACCTCATATCACAAGCAAAAATTAAATAATAATACCTCATAGACTTTAGAGGAAAATCTAAAACTATAAAGGTTTTAAAAGAAAATATCTTTGTGACCTTGGGGTAAAAAAAGATGTCCATAACCAGGACATTGCAAATACTGAACATAAAAGAAAAAAATGATAAATCTCCTGCCTCTCTTATTACATTGTTAAGCAAATAGGCAAGCAACAGATTAGAATACTTACAATGCATGTATCCAACAAAGGACTTATATCTACACAAGTACTCCCATAGTTGAATAATAAAAACAAAACCCCCAAATAACAGGCAAAAGGCTTGAAGAGCCACTTCACATATGAAATATGAATGGCCAATAGGCATATGAGAAACTGCTGGGCATTGTTAGTCAACAAAGAACTGTAAATTAAAGCCAGAAAGATATACATTAGAAAGTCTAACACCAGGCAGTGCCTGTAGTTCAGTGGGTAGGGCACCAGCTACATACAGTAGGCCTGGTGGGTTTGAACTGGGACCCAGCCTGCTAAAACAACAATGAAAACTGCAACAACAACAAAAAATAGCCTGGGCATTGTGGCAGGTGCTTATAGTCCCAGCTACTTGGGAGGCTGAGGCAAGAGAATTGTTTAAGCATAAGAGTCTGAGGTTGCTGTGAGCTATAACACCATGGCACTCTACCCAGAGTGACTTTTGAGACATTATCAAAAAAAAGTCTAACACCAAAGGTTGAAAAGGACATAGAACAATCACAACTCCTGTACCTTACTAGTTTGAGTGTAAAATGGTACACATCACTTTGGAAAACTGGTTTTTTTTTTTTTTTTGAGATAGAGTCTCACTCTATTCTGGGTTGAGTAGCTGGCATTATCATAGCTCAGAACAACCTCAAACTTTCTCTCTCTCTTTTTTTTTTTTTTGAGACAGAGCCTCAAGCTATCCCCCTGGGTAGAGTGCTGTGACATCACAGCTCACAGCAACCTCCTACTCCTGGGCTCAAGCGAGTCTCCTGCCTCAGCCTCACAAGTAGCTGGGACCACAGACGCCCGCCACAACGCCAGGCTATTTTTTTGGTTGCAGCCACCAGGTCTGGCTATTCCTCTATCCCCCTTTTTTAAAGTACAGACAGGATCTTGTTCTTACTCAGGCTGGAGTTGAACTCCTAAGCTCAAGCAATCCTTATCTGCCTTGGCCTCCCAGAGTGGAAAATTCAGTTTCTTTCTTTCTTTTCACTTTGTTGCTCTTGGTAGAGTGCCATGATGTTATAGTTCACAGTAACCTCTAACTATTGGACTTAAGTGATTCTCTTGCCTCAGCCTCTCAGATAGCTGGGACTACAGGCACCTGCCACAATGCCCAGGTACTTTTAGAGACAGGCTCTGGCTCCTGCTCAGGCTGGTCTCATACCTGAGAGCTCAGGTAATCCACCCGCCTCAGCCTACCAGAGTGCTAGGGGCATGAGCCACAGTGCCCGGCTTTGAAAACTCAGTTTCTTAAAAAGTGAAAAATAGGCTCAGCGCCTGTGGCTCAAGCAGCTAAGGCGCCAGCCACATACACCTGAGCTGGCAGCGTGTTTGAATCCAGACTGGGTCCATCAAACAACAATGATGGTTGCAATCAAAAAATAACCAGGTGTTGTGGCGAGTGCCTGTAGTCCCAGCTACTTGGGAGGCGGAGGCACAGGATACTCCCTTGAGCCCAGGAGTTGGAGGTTGCTGTGAGCTGTGACACCACAGCACTCTACCGAGGATGACAAAATGGGACTCTGCCTCTAAAAAAAAAAAAAATTAAAAAAAGTTAAAAATGCAGGGTGGCACCTGTGGCTCAGTGAGTAGGGTGCTGGCCCCATATACCGAGGGTGGCAGGTTCCAACTTGGTCCCAGCCAAATTGTAACAAAAAAATAGCTGGGCGATGTGGCAGGTGCCTGTACTCCCAACTACTCGGGAAGCAGAGGCAAGATCACTTAAGCCGAAGAGCTGGAGGTTGCTGTGAGCTGTGACGCCACAGCACTCTACTGAGGGCGACAAACAGAGATTGTTTCTTTTAAAAAAAAAAAAAGTTAAAAATACAGAGAGTGTTAAAAAAAAGTATGCATATTTTAAAAGATGTTACCTATGTATTGTTTTTTGGAGTTGAATTGAATTATGATAGCAATAGATAGTATGACATTCTCCCCAAAGAGGCATTAATCAAATTAATGCTAGAGTCACGGTATGGCAGTCAGGACAGTCAAAAGAAAATGGCATTAGTTGGGTAATCCTCGGAGGAGTGCAAGATCGTTTAGAAGTGTCACTTGAAATTTGAGAACGTTGTGGAAGTACAATGGAAGCTTGTATACAATAGAACTTCCAACATGCCAAGAAGCGTACACACTTTGTAATTAAGTTTGAGATGCATGATACTACCTATGATGTGCACAAGGGAAGATCCAGGAGGCCTCCCAATGTTTCTCAAGCAGTAGTTTGCTGTATTCAGAAGTGTACGATGGTAACTACTTTGAGTATCTCTTGAAATCACAGAAGTCAAACATGACTTCTATTCACCTTTTGTTACCAGTACATACTGAGTATTACAATTTTTCTTTGAGACAGAGCCTCAAGCTGTTGCCCTGGGTAGAGTGCCGAGGCTTCACAGCTCACAGCAACCTCCAACTCCTAGGTCTAAGCGTTTCTCTTGCCTCAGCCTCCCAGGTAGCTGGGACTACAGGTGCCCGCCACAAGGCGCAGCCATTTTTTGGTTGTAGTTGTCGTTGTTTGGCAGGCCTGGGCTGGATTTGAACCTGCCAGCTCTGGTGTATGTGGCTGGTGCCTTAGCTGCTTGAGCTACAGGCTCCGAGCCAACAATTTTTTTGTTTTGGAGATAAGTTTCATTTTGTCACCCAGAGTGCTGTAGCATCATAGCTCACAGCAACCTCAAACTCCTGGGCTCAAGTGATTCTCTTGCCTCAGCCTCCCAAGTAGCTGGGACTACAGGCGCCTGCCACAAAGCCCGGCTTATTTTTTTTTGTTGTTGTTGTTGTTGCAGTTTAGCTGGGGCCGGGTTTGAATGCACCACCCTCCAGTATATGGGGCTGGCGCCTACCCACTGAGCCACAGGTGCCACCCGATGCTAAGTTTTTTAAACAGAAAAGCCATCTAAGGTATATTAGATCTAATTG
>NW_003852441.1:11628633-11635527 GCF_000181295.1 Otolemur garnettii | reverse complement strand
GAGTATTACAATTTTAATATAATTTTTTCTTTTCTTAAAATGTGCATACTTTTTTTTTTGGCATCCTCTGCATATCTATTCTTTACTTTGGGGTCGTTTTTATTTTTTAATTAATTAATTATTATTATTATTATTTTGCTGTTGTTGCAGTTGTCACCGCTGTTTTTTAGCAGGCGGGAGCCGGGTTCAAACCCGCTACCCTCCGTTTATGGGGCCAGCGCCTGACCCACTGAGCCACAGGCGCCACCCTGGTTGTTTTTAGAGATGGGAGTCTTCTCTATCCCCTAGTCCGGAATGCAGCGACCCTGTCATAGCTCTCTGCAGCCTTGAACTCCTGGGCTCAAGCATCCTCCTGCCTGAGCTTCCCAAATTGCTTGGATCAGAGGCTTGCGCATAGTGCCCACCTACTCTAGCAATTCCACTAAGCATTTATCCAAGAAATATGAAAAAAAAATTAGAAAAAGAATTGTACAAAAATGTTTATAGCAGCTTTATTTCATAATAACCCCAAACAGGAAACAACTCAAAAGACCATCAAAAAGAGAATGGACACACAATCTATGGAATATACTAAATAAAGAAGCAGAATACGGATACTTGGAACAACGTGGATGAGTTTCAGACGTTATGCTGAATGACAGCAACCCGACAAAAATGAACACATACTGTATGGTTCCATTTCCTATGAATCTCTCCAACATACAAAATGGTTACGGAAATAAAAACGAAGGTGGAGATCATGGACGGACTCGGAATAGGTGCGAGGAAACGTTTCAGGAATGACGAAAATGTTCTGTATTTAGCTAGGCATTACACGGCGGTTAGTTGCCAAGGCTCATCTACCTGTGCCTTTACTATTTGTCCAATTGCACTGTAACTTCTACCTCAATTCAGAAAACAGGTATAGTATCTGATATACCTGCCTGTGGCGAGTGCGTGGTAACAAGGTGCTGAATAAAATACGTGCACCCTGAGAAATAAAGAAACAAGAACTAAACACGCCAGACTCTGCTTGGGGGTTATGCCGCCAAGAGAGGTGCACTTAAGGCCTCGGGGCCCACGCTCTGCAAGGCCCGCCCCTTCCTCTTTCAAGACGTTCACTCTGCGTCCGGAATTGGAAAGGCCCAAAGCCCGGTAATATATAATTTGTCTTTCTGACAATCTGACAATTTATCAAACAGCTCCTCACTGCATTTTTTCAAAATGCGATTTTCAAATGTACCCATTCTTGAAAATACCCAGGGATTGTCTACCGTATACTGTTTTTTTACCCTGTCTCACGTAATGGTAGCGTCCACCTAGAATGCAGGCGCTCCGGGAGAAGGTGGAGCACACCATTCAAAGAGGGGGAGACATGGAGGTTTGCATCAAAACAAATACCCTTTCCTTTGCAAAGGCAATAACCAAGTAATCCATTAGAAATAAAAAAAAATAAAAAAAAAAAGAAGGGAGAATAGCAGCCGTCCTCTGCAAATAACAGGAACCAGCCTAAAAGATTTTTCTCCTTCTACTCCCCTCTTCTCGGGTGAGTAGTAAGCTACTCCCACAAAAAGAAACCGGAAATGTTACCACTAGAGGCAGAAATGTAAATGTGGAGCCAAACAATGAGGGGGCTGCTGGGCCTCAGAAATCCGGACTATTCTCCTCGGCCTGGCGAGCTAACCCTTCGTTTAGCACTTCTCACTTCCACGGCTGACAGTCTTTAATTGGATTTTTTCCATCTAGCGGAGCCGGGGTCTGGCTGGGAAATTCACTCCAGCAAGGACAAAGGTCCGGAAGTTGTGGGACCTTAGCTTAGGTTTCCCAGATCGCCCCAAATAATCATTTCGGAATGGAACTTCGGGTTTCACTAGGATTCCATGGGCTATAAAGTTTCGAGTCATAAGTTCCCAAAGTCTCGAGATTCAAAAGTCTCAGACACCCATGCTTTATGCGTTTTATCTTCAGGAATTCCCCAAACTGAGCCCTGGGAGGGTTTGGGGCGGGGGGAGAGAAATACCCTTTAGGCCGGCTCAAGGTTCTCCAAAGTCCACTCCCCTGCATAGGTATTCAGCTGGTCCCAATATCCCCATCATCTACACCCAGGCCTTTCAACATTACATTCCTGTGTTGATCCCCCTAGTCAAGTTTCCATCCTATCTTACCCCAATTCGCTAAGCCCCCACTGCCCCACCCCCAGCGATTCTCCCGAGCCGAAAATACAGGGAGCCGAGACTCGGTGACTCAGAGAGGACTCATAAGACTAAGCCTGGAGCTTACCCAATCCTCAGGGGAGCGTGTCACTGTCCTAGGAACAACGCTCCGAGCCCGGACGCCAGGTGCCCCCGGAGCCCTGCAGCTAAGTGCGCCCAGGATGGTGGCTCTGGACTTTTGAGGAGCTCAAAACTTTTAGCGCCAGTCTGAGCACATGGGAGGGGAAAATCCCAATCCCAGCAACCCCTGCGAGGCTGGCACAAAGCTGGACAGCCATAACAAGTAAGGGCAAGTAATTCGCCTGCTCGGAGGTGGCAAAGGAAATGGAGAATTGCAGAAAAGGGTGCGGAAAGTCAGGATCTCGCCGTATTGGTGCTGTTGCTATTAACATTTTGGGGTGGGAAATTCTGTAAGCCAGCGTTGTGAGGGCAGAATTGCTGGAAACATTTTGGAGGATTCCTGCCACTGCTAAATATGAAGGGTGGGAGGAAGGAAAAAAGATTTACATTTGCTCTCTTGGCTGGATAGTTTCTTCTCGTTGGCCAAAACGTCACCTTGTGGGAAGACTTTATTGAATATCCCAATCTAACGTCTTTCCCCAAGTAGTTTATATCCCACTATCTTGTTTAATTTCCTTCACAGTCCTTATTATCTGACAAGATTTGTTCATTGCTTTCAGTATGCACGAAGCAACGTAAGCTTTATGAGGATAGAGAACTTGTCTACTATCTTATTTATTGTTGGATTCCCCCGTGCCTAGTACAGTGCTGGGTAGTAAATAAGAGCTCGATAATAAATGTTTATTGAGGCTCGGTGCCTGTGGCTCAAGTGGCTAAGGCGCCAGCCACATACACCTAAGGTGGTCGGCTCGAATCCAGCCCGGCCCGCCAAAACAACAATGACGGCTGCAACCAAAAAATAGCCGGGCGTTGTGGTGGGCGCCTGTGGTCCCAGCTACTTGGGAGCCTGAGGCAGGAGACTCGCTTGAGCCCGGGACTTGGAGGTTGCTGAGAGCTGTGGTGCCACAGCACTCTACCCAGGAGGATAGCTTGAGGCTCTGTCTCAGAAAAAAAAATGTTTATTGAATGAATGGAGACATTTCTGGCAAGGTGGCGAATGAGATGCAAAATCTAAAATACAGTGCTAGCGTCCTCTAATGGCAGTGGGAACAGGTGCTTTAAGATTTACTGCGAGAGATGGTACTTCTTGCACTTTTAGGCCAGGCCGGAGCATTCAGACTACAACTCCCAGCGGCCAGGAGGAACCTTAGGGACAGATGGGAATCAAAACCTAACCTGAGACGTCTCCACTCTGCCCCTTCCGTGGGTGGCCCGCGAAATCTGATCCGGGATGTGGAGGTCCAATCGGAAGGTGGTCCCAAACCTCGCGAGAGCAAGTGACTCGTTGAGACCCACGGTACTAAGGGACGCTGTGCTTCCAAAGTTAGTTGCTCTCTTCCCTCGTTCGTCTGCTGTCTTTGGGGCTTTCTACCCGCTCTTGGGGCTACCAGGAAGAGGAAGGAAGCTACTGGTGGGTTTCTCTAGTGCAGCTTCGGATCCCTGAGGACTTCGAATCCGTCTCGGCCGCTGGGCCGACCAGCCAGCGGAAAGAGGTTTACTCGGCGGAGGCCAATGTCTGCCGCCCTTCCTCTGAAGTATGAAGATGTTGGAGGAGCAGCTCTTAGCTCCGGACTCCCTTCCTTCAGACAAAGCACCAGCACCAGCCCATCTCTCTCCCCAGGTCTCCCTGATGGATAAAAATACCGACCTTGAAGTGATGCCACCGCCACCCGATGGGGATAGTCTGCCCCATAGGTCTCCGGTTTCTGTGGCTGGCTCAGCTGTGTCCCAGCAGCTGGGGGAAAGGGACCCAGCTTCTCTCTCCACTCCTCTAGAAACAGAGTCTGGTATTCTTAGTGAGTCGAGTCCTCGAATCGAGAAGCAAAAACTTTCTGAAAATGTAAGCCTTCCTGCAGAAGAAACAAACCGGCCAGACTTGGGGTCTGGAGAAGCAATGGAGGGTGTGTCTGAGGAAGCCTTTCCAGAGGATGAGAGATACACGTAAGTGGTGATAGCAGCTGACTATGGAATGTGAGGAGATGGGAAGTGTGAGGCAGACCTAATCCACCAGTCTTCAGCCCCCCTTCTCCAGGCGCATTTCCTTTCTGCTTTGGCGACCCATGTTTGTTGTCCTCCCCCTCATCTTCTTCCAGCACTTGGAACTACAGTTTCTCCCAGTTACCTCGATTTCTCAGTGGTTCCTGGTCAGAGTTCAGCACCCAACCTGAGAACTTCTTGAAAGGCTGTAAGTGGTAAGTAAGGATAATGGGGCAGGGAGATGATCTTATCTAGGATTTTCTCTTAAAATGCCCCAGTTATCTAGGAGAAGGGTCCGCCAGAGGTGGGAGGAGGAGAAGAACCTCTCTTAGACTAAGCTTATATTTTATCTTGGGGTTTGTGTCTTCCACTGTCCTAAAAGAGTTTACCTTCCTGAGAGTTAGGTTCAGCCCCTAACCCTACACTTGGAAAGCATGGGGCTGTACAGCTTTCTAACTCTGTCCTATTTCTAGGGCCCCCGATGGTTCCTGCATCTTGACTAATAGTGCTGATAACATCCTGCGGATCTATAACCTGCCCCCAGAGCTTTACAGTGAGGAGGAGCAGGTAGAATATGCAGAAATGGTAAGGGTAGAGGCTACTCTGCTCCTTCATTAGACTTGGCATGTTTAAGTCATAGATGGAGTTGGAAAAAGTATAGTACACGTTTTCTACTAACAGACAGGACTTTTCATCACCATGAATTTCCATGTGTAGTATTTTCTGCCTTGAATTCTGAAGTCATTTAAAGAGATGTTTACCCTTTCTAAAGTCAGGAATATATGTTTTTTGTTTTGTTTGTTTGTTTGTTTGCTTTTTACAGTTTTTGGCCGGAGCCAGGTTTGAACCTGCAATATATGGGGCTGGCGCCCAGGAATATATGCTTTTTGTTAGAAAGTAGTGGATTTTTCATGGCAGTATTTTATTTATTTACACTTATTTATCACATGATTACTAATAGGTATCAACCACTGTGCTAGGATAAAGTGGTGAACAAGACAGGAAATGCTGGTTTGCTTCTCTTGTATGGGAGACAGATAACATGTAAACTGGTAAATAATCAAGATCATTGCAGATTACAATAAATGATCTGAAGAAAATTAACAGAATGGGGAGAGACTAGCTACAGAATACCACTTGGGATAAAATGGTCAGGGAAGGGCTCTCTGAAAAGGAGACTAGGACCCAAAGGATGACAGGGGATCAGTCATGCGAAGACCCGTGGAAAGAGCCTTCCAGAAAGAGGCAATAATACTACAAAGACCCAGAACTGGTGGCTCATGCCTGCATTCCTCTCTGAGAAGCCAAGGTGGAAGGATCACTTAAGGTCAGGAGTTCCAGACCAGCCTGGGCAAAAGTGAGACCCAGTCTCTATCAAAAGTAGAAAAAATTAGCCGGCTGTGGTGGTATATGCTTGTAAACCTAGTTACTTGGGAGGCTGAGGCAGGAGGATTGCTTGAACCCAGGAGTTTGAGATTGTAGTGGGCTATGATGACACCACTGTACTCTACCCAGGGCCTGTCTGGAAAAAAAAGGAAGACCCAGAGCTGGGAGAGAGCCTTATGTGTTCAAAGAACAGAAAGAATGCCAGTATGTGAATGGATTCAGGCCAGGGAGGGGTACTATTTAGTGGGGACAGGGACAAGTAGCAAATTTGTGTTGGGTTTTATGGGTGGAGCATTTGGAGTTTATTTGGGAAACTATGGAAGTGCTTTAAAACAGAAGAGTAGGCTGGGCATGGTGGCTAATGCCTATAATCCTAGCACTCTGGGTGGCCAAGACAGGTTTGAGCTTAGGAGTTTGAGACCAGCCCAAGCAAAGCAAAATCCCATGTTTATTAAAAGTACAAGAAGTAGCTGGGCCTGGTGGTGGATGTCTATAGTCCCAGCTGCTTGGGAGGCTGAGGCAGGAGGATTGCTTGAGCTTAAGAGTTTGAAGTTGCTCTGAGTTTGACTGAGGACATGACACTCTAGTTTGGGCAACAGAGTGAGCCTCTGTCTCAAAAAAAAGAGAAACAGGCAATGAGAATATTTGGTTTCCTATAGAAGGCAAATCTAAAATAAAAAACAAACCAAGAAAAAAAAATAAAAGAGTGTTCCTGCAGTGACACAATCATTAATTAAAAAAAAAAAATGGAGGAGTGAATGGAGTTAGGATAGGCAAGAGTGAAATCAGGGAGATTTAACAGGATACATTTATCATGGGCTAGGTGGCTTGGGGAAGGGTGATGTCAGGAGGGATGGAGAGATGTGGATGGTTTGAAGTATATTTGGTGGGGCTTAGAGATCCATAGGATGTGGAGATGCAGAAAAGAAAGCAATGGAGGTTGATTTCCAGGGTGGAACGGCTTACTCAGAGGAGGAAACAGATATGAATAGGTAATGTACAGAAATCAGGGATTTTAGGTACTTTGAATGTGAAATGTAAAACCAAGGGGAGTGGAGCCAGTGATATATATGTTGAGGAGTAGGAGAGCATGTACATGGTATCTCGTATCTTTTTTTTTTTTTAGCACATGGAAGGTGTTGGTCGCATTTTCATTTATTTTATTTTATTTTTTTCTCATACCTTTTTTATTTTGGTCTTTTTTTTTTTTTTTTTTTTT
>NW_003852441.1:11624871-11628460 GCF_000181295.1 Otolemur garnettii | reverse complement strand
ATGGAGTACTGTGATGTGATCATAGTTGACTATAGCTTTGAACTACTGGGCTCAAGCGATCCACCTTCGCCTCCCAAAGTGCTGGGATTATAGGCATGAGCCATTGCACCCGGCCTACATCTCATGTCTTGAGAAGCGATTCCATCTCAGGAGAGAGTGTTGATGGAAGAGAAGACCCAAGCAGAACCCTCCAGTACATAGAGATGGAGGCAGAGAGTCATGACTAATGCTGATGAGTGAAGTGAATTTAGAGAATGACCCAAGAGGACATTAGTAACCTTGATAGAAACACTTTCAGAGGAGCAGTAGAGGCAGAAGCATTAAAGTGGGTGGAAGAAAAAGTATAGACAATAATTTGGAGAAGTTTTTTTATGAAAGTGAGCCAGGAGATGAATGCAGGCCCAAGGAAGGGTTTATGGGGTGCTTCTGTGATGTCAGGAAGAGCCTTGTAAAGACCGAGGAATTGATATTTGGGGGAGAGGTAAAAAAGACCCTCCATGGCCAGGTGAGGACAAGATGTAGAGCACATTGGAGGGCTTGGCTTTGATAGGCACAGACTCTTTACTTGTAGGAAGAAAGGAGGAGGAACATTCAATGACTGCTGCTTGGTGATTAGAAGATTTGGGGGTTTCTGTGTCTTGGCTTCTGTAATCTCAGAATCTTTGCTTTTCTTGTGTTTTTTAATTTATTTTTATTTTATTTAAAACGTTTTTTTTTTGAGACAGAGTAACTCAAATTTTTTTTTTTGAGACCCTCGGTAGAGTGCCACAGTGTCATAGCACCCCACAACCTCGAACTCTTGGGCCCAAGCAATCCTTTTGCCTCAGCCTCCTGAGTAGCTGGAACTATAGGTGCCTGCCACAATGCCTGGCTAGTTTTTTAGAGATGGGGTCTCACTGTAGCTCAGGCTGGTCTCAAACCCATGAGCTCAAGCAATCTGCCTCCCTTGGCCTCCCAGAGTGTTAGGATTACAGACATGAGCCACTGAGCCTGGCCCCTAAATTGAGGTTTTTAGCTGAAGAAAAGTCTAAGCAGAAAGCAGAAGATAAGAGATGATCTGTCCTAGCGAGTAGAAAATCAAACCACCAAGGAATATGGTAGTATTGCCATCCTTTGCTCTGTGCCCATTAGAGGTTTGTTGCCATCCATTTAAAATGAGACCAGTGGCTTGGCGCCTGTGGCTCAAGCGGCTAAGGCGCCAGCCACATACACCTAAGGTGGCGGGTTCGAATCCCCAGCCCGGGCCCGCCAAACAACAATGATGGCTGCAACCAAAAAATGGCCAGGCGTTGTGGCGGGCGCCTGTGGTCCCAGCTACTTGGGAGGCTGAGGCAGGAGACTCGCTTGAGCCCAGGAGTTGGAGTTTGCTATGAGCGTGATGCCATGGCACTCTACCCAGGGGGATAGCTTGAGGCTCCGTCTCAAAAAAATAAAATAAAATAAAATAAAATAGTTAAAAAAATAAAATAAATAAAATGAGACCAGTTAGTGTGTTTATGTATCTTTCCTGGTAAGTTAAATGACTATAGTTTATGTTTGTAAAATGAGGATGATGATAATAGCACCCACCTCACAAAGTTGTGAGAATTAAAATAATTTTTTTTCATTTTTGAGACACCTTTGATAGAGTGCCATGGCATCATAGCTAATAGCAACCTCAAACTCTTGGGCTCAAGTGATCCTCTTGCCTCAGCTTCCTGAGTTGTTGGGACTACAGGCGCTTGCTACAATGCCTGGCTAGTTTTTTAATGATGGGGTCTTGCTGTTGCTCTGGCTGGTCTGGACCTCCTGAGCTCAAGCAATCCACCCTCCTTGGTCTTCCAGAGTGTTAGAAATATACGAGTAAGCTACCACACTTGGCCTTAAAATAATAATGAATTAATGTAAAGTACTTAAAACAATGCCAAAAAACAAAACAAAACAAAACAATAATGCCTAGCATGTAATAAGTCATCAGTAAACACTAGTAGTCACTGGTGTTAGTTGAGTACAAGTGTGGAATTGGAGTATGGTCTGGTTGGGATTTGCCAGGAAAGAAAGATCAGGGTGTTTTGGGTGGCGCCGTGGCACAGTGAGTAGGGCGCCGACCCCACATACTGAGGGTGGCGGGTTCAAACCCAGCCTCAGCCAAACTGCAACAAAAAATAGCTGGGCATTGTGGTGGGTGCCTGTAGTCCCAGCTACTGGGGAGGCTGAGGCAAGAGAATCACCTAAGCCCAAGAGCTGGAGGTTGCTGTGAGCTGTGATGCTACGGCCCTCTACTGAGGGCAACAAAGTGAAACTTTGTCTCTAAAAAAAAAAAGATCAGTTTTGAGAATGTCTGGAGGAGTATGCATGTTATGTTGGAGTAGAATCTAAGTGGGTAAGGAAGTGGATTGTAAATATGTTTTTGATGAAGCTGAATAATTGTTGTAGAAATAGCAGAGCATGTGAAATGGAAAGGTTGGAGGTGGTAGTCAGAGATTTATATTGAGATGTACTTTTGAGGCAGTGATGGCTTGGGGCACGCCGGTGACAGTGGGTGGCTGATGTATACTAAAGGTAGTGGCTGTGGTGCTAAGCAAGTCAGTGTGAGGGAGAGGCCAGGGTGTTGGACAGATAAAACACATTTTGGTTGAGCACATTCTATATACCAAGCGCTATTTTAGGAGCTGGGGATTAGTCAGGAAAAAAACAAAGTCTTTGTTTCTGTGAAACTTGTATTCTAGTGTGGGAAATAGGAAATAAATAACAAAATAAAAAATATATATGACAAGGGAAAAATAAAGCAGGAAGAAAGGATTGGGAAGGTGAATTGAAATTTTATTTTATTATTTGTTTACTTTTGAGACAATTTTACTTTATCACCCTCGGTAGAGTGCTGTGGCATTATCATGGCTCATAGCAACCTCAAACTTTTGGGCTCAAGTGATCCTCTTGCTTCAGTTTTTCTATTTTTACTAGAGACTGGGTTTCATTCTTGGTTTTTTTCTTTTTTTGCAGTTTTTGGCCGGGGCTGGGTTTGAACCTGCCACCTCCAGCATATGTGACCAGCGCCCTGCCCTTTTGAGCCACAGGTGCCACCCCTGGGTTTCATTCTTGCTCAAGCTGGTCTCAAACTCCTAAGCTCAAGGAGTCCACCTGCCTTGGTCTCCCAGTCTAGGATTATAGGTGTGAGCCACCTCGCCCAGTTTTGAATTGCAATTTTAAAAGGAATGATGGGGAAGACCTTGCTAGTAAGGTGACATCTGCAGATAGACCTGAAGGAAGTAAGGTAGTGAACCAAGTTGATACACCTAGTGGAAGACTGTACTAGGCAGGAAAATAACAGTAATTACATAGGTTCTCAGGTGGTACCTGTGGCTCAGTGAGTAGGGCACTGGCCCCATGTATCAAGGGTAGCAGGTTTGAACCCGGCCCCGGCCCCGGCCAAACTGCAACAAAAACAAAATAGCCGGGCATTGTGGTGGGCACCTGTAGTCCCAGCTACTTGGGAGGCTGAGGAAATAGAATTGCCTAAGCCTAAGAGCTGGAGGTTGCTGTGAGCTGTGACGCCAAGGTACTCTACCAAGGGCAACAAAGTGAGACTCTGTCTCTAAAAAAAAAAAAA
>NW_003852441.1:11621016-11624556 GCF_000181295.1 Otolemur garnettii | reverse complement strand
GAGGCGGAGGCAGGAGACTCGCTTGAGCCCAGGAGTTGGAGGTTGCTGTGAGCTGTAATGCCACGGCACTCTACCCAGGGGGACAGCTTGAGGCTCTATCTCAAAAAAAAAAAAGAATGAAAACAGAAGCTTTTTGGGGCAGTGAGATGGTGAACCAGAACAAAGTCTCAGTGTAGGGGGGCTATGTGACAAAAATGGAGTTGTCTAGTCTGATGACAAGAAATGCAGAGGAGCTGGGGTTTGGGGCAGTGAAAAGATCTGAAAATGTCAGTGGGCAGCATGGTGACACCCATCTAACTCATGTCTTTGTGGAATGTACTAGGGAGGGCTATCTCACCTTGAGAGGACCATGGGGGGCAGCCATGGCCAGGCAAGTCCACATATGCAAATAGAGCATTCTGAGGAGAAGATGAAAAGTACAGGGGTTTTAGATCCTAGATTAGGAATTTCAGAGGCCCAGGTTAAGGATTTGTGAGAGCTGGGAAGAGTGTGTTGGGGGCAGATGAGGGTGTGTGTACAGCAGTGTATAGGTCATGGTGATACTAGATGATCCAGGAGACTGGGGCTTCTCTAGTGTCTGAGATTAATGGGATGAGGGGTTAGAAGAAGAGTCTCCATGGCTTCCTAAAGGAAGAAGGGTGCCAAATTCCAGGGTTGGTCCTAAATGCTAACCTAACATGCAGCTCTAAGGGTGGAGGCTTCAGACGTTGGAGTTCTGTGCAAGTGGAGAAGCCCAGAGAAGGCACTAGAAGCCTTGGTTCCCAGAATAGAAATTGGTGGTGTCTCAGGGCTAGGGAGCTATGGTGCAGCCATCCTAATAGAGTTCAGGAGCAGAGGCTGTTTCAGTCAGGGACCATTAGAAGAGATTCTGGAAACGGGGTTGGGGGGTGGGGGTGTTGTTTGAGTATTTATTGCACAAATGTGTTTAAGAGAAACAGGAATGTTAAAAAGGGAAAAAGTCATCATTACCACTAGAAAATTCAGCCCTTTGAATCTTTCTACGTGTTTTCTAAGCTCTGTCCAAGTACTGAAGCTTTTATTTGGTTGTAATTCTGTGATAGATGGTCTTGTATTCTGTCTTTTTCCTTTTAACAATCAAATCCTAAATGCTTTTCTTGGTGATCTAGTCTTCATAGTTATGATGTTTAATGGTGTATGATACTGCATTGAGTGCTTATGATAATTTCTTACCTCTTCTCTCATTTTGGACATTGGGGTTTTTACAGGATTTTTATATTATAAATTATTCTTTAGTGAACATCTACATTTATTCTGGGGGAGATTCTTTTCTTATTGGTAAAGTGTCCTAGCATCATAGCTCACAACAACCTCAAACTCTTGGGCTCACAGAGATTCCCTTGCCTCAGCCTGCCAAGTATCTGGGACTACAGGCACCCACCACAATGCCTAGCTAGTTTTTAGAAACGGGGTCTCTCCCTTTCTCAGGCTGGTCTCCAAATCCTGAGCTCAGGGAACCTACCGGCTTCAGCTTCCTAGAGTACTAGGATTACAGGTGTGAGCCACCACACCTGGCCTTGTATCTTTGAAAAAATTTTTCCTTTGAGGCTTATGCTATCTAATTCTCTTTCAGTCACTGAGGACATTGACACCTTATAGGTTTCCTGTGGTGACTTCAGATATTTAAGCATGAAGCCAGGATCCTTTTTTTTCCTTTTTTTTTTGAAATAGTTTTGCTATGTTGCCCAGGCTGGAGTGCAGTAGTGTGATCACATAGCTCACTGCAGTCTCAAACTCCTGGGCATATATGATTTTCCTACCTCCATCTCCTAAGTAGCTAAGAATACAGATGCATGCCACCATGCCTGGTTATTTTTTTTTGTAGAGATGGGGGTGGGGAGGGTCTTGCTATCAGGCTGGTCTTGAACGCTTGGCTCAAATGATCCTCCCACCTCAGCTTCCCAAAGTGCTGGATTACAGGTATAAGCCATTATACCCCCCAAGTCTCATCCTTTAATCTTCCTAACACCCCATATCCAATTAATTACCACATCCCATCAAATCCACCTAATCTTTCTAATCCATCCACTTCACTCCAATGCCTCTACTTTAATCCAGGTCCTATTAATTTGAGCCTTATGTTACTGAAGTGGTCTCCTGCCTCCATTTGCTCTTAAAACAGTATTTATCAACTGCCAATTATGCACTAGATGTTGGGGAAATAGTTATGAGCAAGGCAGACATGATTCCTGCCTCTTGGAGAAGTATAATGCTGAGTAAGGAGCACCAAGGGGTTAGGAACATGGGAACCTTGCCTGGCTTGAGGGGTTAGGATAAGAGACCTAAAGGATGATTAGGAGTCAACCAGGAGTTCTTGGAGGATGTGAAGGAAGAATGTTCCAGAAGATACAGGTGAAACTCTTGAGGTTCAAAGTATGGAGAGTTGGCACCTTTTGAGATCTGAGAATCCATATGACAGGTTATGGAGATTTTAAGGAAGTAAGTAGATGGAGATAAGCCTAGAGAGGTGGGTCAAGGGTAGGAGTGTGGTAATAGAAAGCTTTGTAAAGAGGTTGATTTTATACTGAGAGCTTCGTGGAGTCACTGAAATGTTTTAAGCAGGAGAGTGATGCTATATAGAATTCCAATTTAACAGGATCCCTGAGGCCTCCACGTGGCTGCAGGTATGGAGAGTGGATGGGCAGGTTAAATCATAGGGAGGCGCAGAGAACCAGTAGAGTCTTATAGAAATGCTGGCAAAAGGAAGTGGCTTGTAATGGGATCTTAGGAATAGATTCAGGAGAAACCTACAAGGAGAAATTGGCAAAGTTGGGTCGGACCAGGAGTAGTAAGGGAGTGAAGAACAGTAGTGGGAAAGGTTAGTGTTTAGATTTCAGGCTTGCCAGGTGGCGCCTGTGGCTCACCTATACTGAGGGTGGCATGTTCGAACCCGGCCCTGGCTAAACTCCAACAAAAAAATAGCTGGGCGATGTGGTGGGTGCCTGTAGTCCCAGCTACTTAAGAGGCTGAGGCAAGAGAATTGCCTAAGCCCAAAAGCTGGAGGTTGCTGTGAGCTCTGACGCCAAGGCACTCTGTTGAGGGCAACGAAGTGAGACTCTGCCTCTAAAAAAAAAAAAAAAGATTTCAGACTTGCAAATTGGGTATGGAGCCTGGGAGGAACCAGGTTTGAAGGTGGCAGATGCTGGGTCTATTATGGACAAATAGAGTTTGAGGTGCTGGTGGTATATCCAAGCAGGGCTGTCCCCCAGGCAGTTGGATGTACTTTTTTGAAGTGTAGAGGTCCAAACTGAAGCCAAGGCTGGATGACATCACCCAAGGGTCAGCAAATAATTGATAGAGAACTGGTATCCAGACTATTTATAGATTTCTTTTTCTTTCTTCCTTTCTTTTTTTTTTTTTTGAGACAATCTTATTCTGTTGCTCAAGCTAGAGTGCTATGGCCTCATAGCTCGCAGCAATCTCAAACTCCTGGGCTCAAGTGATCCTCCTGCTGCACCTTCCCCAGTAGCTGGAACTACTGGTGCCCACCATGATGCCCAGCTAATTTTTCTTCTCTTTCTT
>NW_003852441.1:11606400-11619958 GCF_000181295.1 Otolemur garnettii | reverse complement strand
GCCACAATGCCCAGCTATTTTTTTGTTGCAGTTTGGCCAGGGCCAGGTTCAAACCTGCCACTCTTGGTATATGGGGCCAGCGCCCTACTCACTGAGCCACAGGCGCTGCCCAGAGACCAGTAATTTTATTTTATTTAAAGACAGAATCCCACTGTATTGCCCTCAGTAGAGTGCTGTGGTGTCACACCTCATAGCAACCTCCAACTTCTGAGAATCCTAGGTGATTCTCTTGCCTCAGCCTCCTGAGTAGCTGGGACTACAGGTGCCCGCCACAACACCTGGCTATTTTTTTGTTGTTTTTGCAGTTTGGCTGGGGTGGGTTTGAACCCGCCACCCTCAGTATATGGGACTGGCGCCCTCCCCACTGAGCCATAGGCGCTGCCTGAGACAGAGTCTCTTGCCCAGGCTAGAGTGCCATGATATCATATTAGCTCACAGCAACCTCAAACTCTTGGACTCAAGGAATCCACCTCTTGGGTAGCTGGGACTACAGTTGCCTACCTTGACTTCCAACTAATGCTATTTTTAGTAGAGATAGGATTTCACTCTCCCTCAGGCTGGTCTTGAACTCCTGAACTCAAGGGATCCTCCCACCTGGGCCTCCCAGAGTGCTAGGATTATAGGCCCACCACACCCAACCAATTGGTTGATTCTTTATCTCTGTGTTAGGATTTTTGTTTCTTCTTAAGTATTTAAAAAGAAAAAGTATGAATCTATATGCCTTTTGGTATCCTAAATCTGACATTAAAATCTAAGTTAACTCTGGCTTGGCACTCGTAGCTCAGTGGTTATGAGTCAGCCACATACACTGAGGCTGGTGGATTTGAAGCCGGCCTGGGTCAGCTACACAACAATGGCAACTGCAACAAAAAAATAGCCAAGTGAGGCACCTGTAGTCCCAGCTACTTGGGAGGCTGAGGCAAGAGAATCACTTAAGCCTAAGAGTTGGAGGTTGCTGTGAGCTGTGATGCCCTGGTACTCTATAGAGGGCAACAGAGTGAGACTTTGTCTCAAAAAAAAAAAAAAAAAAAAAAGAATCTAAGTTGTTTGTTTTTGTGAAGTTTTTTTTGGCCTTGGCTGGGTTTGAACCCACCATCTCCAGTATAGGTATATCGGCCCTGCACCCTACTCCTTTGAGCCACAGGTACCACCTTAAGTTAACTCTTTAAATACTGAAATAAGGATTCTGTTCTTTTTTTTTTTTTTTTGGAGACAGTCTCATTATGTCACCCTCGGTAGAGTGCTGTGGCGTCACAGTTCACAACAACCTCAAACTCTTGGGCTCAAGCGATTCTTTTGCATCAGCCTCCCCAGTAGCTGGGACTACAGGTGCCAGCCACACCTGGCTATTTTTTGTTGCAGTTGTCATTGTTGGTTAGCTGGCCTGGTTCCGGATTCGAACCCACCAACTTTGGTGTATGTGGCTGGTGCCGTAACCACTGTGCTACGGATTCTATTCTTTGTATATACCTCACCTACCTTCTCCTACCTGGTTGGTTAAGTGCCAACAGATAGTCTTTCTCTGTGCCATAAAACTGATAGCAGCATGAGTCTCTGACTCCTTTTATCCGAGTGACCCAGTTATCCCCATGTCTCTGTCCAGGCTCCTGTCCTTCGAATGGTGGAAGGTGATACCATCTACGATTACTGCTGGTATTCTCTGATGTCCTCAACACAGCCAGACACCTCCTAGTAAGTAATGTCTTTTGCCTCCCTCCTGTCCTCCCCACCCCCAGTTTAGGGCCCTCTTAGGAGAGTCAGGGGCTACCAGGAAGCTTAAGGGAACTTAGGTGGAGAAAGGCTCAGTGTGCCTTTCAGATGGGAGCTGAGAGGGCTGGTCAGTTGGCTTCCTCCCCTTCCTTTGACAGCACCAGGGCCTCAGTGTTCATGTCTCTCTCAGTGTGGCCAGTAGCAGCCGAGAGAACCCGATTCACATCTGGGATGCATTCACTGGAGAGCTCCGAGCTTCCTTTCGCTCCTACAACCACCTGGTATGGACCTCTAAACCAGCCCCAGTGCTCTTCTTGGCCCAGTTCCCCTTCCTTGAGGACAGCTGAGGCTTTGCAAGGTCTGTTTCAGCCCTTTCCTGCCCCTAGGATGAGTTGACAGCAGCTCATTCGCTCTGCTTCTCCCCGGATGGCTCCCAACTCTTCTGTGGGTTCAACCGGACTGTGCGTGTCTTCTCCACATCCCGACCTGGCCGAGACTGTGAGGTCCGAGCCACGTTTGGTAAGCATCTGTGCCTCCAAGGGAGTATGAAAGGGACAGGTGCTGCCATCTGCACAGGAAGATATGTGAGCCAGGAGGCCACCTGCGGGATTTTGCCTCTTCTTTAGTATGGCCTTCATCTTTAGTATGGCCTTTGAGATGAAGCTGATTCCATTTTCCTGTAGGTCTTCATCTATCCATGCCTTTAAGGAAAAACTGGGATTTAAGAGGGATAAAGTAGAACTTGGGCATTTAGGTTCTTTGAGAGGATAGAAAGATCTGGGGATTTTTATCCTATTTGTGACAAACAGGGTAGGGGAGATGTTGAGTCCCAGCAGCACATTGGTACTGGGATAGGTGACAGAGGTGATTCTCTGCTTGGTCTGGTTAATACCAGGTGCCATTCCCCACTCCCCACTTTGTTCCTTTCCTCTCTAGCAAAAAAGCAGGGCCAGAATGGCATCATCTCCTGCATAGCCTTCAGTCCAACCCAGCCCCTCTATGCCTGTGGCTCCTATGGCCGCTCCCTGGGTCTGTATGCCTGGGATGATGGCTCCCCTCTCGCCTTGCTGGGAGGGCACCAAGGGGGCATCACCCACCTCTGCTTTCACCCTGATGGCAACCGGTTCTTCTCAGGAGCCCGCAAGGTAGGAGACACATCCTGAGAGCCCAAATCTGGCAGGTAGTAGAGCAGGAGCCGGGATATAGTCTGGAATGTGTTGAAGGGTAGGGGATGGGGGAAGAAAATCAACCTAAACTAAAGGTGTGCCTTAGACCTTGAGGGAGGCAGGGATGTCCCAGGGCCAGGGCACAAGTCCAAGGTAATGTTCTGTGTCTTCAGGATGCTGAGCTTCTGTGCTGGGATCTCCGACAGCCTGGTCAACCACTGTGGTCTCTGAGTCGAGAGGTGACCACCAATCAGCGCATCTACTTTGATCTGGATCTGTGAGTGCTGTGGGCTCCTTCCTGCCCAGGGCCCTGATGCCCCCCAGCAATGTCAGAGCCCAAGTGTAGAGCCCCATCCCCTGGTTGAGGGGCTCTTGCCCCGGGGGTGATGCCTCTGTGTCAGCAAGTCTCTTTTCTCTCTCCTCTCTCTCAGGATTGGACATTTCCTAGTGAGTGGCAGCACTACTGGGGCTGTGTCTGTGTGGGATACCAGCAGGTCTGGGAACGATGGGAAGCCAGAGTCCGTGCTGAACTTTCTGCCTCAAAAGGACTGCACCAACGGAGTGAGGTACTCAGTTCTGTTCCACATACCTTGGGGCTTGGGTTGGGGAAGAAGGAAGAAGGTGAGTCCTGGAGGGAGTAAGAGTAAGCATCCTCGTTTAAGTTGCTGACAGTTGCCCCATCTCTCCTTCTAGCCTGCACCCTAGCCTGCCTCTACTGGCCACTGCTTCTGGTCAGCGTGTGTTTCCAGAACCCACAGAGAGTGGAGATGAAGGGGAGCAGGAGCTGGACCTTCCCTTGTTCTCCATGCGTCAAGTCCACCTTGAATGTTGCCTTCAACTCTGGTGGTGTGGGGGGGGAGCAGATAGTAGTGTCCCCAGTGATCACCAGGTGGAGGAGGGACAAGGAGGTATTGGGGGAGGTGAGGGTGGGCTTATATAAAGAGTTTTTATATGATACTGAAGTCTTCGTGTCTGTTTGAGGAGGCAAATGACTAAGGTAGGGATGGGCAAGGAGACTCGTGGGCTCCCTTGTCCAGCTGCAGTGAGGACTGGCATATTGATCTTGAAAGCTGGGGTTGAGAGGTGGGACTAGGCAGGAGCCAATGGGATGGCTGAGCTTGGTGTGAAGTCAAGCGGGTGGGGGTGGGGCTTCATGCCATTGACTGGTTGGTTGCTAGGCAACTTGGTAAACTGAAGGGGGAACCTGTTTGAAATCTCACTCCCAAGGTGGGGGCAGCAGCGGTCAGGGTGAGCAGGGCTGAGCAGGAGTGGCAGGAGCTCTGTGTCAGACTGTTGGGTGTGACCGTGTGAGACTGTGACAGACAGTGACAGACAAGATGCCTGCTCCCTCATATGAACACTATTTACCATCATTCAGCAGCAGAGGGACACAGCTCTGGGGGAAGTGGAGCAGGAGCAGTCCCTTCCCCTGGACTGCCCCAGGAGGCAGATAACCCAGTGGCCAAAGTCAAGGACACACATGAGAGTAAAGGTGCAAAAAAATACAGACGTCACATGCAGGTGTGGCTGTGAGACACAGGACAGGCTGAGGGTCTTAGTCATTTAGCAGCTGTTGCTGGTCTTGTTTCTCCATTTCAGGATTGGGGGGTGAGTGTGGCATCTGAGGTAGTGACTCCTACCTCTCGCCCTCCCTCCCCTTTCTAAACACTGAGAATGGGGGGACTTTGAAGAGATACTGTCAGCAGGGGATGAGATTTTGGATCTGGTAATCAAAGGCAAGGGACAAAAGGCCTGTGGAGGCTTGACAGGGAAGGAGAGGAATGTTGCCCCTGCCCAGAGGTGCTGAAAGCCAGGTTCTTACACCCAAAAAGGCAACTCCTCCCTTCCCCCAGGATAATTGGAAACAGCCCTTCCTGCTGCTGGGGTTTGGGGTTGTAGGTACTCCCTTTCTCTCTCTCAACCCCACTTCTCCCCCCGCCCCCAAACATCTAAGAGGAGCCACAATTTGCTTCCTAATCTCTTGCCTTTCACCTGACCCACAGATAACAGTAAAGGGTCCTGGGAACTGTGACAAAGAACCCAGGAGCCAGAATTGAACAGTCTAGGTTTGGTTTCCAGCTGTATCCCCGACTTCTGTGTGACCTTGGGCAAGTCATGAGGCCTCTGAGCCTCAGTTTCTTAGTCACTACAATGGGATCATTAGCTCTGTCCCTCCCACTTCACACAGTGGTGATGATCAACTCAGTCGCACTTTGTGAAGTGCCAAGCCTTCAAGGTTATTTTTCTCTCCAGACCTTCTGGGAGCAGCGGTGGTGTTTTGGGGTAGAGAAGGTGGCGGCTGCGGGAGCAAAAGGCGTGGGTTCTTCTGGGTGGAGAGGGCAAGAACGTTTCTGGATTCGAGAGGACGATTCCAACCACTCAGGCGACCCAAGGGCAGGAGGAGAGACGAGCAGAAACTCAGCCAGAGACCGAGACCTTGGAGAGACAAAAGGGGCGTGAGAGACCGCGCCATGGAGTGAGGCGGGGCAGCGGGCGAGGCGGCCAGCGGGCGGGAGGTGCGCGAGGTGAGGGAGGTGTGGGGGGCGTGGGCCGTGGGATGCTGCCGCCGGCTCCAACTGGAGCTCCAGCTCCGGTTTTTCCCTCCGCCATCCTCTCCCCCTCCCCGCCTCTCTTTTAACTCCCCCCTTCTGGGCTCGGGACTGGTTTCCTCCCTTAGCCCGCTGCCCTCAATCCCGGCGAAGCTGGGGCTTTGGCTCGGCGGCCCCTTGCTCGCTCCCTCGCCTGGCTCCCCATGCTGCCCCCACCCGGACCACAGCTCCCCCAGTCCCCTACTTAGGCTGGGTTGCAAATCCCAGGGTGCTGGCGTGTGGGCCGAGGGGCATAGGGCGCCTGCAGACGGCCCCTGAAAGGGCTCTGGTGGGGCTGAGCGCTCCTTAGCCGGGGCGCGGGCAGAACAGGAAGCGGGTCCGCGTGGGAACTGGGGACATCAGCCACCCAGGTGGCAGGGGCTGAATAGCCAGGCAGCCCAAGCAGTCACCCTAGGGGCGAGCGACTTTGGGGGAGTTGGTGCCCCGCCCCCTCAGGCCTTGGCTGGGTCATGGGGGCCCCCCATTTTGGGCCAGGGGGTGTGCAAGTCGGGGCCCTGCTGCTGATGGGGTTTTGGGGGCTGGTGTCTGGGCTCAGCCTGGAGCCTGTCTACTGGAACTCAGCGAATAAGAGGTGAGCAGCTTGGGGCCAGATCTTAGGGCAGCGGGTAGGGAAGCTTTGGGGACTTGGGGGCTGGCTTCCCTGAGTAGGGAAGAGGCTGGAGGGAAGGTGCTGGTGCCCCGGTTTGAGGTGATGGGTTACTAGAGAGAGATGATCTTGGGAGGTAGACTCCCGGGCCCCACACGGAGCTGGATGTGGGTGTTGCTATCCATGTGTCAGGAGTTTGGAGACCCCCAAAGGGGCAAGGATAAGAAAGTTCACGGGTAGCAGGGAGGGCAGTGCAGTGGTTATTTGGATCTGTGGGAGACTGTTGTCGGGGCTGGGCCTGGAGGGAGCCTGGTTAATATCAGCTCTCAGGAGAGAGCTGCTGAGTAGGTGCTGCTGAGGTGCGGAGGGGAAGGGCAGGGTGCCTCCCTCCCCAGCGGTGTTGGAGATAGAAGGCAAGGGGGCTCAGTCTGGGGGGCTCTAGGGACAACTCCAAGGGTCTTTGACTCTCTTCACAATCGGTCTCCCAACTCTTGCCCACAGCAAGAGGGTGGGTGAACCTTTAACTGAACTATTTCCCAACCAGAACATATTCTTGCCTTCTGGTGTAGGGACTTCTTTCTATAAGAAGCCTCCAGCTCTCTCAGGTCCCCTTCTTTCCCTCTGCATCTGGAGTCCTGAGGACTCCACTGTCCCCTCCCCCATCTTTGCTTCAAACTCTTCCATCAGACCCTAGGTTTGGTGGCATGCTTGTTTTGCTCTGAAAAGAGGCCAGAGGTCAGCTGAAACTTCAAGCCACACAGAGTAGGATAGAACCTTTGGGAGGTCATCTAGGTCCCTTGCCTACATGCAGATCCCACTCCGTTTGCAAAAGAGTTCTTTCTGTGTATTGAAAAATTCCTGCTTCCCTGGGGAAGCTGTCTGAGGCTGTGGAAGGGTAGGTTTTGGAGCTCAGCAAATCCTTACTCTTAATCCTAGTTCTGCTGCTTTCAGCTATGTGGCCTTGGGCATGTCACTTAACCTTACTGAGTTTGTGTCCTCAATTCTAACTGCTATTATGAGGATTAGAGATAAGGCATTTGAACCTATTATGTGTTCATTAAAGGAGAACTAGGATTATTGTTCTTTCTCTCTTATACTTCCCAGCCTTGCTCACACTTCTCTATCCTGCCATCATTCCAGTCTCTCTTTGGGAATAATCTCAATGTCTTTTCTGTATTCATTCTCCTGGCTGCAATTTGAGTGTCAGATGTGTAGCTTGAGGATATAAATTAGGCTTATTCTGATAGGGTCCAGAAAAGGGCTTTAGGGTTTTCTGGGAGCTTTTTTGGATTTGGGGTGGGAGTGGGTCACTTGGGAATCTGGGAAGATACCAGCAACAGTGTCCTGGGACCATATCATGAGACCCTGTGTCAGCTATTAATGCATAGTAAGGAGCTGCAGTAGTTGGCAAGTTGTGGCTGTGCTGGGCTGGTGGATGTCTGGGCCCACTGGTCCAGAAGATGTGAAGTTGTGTTGTTTGTGGTTGGAAAAGTCAACTTCCTCAATTCCAAAGCAATAGAGCACTTTTCCTAGGAAGTCTGAGACACAGGGTCGGGGATACTGAGCAGGGGAATGACCAAGATAGCAGGCTTCCAGACCTTGGTTCCCATTAGCCCCATTTAGGGTCATTGACAAACCAGACATTTGCCTCCTGTCCTATTACCTGGCTAGCTTGGGACACTGGTCTGGATCATCCTCCATACTCTGTCTCCCACCCCATCCTGCCCCCTTTACCCTGAAATCCTTAAAATTCAGTAGTGGCTTGGAGGAGGGGAGGCTCTGCCCCCATGGTTGAATGCCATGGAATAGTGAAATCACCTGGGAGGGGTGGGCTGTGTGGTTCCAGAGAGGCCAGCTCCTTGGTAACTGGCATCCTGTTGCCATGGCAACGGGGCTAGTGATGGAGCGGGAGATGGCAGTGTGCATGTGGTGAGGGCGGGCTGAAGAGTACATTTGGGCACACCAAGGGGCAGGAGACCTCTGAGCCTGGCTTCCTGCTGCTTCCAATGTGAGCTCACAGAGTCTTTGGTGCCTGCTCTGTAAGAACAGACTTTGCACTCAGACAAAGGCAGGCAGGCAGGCTGGAGCTGGAAATTGCCATCCTGGAGGGTTGTGGGGTAAGGAAGGGGAAGCTCTGGGGGCCAGATCTCTGACACCTCCTCCTCCTTGTCCACCTCACCTTGCTCCCCATAGGTTCCAGGCAGAGGGTGGTTACGTGCTTTACCCTCAGATCGGGGACCGGCTAGACCTGCTCTGCCCCCGGGCCAGGCCTCCTGGCCCCCACTCCTCTCCCAATTATGAGTTCTACAAGTTGTACCTGGTAGGAGGTGCCCAGGGTCGGCGCTGTGAGGCACCCCCTGCTCCAAACCTCCTTCTCACTTGTGATCGGCCAGACCTGGACCTCCGCTTCACCATCAAGTTCCAGGAATACAGCCCTAACCTCTGGGGCCATGAGTTCCGCTCACACCACGATTACTACATAATTGGTACTGCCAGGCAGAAAGAGGGTCAAGTGGGGAGCTGCTCCTGAGATGGAGGGTGGATGGGGGAGGGGGATCCTGTGCCCTTGGGAGTGGGCACTTCAGGGAATAGGGATAGAATAAGGGCCAACTGTGGAGTGCCAACTTCTCCCACTGGCTTTTTTTCTCCCAGCCACATCGGATGGGACCCGGGAGGGCCTAGAGAGCCTGCAGGGAGGTGTATGCCTAACCAGAGGCATGAAAGTGCTTCTCCGAGTAGGCCAAAGTGAGTGGGACTGGGGACACCTCCTGGGAGCTGAGGGAGGTTGGGCAGCACCATGACAGTCTCAGAGCAGTCGTGTCAGCTCCTCTTTCCTGGGTCATCCCCATCTTCAGGTCCCCGAGGAGGGGCTGCACCCCGAAAACCTGTGTCTGAAATGCCCATGGAGAGAGACCGAGGGGCAGCACAAAGCTTGGAGCCTGGGAAGGAGAACACACCAGGTAGGAAGCAGGGCCAGCCCCTGCCTTCCCCAGCCTCCTCTGCTCTCAGAGCCCAGCTGCCCTGCCTCCACCCTCTCTCTCCCTCTTCAGTTTTGGGGGTGGTGATACAGGAAAGAGGAGAAGAGAGGATGGGAGGGTGGGAGGGGAATGGAAGCCAAATGAGGAAAAGACTCAATTAGGACTAATTAGCCAAGTCAGTGCTTCAATCAGTGCTGTCAGAGAAGTGGGGAGGACTACGTGGTGGGAAGCTGAAGGGCTGGACACCTGGATTCTGAGTGAGGGCCTGGCAGGGAGGGGAGGTGGGGTCCCCAGGGGTCCTGGGCACTGCTGGGGAAGCCCATGGGGACCCCCAGGGCTGGGTGTTCACATGCCCAGGTGGCTCCTTCAGTCCCTCCCCCTCTTTCCTCCTTCACCCCTTCCCTGCCAGGTGACCCCACCAGCAATGCAACCTCCCGGGGTGCTGAAGGCCCCCTGCCCCCTCCCAGCATGCCCGCAGTGGCTGGGGCAGCGGGAGGGCTGGCGCTGCTCTTGCTGGGCGTGGCAGGGGCTGGGGGTGCCATGTGTTGGCGGAGACGGCGGGCCAAGCCTTCGGAGAGTCGCCACCCTGGTCCTGGCTCCTTCGGGAGGGGAGGGTCTCTGGGCCTGGGGGGTGGTGGCGGGATGGGACCTCGGGAGGCTGAGCCTGGGGAGCTAGGGATAGCTCTGCGGGGTGGCGGGGCTGCAGATCCCCCCTTCTGTCCACACTATGAGAAGGTGAGTGGTGATTATGGGCATCCTGTATATATTGTGCAGGATGGGCCCCCCCAGAGCCCTCCAAACATCTACTACAAGGTATGAGGGCTCCTACTTGGCTCTCCTGAATCCAACCCTTCTTGGGGTGTTCCTCCAGTTTAATTCCTGGTTTGAGGGACACCTCTAACATCTCCTTGGCCCCTTTTGCCCCACCAGCTCCTTTGTTCCTCCTGGCTGTTGTCCTCTTCTCCACTTTTAGGGTTCCTTAAGATTCCACTGCACCACCTCCTGCCTCCCATTTGGCCATGGGCACCCCTCTTTTTTTCTTTGTTCCTGGGTTCTGTTCCCTTGGAGAGAGGGTACAGGCTCAGCCTCCTCCCTGACCATGAAGCAGGTCCTCCTTACCTACCCAGAGCTAGGGGCGGGAACAGTCTGTCTTTTGGTTGGCACCTCTTTTCTTTCTGCCTCTCACTGTTTTTTTCTTCTTTCCATCTCTTATCTTTCTCTCTCTTCTGTCTCTAGGTCTGTTCTTCTTCTCTAGCACCCTCCTCCCTACACCTCCTTTTATCCTCTCGCCTTCTTATCCTGTGCCTCTCCCATCTCCTGGGTGGGGTGTCAAAGCATTTCTGCCCTTAGCTCTTAGCCCCCCTGTGACCTCTCATCCCAGCTACTCTCCTCAGTCCGCCAAAAATGGGGGCCTTACAGGGAAGGCACTGGCATTCTACCCCCACTCAGAGCATGGGCAGCAGGGCCTCCTCCTCTGCCCAGCCCCAGGCCTCAACATACTTACACCAGCCGTTTGGGGTGGTTGGGTCATGACAGCTACCGTGAGAAGAAGTGTTCCATTTTGTCCAGTGGCCAGCAGCAAGATATGAACCGGTCAGGACATGTATGGACTTGGTCTGATGCTGAATGGGCCACTTGGGACAGGAAGAGACTTGCTCCAGACAAGAAGTGGCCAGGCTTGGACAGAAATGGCCTGGGAAGTGGCAAAAGCAGTGCGTCAGGAACTGGAAGTGCCTTCATCCAGGACAGGAAGTAGCACTTCTGAAATAGGAAGTGGTCTGGCTGGAACTCCATGTGGCTTAGTGTTGGGGATTGGGGGTGGGTGGGAGGTGGATGGTTCTTATTCTGTGGAGAAAGGGGATAGGAAGAACTTCCGGTTTCAGGAGGAAGCGGGAACTCACTGACTGTAAAGAGGATAGAGGTGGACTGAGGGAGACTTTCCTAGTATTCAGTGGCATTTCCTAGGATCTCCCTTCCCTTGTGCTTTGTGCTGATTTTAGGACAGCTAAGATGACTGCCATCTGCTGTGGCAGGCCCAATTTGTTATGTTCTTTCCTTTCCATATCCCAGTATAATCTATGTTATCAACATGACTACCCCAAGAACCCATGTGTTCTCCACCTGTAACCTAGATGCCTGTCTTGTTCATCCCCTCCTTCATTTCCTACTCCCTTCAAACTCAACACAGCTCCCTTCTTAGTGACCAAAATAGTGGCCTACTGCCTGGTCTAGCTGACAGTAGTACTTAGCAATGGCTACTGTTTCCATAGTGACCAGCTGATACCTGTTCCTACCCTCTAGTGCACAATTGGTTGTTGCCTCAGTTTCCTCCAAGCTCAGTTTAACTAGATCAAAGCTGCCTTTGGCAACAAGTTGGCCACCTCAATCACCAGCCAAGATGGTTGCTTTGTCCACCAGAGATCAAGTCATCTCTCTGGTGCTATAGTTCCCAGCTTCCCTTCCTGATTTTTCTAATCAGTCCTTTTGGGGGACAGGAAGTTGATTTTGCCATGGTGGCGGGGTATGCTGTCACCTCATTAGTTTACTGTAAAAGGGAAATTTGAACAACAAAAACCAAAAAAAGAATAAAAAACTTCAAAAGTTGGCAAGAAGTTTGGAGAATGTCTGGACATGAATTGGGACAAAAATTAGTGGTTAGAATGACTTTTAAGCTGAGGGTTAGATTTCATGAAACCAAGGGGAGTGGGTAGAGACAGGGTAGCCTGGAATGGTGATGTGGGAAGTGCATGGGGAGGGGAAAATGGGCTGAATGAGGAGGCTGGGGAAGGTAACCACCTCTATGGGATGGAGAGAAGAACCCAGGCAAGAGTTGGGATTGTGGCTCAGTGCCTATGGCTCAAGTGGCTAAGGCCACAGCCACATACACCTAAGGTGGTGGGTTCGAATCCAGCCCGGGCCTGCCAAACAACAATGATGGCTGCAACCAAAAAAAATAGCCACATGTTGTGGCAGGCGCTTGTGGTCCCAGCTACGAGGCTGAGGCAGGAGACTCGTTTGAGCCCAGGAGTTGGAGATTGCTGTGAGCTGTGATGCCACGCACGGCACTTTACCCAGGGGGACAGCTTGAGGCTCTGTCTCAAAAAAAAAAAAAAAAAAGAGTTGGGGTTGTTTGCAAAATTATTTTCACCCATGGGTACAGTCTGAGTGTCTATTCCTAAACCAAAGCATTGGACAAGGCTAATTGCACTAGGAACAAAGTGGTAAGAATATGTTCATGTGTTATGTCGGTTCCCTGCATCCCTACCTCTGACTTGGGGAGTTTTGCTGTTGGGGTCTCGTGGGGAGAAGGGATGTGGCTGATCATTAGAAAGTAAGAAGAACTCAGTGACCCAGGCATCAAGCTGCCTCTCCCCAGGCTCCCTGTATACCCATAAACCAGGCTCTTCTCTAAAAAACCCAGGTGCCCAGCCCCCTGGACTCAGCCCTATTCTCCACCCACAAAAGCAGCCGTCAGGAGCATCACTGGAGCGAGTCAGCAGGGGTCACAACCTCTGCCCTCCCCGCCCCTCCTCTGACTTTAGATCCCCTCCTGCTGTCTCCCATCTGCCTGGAGGTCAAGGGGTCCCCCTTCCCCTCTTCTGTCCAGTGGGAGTCCCTCCCCCTGTCTGAGCAAGATGCCTGGGTCCTGAGAGGTGTGGGCACTGCAGGAGGGGAGTTGTAAACTGGGAGGCCAGGTGCTGGGCTCCTACCTTCTGAGCCCATACTGGAGCCGCCTGAGGTGAGGAGGCTTGAGGGGGGTGGAAGGGCTGGTCCTTGCCCCTTAGTGGGGGTTGGTTGTCATGGCAATATCCCCTTCTTCACACAATGGGAAGCCCCCCTCAACCTCCCGCGTGGATGGAACCAACAGCCCCATCGCTGGCTATCAGCCTCAGGGACTTGGCAACCGTCACTATGGCAACTCAGAGCCCAGCAACAGGGCCCACTGAGAAAGGGAGGGGTCCAAGGCTGGGGCAGGGTGGTATGTGAGGGGGCAAGGAAGCTGAGGGACACTCTTCCTATACATACATCTAGAGGCATAGGAGGAGAGACAAGGGAAAAGAAGTGGGGATAGTCTCCATGATAAACAAACACCTCACCAAAGCAGCCAAGATATCAGAACATGCTGAGAGACAGGAAGACACTTGGGGACAGATGCACAGCTGGGGAGAGGAATGGCACATACTGTATAGCACCCTGGGACACACCCCCTCAGAGCACTGGCATCCAGAGACTCCCCCAACCCTCTGGCATTAACAACACAAGACCTACAGCCTTTCACGTAAGTGGTGACTTATGCATCTTTTGAGCTATTTGAAAATGCCGGTGACTTCTGAACAAAACAATACATGCCATCCTTTTTGTTTTCTGAGTACAAATGCACAAACACACCCTTACGGTAACATCTACAACAGAACAACCATAGGGGCAGGAAGACATTTATTTGTTCATTTATTCATTCCTTCAACAGCATGTATATATTTTTTTTAGTTCTTTTTTTTTTTTTTTTTT
>NW_003852441.1:11604497-11606165 GCF_000181295.1 Otolemur garnettii | reverse complement strand
GCTATAGGCGCCGAGCCCTTTTTTTTTTTTTTTTGGTACAGACATAGAGTTTCACTTTATTGCCCACAGTACAGTGCCGTGACGTCATAGCTCACAGCAACCTCCAACTCCTGGGCTTAGGCAATTCTCTTGCTTCAGCCTCCTGAGTAGCTGGGACTATAGGCGCCTGCCACAACGCCCGGCTATTTTTGTTGCAATTTGGCCAGGGCTGGGTTTGAACCAGCCATCCTCGGTATATGGGGCCGGTGCCCTATACACTGAGCCACAGGCGCTGCCCCTTCAACTGCATATTAAATGTCTACTTTGTTCCAGGTACTGTTTCAGGAACTGGGAGTATATAGTGAAGAGACAAAATCCCTGCTTTCATGAAGTCCACATTTTGTTGGGAAAGAACTGTAACACAGTTTGAGGTAGTGAAAGTGATATAAACAAAACAGAGTAACTGGATGGAGAGTTAACAGGGAGCTGCTTTAGATTAGGAAGTCAGGGCTGGGGCAAAGTGGTTCATGCCTATAATCTGAGCACTCCGGGAGGCTGAGGCAGGTGGATTGCTTGAGCTCACGAGTTTGAGACAAACCTGAACAAGAGTGAGACCCTGTCTCTAAGAATAGTCAGGTGAGGCTGGGCATGGTGGCTCATGCCTGTAATGACAGCACTCTGGGAAGCCGAGGCAGGTGGATTGCCTGAGCTCATGAGTTAGAGACCAGCCTGAGCTAGAGCAAGACCTGTCTCTTAAAAAAAAAAAAATAATAACCAAGCATCCCAGCTACTTGGGAGGCTAAGGCAAGTGAATCACTTGAGCCCAGGAGTCTGAGGTTGCTATGAGCTATGAAGCTACAGCTCTCTATCCAGGGTGACAAAATGAGATTATGTCTCAAAAAAAACCATATATATATATGTATATGTATATATATATGGAGCCAGGCTCCATATATATATGTCTCAAAAAAAACCATATATATATGTATATGTATATACATAAACCATATATATATAATATAAACCATATATTATATGTATATGTACATACATATATGTATATGTATATATATATGGTTTTTTTTGAGACATATATATATGGAGCCAGGCATTATGGTGGGAGCCTGTAGTCCCAGTTACTTAGGAGACTGAGGCAAGAGGATCACTTGAGCCCAAGAATTTGAGGTGGCTGTGAGCTATGATGCCACGACAATCTACCAATGGCGACAAAGTGAGACTCTGTCTCAAAAGAAAAAAAAAAGGAATAGGAAGTTAGGAAGGTCCCTCTGAAAGAGGTGACATTAATTAGGATCCTGAGCCAAGCACAATGCTTCATTCTGGTAATCCCAGCACTCTGGGAGGCTAAGACAGGAGGCTTGTTTGAGGTCAAGACCTCAAGATCCTCCTGAGCAAGGGTGAGACCCTGTCGCTACAAAAAAAAGAAAATTTAGCCAGGCACAGTGGCTCACGCCTGAAATCCTAACACTCTGGGAGGCCAAGGCAGGTGGATTGCTTAAGCTTGTGAGTTCGTGAGCAGCCTGAGCAAGAGCAAGACCCTGTCTCTTAAAAAAAAAAATAGCTGGCATTGTGACTGGTGCCTATATTCCTGCTGCTCAGGAGGCTGAGGCAAGTGAATCACTTGAGCCCAGAAGTCTGAGGTTGCTGTGAGCTATGATGTCACAGCACTCT
>NW_003852441.1:11597379-11603947 GCF_000181295.1 Otolemur garnettii | reverse complement strand
TTGCTGTGAGCTGTGATGCCACGGCGCTGTACCCAGGGGGACAGCATGAGACTCTGTCTCAAAAAAAAAAAAAAAAAAGAAAAGAAAGAAAAAGAATAGAAAAGTTAGCCAGGCATGGTGACATATACCTATAGTCCCAGCTACTCAAGAGGCTGAGACAGGAGGAACATTTGAGCCCAGGAGTTGGAAGTTGCAGTGAGATATGATGATGCCAGGGTAATAGCAATACCATCTTAAAACAACAGGCTGGGGGTGGTAGCTCATGCCCATAATCGTAGTACTTTAGAAGAGTGAGGTGGGTGGATCCCTTGAGCTTAGAGATTTGAGTTCAGCCTGAGCAACAGGAGTCTGAGGTGAGACCCCCATGTCTACTAAAAATAGAAAAACTTGGCTCGGTGCCTATAGCTCAGCAGCTAGGGTGCCAGCCACGTATACCGAAGTTGGTAGGTTCAAATCTAGCCTGGGCTGCCCAACAACGACAACTACAACCAAAAAATAGCCAGACATTGTAGTGGGCACCTGTAGTCCACTTAAGCCCAAGAGTTTGAGGTTGCTGTGAGCTATGATGCCACAGCACTCTACTCAGGGCATCTGCTTGAGACTCTGTCTCAAAAAATAAATAAATAAAAATAGAAAAACTAGCCTCATGGTGGATGCCTGTAGTCCCAGGTACTTGGGAGGCCAAGGCAAGAGGATTGCTTGAGCCCAAGAGCTTGAGGTTGCTGTGAGCTGTGATGCCAGGGCAATTTACTACAGTGACAGAGTGAGACTCTTGTCTCAAAAAAAACAACAAACAAAACCAGGATCTTGAATAATGAGAAGGAGTATTATGGGGAAGGGCATGCCAGACAGAGGAACAGCAAATGCAAAGGCACAGAGGTGAAATCATAATGTGTTTGGGAACAGCAAGAAGGACCTCACAACTACACGTGTTTCAGGTGTGTCTTATTCTTCACTAGCCTCAGCCTGTAGGGGAGCAAGTCACTTAGGTCTAGAATCCACATTTAGGAAGTTCATCTCACTCAGTCTTCTACTTTTTCTCCCCTTTGTTTCTTGTGTGTCTGTGGGTTTTTTTTCCTCTACTAAAATTTAAGCTCTGGGAAGGAAAGGATGATGTTCTAAGGTTTGGGGGGCTATGACACAGCTGCTGGCACAGAGTCCAGAGCAGGCAGGCAGAGCAGAAGTAAAGAAACTGAGAGGGCTGGGACTACAGAAGCTAAAACTGTCCTTGCCTCCAAAAAACCAGCATAGTATTGAGGCTGTCCTGGGGGATGACTGTAGACTGAAACTCAGACTTTGCCATCCTTCCAAAGAGGAGCAGCTGAAGGACACAAATCGGCCTGAGGGGTGTGTGGGAGGTTTGTGTTGGGGGTTTTAAGGAAAAGGGAACAGGACAAGGGGTTACAATGGGAATTTCTGATGGGGAATGGCTGATATCACCTGGAATTTCAGTTAGAATGAAAAATGGAGACTCAGCACCCATAGTTCAATGGTTAGGGTGCCAGCCCCATACACCAGGGCTGGTGGGTTTGAACCTGGTCAGGGCCTGCTAAACAATGACAAAAAAATAGCTGGGTGTTGTGACAGGCACCTGTAGTCCCAGCTACTTGGGAGGCTGAGGCAAGAGTATCGCTTAAGCCCAAGAGTTTGAGGTTGATGTGAGCTGTGACACATGACATTCTACCAAGGATGACATAGTGAGACTCAGTTTCAAAAAAAAGAAAAAATCGGCTCGGCGCCTGTGGCTCAAGTGGCTAAGGCACCAGCCACATACACCTAAGGTGGCGGGTTTGAATCCAGCCCGGGCCCGCCAAACAACAATGATGGCTGCAACCAAAAAATGGCCGGGCGTTGTGGTGGGCGCCTGTGGTCCCAGCTACTTGGGAGGCTGAGGCAGGAGACTCACTTGAGCCCAGGAGTTGGAGGTTGCTGTGAGTTGTGAGGCCACAGCACTCTACCCAGGAGGATAGCTTGAGGCTCTGTCTCAAAAAAAAATAAAAAGAAAAATAAAAAAAAGAAAAAATGGAGCTTCTTAAGGGACAACTGTGGACATAGGGTTGGGAAGAGTTTGAGATCAGAGAGAAGTGTCACAGGATGGTCCACAGGTAGGGGCCTAGCTGGCTTGGGTCAGAGAGTTGTGTAGGGGAAGGAAAAAGGATGAAGAATAAATGGGAATGACAACTGGGGAGCAAGAGAGATGTTTGAAAGGTAGTAGGGAAAGTGGGGTCCTAAAGGGAGTTTTGAAGGGACCAGGCCCCAGGTACCCCCAATGCCCAGCATTTAGTTTCCTCATTCTCCCTCTTCCCCTAGTTGCCATCAGAAACTCAGGCATCAGTTCCCCCCAACCCCAGTGGCTTGTGGGGTGGGGGGAAACTGAGCAGCCTTGGGGGGCAGCAGCTGGTGAGTGGGAAGGAATCTGTGTGCTCAGCAAACAGCAGCCTCAGTGCCCAGTGGCTGCCTCCTCCCTCATCAATCAGGCCCAGCCAAATGTTCTTGCATTCCCACCACCCCAAGGGGACTGGGGCCGGGCCAGGGTCCCCAGGGGAGTGAGATGGGGATGGGTGAAGGAGGTGGGGGTGGTGCCTGGCTTTCCATCTTTGGTCTCTATTCTCTTCTCTCCTGGAAGGTCTCAGTTCTTCATGTCATGGAATGACTCCATCCTGGCCCCTACCGTTGTGGGGGCATCAGCTACAAATCACCTGTGGGGGGCTGTTGGAGGAGAAGAGAGGAAGAAGGATGAATCAGGGTTGTGGAGGAATCCACTCTGGTTCTCACGGGACCAGCCTAGGGCACAGTCAGCAGGGAGGCTGCTGGCATAGAAGCCTTGTCCCCCAGCTGGCCTCTCTGCCTCTGATGGATGCTTTAGACAGCAGACTGAGACTCTGACCCTCCAAAGGTCCTTTCCTTTTCCCCAACCCCCACCCTTCATGCTCTGCTTTCTACTAAGATCCAGAGGTCTCACACCCCACTCACCCCAAAATTGCTGCTCCCCATTAGGAGCTGGAGCCTCTAGACCTTAGCCTCTAGCTATCTCCCCCCTCAGCCCTTGCTCCCCTCAGGAACTCAGGCGTCCTGCCCACTCCCTTCACCATAACAACCATTCTTTAGGAGTTGCTTAAGACTTTAATATCATTTCATTAAGTCAGCAAGTTCAGAGACTGTTGGGGGCACAAAGAGCTTGAGGGTGGGCAAAAGAGGGCCAAGGTAGGGGGGAAACAAGGAAAGACCCCCCCCATGCCCCTCTCCGTGGAGATGGCTCTGAGAAATCAAATATTGACAGTGAGAGAAGAGAATTTATTAAATCTGGGACAAGGGCATGTGTGGGGAGCTGTGGGAATGGCCGGATGCCTGGGTTCTGAGGTTAATGAAGGTTCTGGGAGGAGGAAAAAGCCTGTGGCTGGGAGGAAGCAGCAAGGCAAAGGATCTTAAGGTTACAACTTTTCTGCATCTTTCCTTTGAGATGTACTCAGTTTTGCCACCCTGTTTCTCAGCTGTCCCCTACAGCCTCTGGGGCAAGACCCCATCACAGCTGTGGTTGGCCCCCCTCCTTCCTTCCCCCTACCTCCACCTCTGTTGATGAGCTTCAGCAGCGTTTAATCGGATTGAGCAGTAATTAGCAAAGCTAGATGTTTGATTACCTATTTAGCATAATGTGGGGGGCTGGGATCCCTAGGCAAGCCACAGTTGGAGTAGAGGGAGTCAGACAAGAAATGGGATCTATGGCAGCTCTGCTCCCCAAGGGAGGCAGGAACCTGGCCCATGAGGCTCCCGACCTCATACCTCAATTCCTTTGGGACTTTTGCCCAGGGGTTCTGACTAATCACATCACCTGTCCCTGCCACCCATGGCCTATCTGGTTAAAGGATCACTTAGATGTTCCATCTTAGCCTTGCTTGCTGTGTACCTGGTTTGGGGGAGAGCAAGACTTCTCTCTTTTCAATCCTTGCTTTCAGCAACAGGAGTCTGGCTGGGCAGGAGGCCACAAATCAGAATTCAGAAACCCACCTTATGGATACTTGGGCATAGGGGTAGGGGTGGGTTTGGGTGGGAGGGGAAGGGCAGTCAGTTCTGGAAATAAAGATAGAGTAGGTAGGATGGTGAGGTCAGGGGTGGATCAAGGTGTAGGTTAAGCCACCCACCCTTCAAGAGTACCAGGCATTGCCACTCCTGGCAGTGACAGATCGGTATGAAGAGACCTGTCAGGTGCGAACGCCAACCAGAAAAAGAGGAACTGAGGTGCCAGCTTCTTTCTACATCCAGCAAAGAAAATGCCATCAATTTAGCTCCTCATGGAAATGTAATCAGTGGGCTCTGCTGGCTTTGTCTTAATTAGGCACTATTGATGGAAGCAGGGAGGGCGCCTCCCCATCCCCCGACTCGGCTTCCTCCCTGTACCTTCCAGGTCTCCCCAAAGCCTCTACCCGCCCTAGGTACCTCTCAGTCTTCTAAGCGCCTTCTAGTGGCCCCAGCCCGCAGCGCCCCCTAGCACCGTTTGAGATCTGCCCCTCATCTCACACACCCGCCCTTCTCGCTTCCCAGGACGCAGCCTTTGTTCCTATGGAGAGCGAAGCCCCACCCCGGCCCGGTCACCTTCCCCAGGGAGTCCCCGCCTCCCGCCCCCCAAACCTGATACGCTTTCCAAAGTCAATCCTCAGATTCGAAAAATTCCAGTTCCAGTCTTCCCTTCCTTCCCCCGCCCCGCACCGCCCGGCAAACCTAGACCCCAGTCCGCACTAAGAAGAGGGAATGAGCAGGAGGGCATGGGTGCTCCAGCCCCGGTTTTTCCCCCGGACCCAGCTGCAGCCACGGCTGCCTGGAAATCCTGGAACGTCTTCTAGATCGTAATGAGCTTCGCAGGGGGATCACCGGGCGCCATCTGCTGGGCCGGCTCCTGCTGGAGCCCATAGACCTGGGAACGAGGGTCAGACCCTTGGGTTCGCCCTGCCTTTTCTATATCCTGCGGGGTGGTAGCTCGTTTTCCAACCCCAGCTCTTATAACGCGGTCCTTACACCCGGCCTTCCGCACCCTCCAGCCCACCAGACGTAGTCACTTTCTCTCAGCCCCGGAGCCCTCTTGCCCCGGGTCCCAGAGGGGGACACCCGGGCGTGGTGGGGCCGAGAAGCAGGGATCCACAGCGCTTGCGTGGAGAAGCTGAGTCAGCAGGTAGCGCACCGGCTGTCTGCTCCTCCCTGCCTGTGGTTACCATGGCGACGCGTGCAGGCGCGGGCCAGAGAAGGCCACGAGGGGCAACTTCTTAGCTGGAGTGGCCCATCAGTCGGCCTGGGGAGGAGAGGGTCGGCGTCGTGAGGTGTGTGTTGGGGCAGAAGCTAGGAGGGAAGGAATGCAGAGGAGAAGCAGGAAGCTGCAGGGAGACGGGGGCTGTAGTGAGGGGATAGGAAGGAACAGTTGCAAGGAGGGGGGCAGTTGTGGAGGGAGGAGGAACGAGGGAGAGTTGGGGGGTGTGGGGAGAAAGGGGGACGGTTGTGACCGTTGTGTGGGGAAGCGATTGTGAAAGGAAGTTTGCCTACCTGTAACAGATTTGAGGAAGGAGAGGCCCAGGCGCCTGCTTGGAAATACCGAGTAATAGCGGGAGCCCCAGGTTAGTAGAACCGCTCCTCCGGGAGCCTGCGGCGGGTGTGAACCCCATGGTGAATGCACCTGAGCCTCAGGTCTGAGGCAAAGAAGCGCAGCTTGATGCTTCTCAGGAGACAGAAGAGGAAGCCTTCTTGCTGTTGGTTTTATTGATTTGTTGGCCTAACAGAACATTTTTCCTTGGAGCAAAGACAAATCCTTTAAGTTTGAAATTCATAACCTGTGATCACTGCCTGTTGCAGTCTGTGGGCATGAGGAAGGAGACCCACAGGTGGCGGCGAGGCCATAGCTGAATGGCGACTTTGTTCCTGGGATGCTGAGCACCTTCCAGAGAAGCCTGCTTACTGCGATCCAACTTTTCTGAGAGAGCCGGCACCACCGTGGCCTTCCTTACGCCCCAATCCCCTTTCCCCATTACACAATTCAAAATTTAGTGTTAAATGACTTTTGTCCTTCCTGTTTCCGGTCTGTTCCCAGAGTATCTGGAGTCAAATGATCCTGATCTTCCTTATCAGTTAGCACAGCCTTAAACAAGGTTCTTGCCCCCCTAGAATTAAAAGCTAAAGAGACCTGTAGCAAATACTGTGTTGTTTGTTTAAGGATGTTGCAGATTTTAATGTGATCAGGAGGAATATTTTCCATTTAACTTTGGAGGAAAGGTGCATAGGAAAGTCACTTGGGTTTGTTTGAATGAGCTGACACAGTGATAAAGGGTGGGGAATGTGTGGGAACAGTTTTCCTATCCCTGGGCCTTGTGGGGTACAGTGCTTGAAGGTATGGGCAACCACTCTTTAGCTAGGTGGATCTTTTCCTGATTATGTTCTTATGCCCCTGGGCAGAGAAAGTTTGTTTGTTTGTTTGTTTGTTTTGAGACAGAGTCTCACCCTCCCTGAGGTTGAATGCTGTGGCATCATACCTCACAGCAACCTCAAACTCTTAGGCTCTCAAGCCATCCTCTTTTTTTTTTTTTTTTTT
>NW_003852441.1:11590426-11597302 GCF_000181295.1 Otolemur garnettii | reverse complement strand
AGCGACCTCCAATTCCTGGGCTTAAGCGATTCTCTTGCCTCAGCCTCCTTCGTAGCTGGGAGTTGTAGCTGGGACTACAGGTGCCTGCCACAACGCTTGGCTTTTTTTCTTTTTTTGGTTGTAGTTTTCATTGTTGTTTGGAAGGCCTGGGGTGGATTCGAACCCACCAGCTCTGGTATATGAGGCTAGCACCTTAGCCGCTTGAGGTATAGGTGCTGAGCCCTCTTTTTTTTTTTTTTTTTTGAGCCAAAGTCTCACTATGTTGCCTTCCATGGCATCACAGCTCACAGCAACCTCAAACTCTTGGGCTTAAGCGATTCTCTTGCCTCAGCCTCCTGCGTAGCTGGGAGTTGTTGTTATTGTTGTTTGGGAGGCCCAGGGCTGGGTTCGAACCTGCCAGCCCTAGTGTATGTGGCTGGCGCCTTAGCGGCTGGGCTATGGGTGCTGAGCCCATAGGGAGGTTCTTAAATCCTTATTAGTGGGTTCCTGTTGGACCATTTTCTTTAACTTCCATTTATTCCTAATGCTTTGAAGAACTGACTTTGATTTTTAACCCACGTCCTTTGTTGAAAGTGGGGCATTCTAGGGATAGAACAAGGACTTCAAGGCCCCTATCAAGTATGAGTCTCTGTGGTTAATGGAGCAGAGTATGGGTACCCTCATTAATGATTATTATATTGGGGCCTCAGTCAATTTGTGAATACAAAAGATGTTTGTGTATATCAGGGGGCTGGGTTGGGGTCTGTTTGTGGACTCCCAGTTCCCATGCACTCACAGGTTTTGCCTACATGATGTCCAGCAAAGCTGAGAAGAAGCGGCGAGTGCCCCGAGGAGGCTCCCGAGCAGGCCGGGCAGGGCGAGTTGCTCAGCCTCCTCTGGCTGCACAGGTGGTGGAGGGTCCCTTGCCCACTACTGAGGCCCAGCTGGAGCCTGAGCCCCTCTACGAGGAGCCTGGTGGGTACTTGCTGAGGCAGGGGACAATCAGAGGGGGTTAGGGGCAGAATGTTTGTATTTTAGGAGGGTCTTAGGGCTGGGAGCAGGCTCTATTGTTTCTGGGGGGAAAAAGTAGGGGCTAAGCAATCCTCCAACTGAGAAAGTTCAGCAGAATCTCAGACCTGCTGCTGGGTCCTTTTTTTGTGTCTTCTTTCTGGCTAGTCTTGTACTTTCTTTCTGTCCTAAAATTTCTCACCAGTGCTCCAGGAGTTCACTGGCCAATCCATTCTCTAGCCTCTTCCTTTCTAGTTTCAAGGGTTCCTCATTTCTCCTACCCTACTGAAGAGGGTTTGATTTCTTCCTTTTTCCCATTTTCACCCTGGGTGGCAAAACAAATAACGTTTTTTCTCCCATTAAGCCCATCACCATGGAGATTCAGCCTGCCTTGCCACCCTTTGAATCCTAAGCCTGGCTGATGCTTTTTACCATCTGTTTAAGGCTCTTGTATCTCTGCCCTCATTTTGGCAGGGACTTGGTAGACTGCAGTGGTTCAGGTTCAGGATGACAGGAAAAGAAGACTAGATAGAGGGAGAGAAGAGTTTAAAGAGGCTGGCTTTATGACTTTGATACAAAGGATTCCTTTCCTGTGGGTGAGCAAGAGCCAGTAGGGTTGGAAGATTTTTGATGGCTGTTGCTGTCACTGGGCTTTCCCTTAGAGCACTGACCAGTGTAAACAAGAATGTGAGCTAAGTGTAGTAGACCCCTCCCTCTTTACCTGGAGCTCCTTTCCACTGCTAGTAGCCTGTCAGGATGGAAAGAAATGGAATCCCCCCTTTAATATTAAAGATGGAGAGATTAAGTGTAGATGTGGGAGAAAGGTCCAGGGACATAGGAACCTGTCCTAGGCTCCAGGATCTTAGAAATATACAAAATTTATTCTTCTGAGTTCTCAAGTGCGCCATTGGAAGCGGTTTAAAATGGGGAGTGACTCCCAGAAGCTGGGTACCAGGAGAAGTAGGGGGATGTAGGAGGGAAGGCAATGAGGTTCAGTTTGGAGAATCCTCCCCAGAGGTGGGAAGGAACTTTGAAATTAAAGCACTGGTGGCCTGGTGCCCATAGCACAGTGGTTATGGTGCCAGCCCCATGCACCAAAGGTGGTGGGTTGGAACCTGGCCCAGGCCAGCTAACCAACAATGGTAACTGCAATAAAAAATAGCTGGGTGTTGTGGCAGGTGCCTGTAGTCCTAGGCACTTGGGAGGCTGAAGAGAGAGAATCGCTTAAGCCCAAGAGTTTGAGGTTGCTGTGAGCTATGACACCACAGCACTCTATTGAGGGTAACATAGTGAGACTTTGTCTCAAAAAAAAAAAAAGGAATTAAAGCATTGGCCTTCAAGAACACTGAGGATTTCTGCCTGCCCCAGCTCTAAGCTTTCTTATTGTTTGATGTGGAACCTTCCTGTTGTCCTGTAACTTGGGCGGAAGTTCAAAGAGGACTTGGACTTCCCAGGCTGCCCTGAAATTAACACAAATCCCTGTAATCTTTGAAGTTAAGGAGAAGCTGAGGCCTGTCCCTTGGGAGACACAGGAGGCCTAAAACACTTGTTGGTAAAAGATGGTGGGCTTGAGAGCAAACAACCTTTTGAGGTCTATATCAATATTCTTTACTTCTGCAGTTAAGTGCTCTTTAATTCCCATGAAAAGAATTGAAGAATAATCATAATTAGATTCATGATCCCTTGTCCATAATTTTTAAAAGCTCTAAGAATGGAAAGTTTTTCCCCAGATTGGGCATTTTAACTTATTTAATGGTAAAACGTAACCTAAACTAACAAGAAGGTATTAATAGTCTATTTAAGGTGCTTAGTACAAATATTCATATGTTTTACTGAAGAAATATTTGTAATATGAAAAGTTTGACTAAGTACTGTTCTAGAGGCTGCTAGGGGTAGAGGTGGGTGTTTACATACCATATTATATTATACTATATTACAGTTCTAAATTCTGAAGTATACTTGAGCTCAAGGTTTTGAATAAAGAATTACAGACCTGCAGTTCAAGTAAAACAGAAAAAACAGGGAACAACAATGTAATGATACTCATGTACCTACTACCCAATTAAGAATAAATTATGTGGCCAGGCATGGTGGCTCATGCCTGTAATCCTAGCACTCTGGGAGGCTGAGGTGGGTGGATTACTTGTACTCAGGACTTTGACACCAGCCTGAGCAAGAGTGAGACCCCATCTCTACTAAAAATAGAAGAATTAGTTGGGCACCTGTAGTCCCAGCTACTTGGGGGCCTGAGGCAAGAGGATCACTTGGACCCAGAATTTTGAGGTTGCTGTGAGCTATGATGACACCATGGCACTGAACCCCAGGGTGATGGAATGAGACTATGTCTCAAGAGTAAGTAAACAAATACATAAATTGTAACAGCAACAAGAGAATCCCTATAGATATATAAGCAAATCTCTTCCTCAAGACCCTCTCTTTTTCTTCAGAGGTCATTGCTATCCTGAGTTGGTGCTTATCATTCTCAAGATTATTTATTTATTTATTTTTATTTTTATTTTTATTTTGAGACAGAGTCTTTCTCTCTCACCCTGGTAGAGTGCAGGGGCATCATCATTGCTTACTGCAATCTCCAACTCCTGGGCTCAAGCAATGAATGAGCCTCAGCCTTGCAAGTAACTGGGACTTCAGGCATGCACCATGACACGTGGCAAAATTTTCTACTTTTGGTAAAGGCGAGGTCTTGCTATTGCTCAGGATGGTCTTAAACGTCTGTGCTCAATCAATCCTACTGCCTTAGCCTCCCAGAGTGCTAGGATTACAAGTGTGGGCCACCAAGCCTGGCCACAAGCTTGTTTTATTTTAATTTTTATTACATGTATCCACGAATGTCATATGCTATTATCCTATAGGTATTGCATCTTAACTGTAGTATAGAGGACAAAATCAGTTTACTCTTGAGATTGTCTGAGTTTCCCTGCCCTGGCCCAGTTTCTTTCTGAAATCTGGGAATACCAGCACTTTTCCCAAGGGAATTAGATCATCCTATTCCATCATGTCATGCTTCCTCCTCAGCCTCTGTACCTCATTCCCTTCTTAGTTTTTCTTTCTGGTAGTTGGAGTGATTCAACTTGTTTTATGTGGAACCTTCCTGTTGCCCTGTAACTTGGGCGGAAGTTCAAAGAGGACTTGGACCTCCGAGGCTGCTCCCGTACCTTTTGAATTCATAAATTGACTGAGGCCCCAATATAATAATCATTAATGGGGGTACCCAAAAGCCACTGAAGTGATTCAAGTCCTGTTCTCCCCCCTCTCCTTTTTTTAATTGTTGGGGATTCATTGAGGGTACAAGAAACCAGGTTACACTGATTGCATTTGTTAGGTAACGTCCCTCTAACAATTGTGTCTTGCCCCTAGAAGGTGTAGCACACACCAAGACCCTACCCACCTCCCTCCTTCCCTCTCTCTGCTCTTCCTTTCCCCCACCCCTCCCTCCTTCTTTCTCACTCTGCCCCCACCGTGTTATTAATTGTCCTCATATCAAAATTGAGTACATAGGATTCATGCTTCTCCATTCTTGTGATACTTCACTAAGAATAATGTGTTCCACTTCTATCCAGTTTACAAAGGCTGTAAAATCTCCATTTTTTAAAATGGCTGAATAGTATTGGCTGTGGTGTACCTATACCACAGCTTGTTAATCCATTCCTGGGTTGGTGGGCATTTAGGCTGTTTCCACATTTTGGTGATTGTAAATTTTATGATAAAAGGATTTTTTTCCTTCTTGGTAGATACCCAGTAATGGGATCGCAGGATGAATGGGAGGTCTAGCTTGAGTTCTCTGAGGGTTCTCCATACTTCCTTCCAAAAGGTTATATTAGTTTGCAGTCCCACCAGCAGTGTAAAAGTGTTCCCTTCTTTCCACAATCATGCAAGCATCTGCAGTTTTGAGATTTTGTGATGTGGGCCATTCTCGCTGGGGTTAGATGGTATCTCACAGTGGTTTTGATTTGCATTTCTCTAATAATTAGGCATGATGAGCATTTTTTTCATGTTTGTTAGCCATTCATCTGTCTTTAGAGAAAGTTCTATTCATGTCTCTTGCCCATTGATATATGGGTTTGTTGGCTTTTTTCATGTGGATTAATTTGAGTTCCTAATAGATCCTAGTTATCAAGCTTTTGTCTGATTCAAAATATGCAAATATCCTTTCCTATTGTGTAGGTTGTCTATTTGCTTTGGTTGTTGTCTCCCTAGCTGTAAAGAAGCTTTTCAGTTTAATTAAGTCCCATTTGTTTATTTTTGTTGTTGTTGCAATTGCCACGACAGTCTTCTTCATGAAGACTTTCCCCAGGCCAATATCTTCCAGTGTTTTTCCTATGCTTTCTTTGAGGAGTCTTATTGTTTCATGCCTTAAATTTAAGTCCTTTATCCATCTCGAATCAATTTTTGTGAGTGGAGAAAGGTGCAGGTTCAGTTTCAGTCTTTTACATGTGGATATTCAATTCTCTCAGCACCATTTATTGAATAGGGAGTCTTTCCCCCAGTGTATGTTCTTGTTTGGTTTATTGAAAATTAGGTGGTTGTAAGGTGTTAGTTTCATTTCCTGGTTTTCTATTCGATTCCAAATGTCTATGTCTCTATTTTTGTGCCAGTACCATGCTGTCTTGACTACTGTACAGCCTAAAATCTGGTATGCTGATGCCCCCAGCTTCATTTTTATTACTAACAAACTGCCTTAGCTATACAGGGTTTTTTCTGGTTCCATACAAAACACAGAATCATTTTTTCCAAGTCTTGAAAGTACGATGTTGGTATTTTAATAGGGATGGCGTTGAATTGGTAGATTGCTTTGGGAAGTATAAACATTTTAACAATGTTGATTCTTCCCAACCATGAGCATGGTATATTCTTCCATTTGTTAGTATCCTCTGCTTTTTCCTTTCTTAGGGTTTCATAATTTTCTTTATAGAGGTCCTTCACCTCTTTTGTTAGGTATATTCCTAGGTATTTCATTTTCTTTGAAGCTATGGTGAAGGGAGTTGTGTCCTTCATTAGCCTCTTATCTTGACTGTTATTGCTGTATACAAAGGCTACTGACCTGTGGACATTGATTTTATATCCTGAGACATTACTGTATTTTTTGATGAGTGTTGTGTTTGAGTCTTTGGTGTTCTCTAAGCATAAGATCATATCGTCTGTAAAGAGGGAGAATTTGACCTTCTCTGCTCCCATTTGGATGCCCTTTATTTTCTTGTCTTGTCTAATTGTATTGGCTAGAACTTCCAGCACTATGTTGAATAGTAATGGTGACAGAGGACAACCTTGTCTGGTTCCAGTTCTAAGAGGAAAAGTTTTCAGTTTTACTCCATTGTAAAATATTAGCTGTGGGTATGTCATAGATAGCTTTGATCAGTTTAAGGAATGTGCCACCAATGCCTATACTTTTCAGTGTACCAATTAGAAAAGGATGCTGGATTTTATCGAATGCCTTTTCTGCGTCTATTGAGAGGATCATATGGTCTTTGTTTTTGCTTCTGTTGATACGATGAATAATGTTTATGGACTTGCATATGTTAAACCAGCCTTGCATCCCTGGGATGAAACCTACTTGATCATGATGTATGACTTTTTTGATGATAAGCTGTAATCTATTGGCTAGGATTTTGTTGAGAATTTTTACATCTATATTCGTTAGTGAAATTGCTCTGAAATTCTCCTTTTTAGTTAGTTTTTTTCCTGGTTTTGGTATCAGAGTGATGTTTGCTTTGTAGAACATGTTGGGGAAGATTCCTTCCTCCTCAATATTTTGGAATAATTTCTGCAGTATGGGAATAAGCTCTTCTTTGAAGGTTTGATAGAATTCTGGTATGAAGCCATCTGGACCAGGGCATTTTTTTGTTGGAAGATTTTTTTTTTTTTTTTTTTTGG
>NW_003852441.1:11581046-11589977 GCF_000181295.1 Otolemur garnettii | reverse complement strand
GAGACAGAGCCTCAAGCTGCCACCCTGGGTAGAGTGCTGTGACATCACAGCTCACAGAAACCTCCAATTTCTGGGCTCAAGTGATTCTCCTGCCTCCGCCTCCCAAGTAGCTGGGACTACAGGCGGCCCAGCTATTTTTTGGTTGCAGCTGTCATTGTTGTTTGGCAGGCCCCAGGCTGGATTTGAACCTCCCAGCTGGTGTCTGTGCCTTGAGCCACAGGCGCTGAGCCCCCTTTGTCATTTCTGATTGAGGTTACTGGAGATTTTACTTTTCTTCTTCTAGTTAGTCTGGCCAAAGTTTATTTGTTTTTCCAATAAACCAAGTCCTTATTTCATTAATTTTCTGAATGATTCTTTTGTTTTGAATTTCATTGATCTCTGATTTAATTTTGCTTAATTAATTAATTAATTTAGAGACAGAGTTTTACTTTGTTGCCCTCGGTAGAGTGCTGTGGTGTCACAGCTCACAGCAACCTCCAACTCCTGGGCTTAGGTGATTCTCTTGCCTCAACCTCCCAAGTAGCTGGGACTACAGGTGCCCGTCACAACGCCTGGCTATTTTTTGTTGCAGTTTGGCCATGGCCGGGTTTGAACCTGCCACCCTCAATACATGGGGCCAGTGCCCCACTCACTGAGCCATAGGCACTGCCCTGCGTATTTTATTTATTTATTTATTATTATTATTTTTCTTTTTTTAGATTTTTTTTTCTTTCTTTCTTTTTTTTTTGAAGACAGAGTCTTCTTTGTCACCCTTGGCAGAGTGCCGTGGTATCACAGCTCACTAGGTGATTCTCTTGCCTCAGCCTCCCAAGCAGCTGGAGCTACAGGTACCTGTGACAATGCCCGGCTATTTTTGGCTGGGGCCGGATTTGAACCTGCCACCCTTGGTATATGGGGCCGGTGCCCCACTCACTGAGCCACAGGCACTGCCCTATTTTATTTATTTATTTATTTATTTATTTTTAGAGATAGAGTTTTACTTTATTACCCTTTGTAGGGTGCTGTGGCATCACAGTTTACAGCAACCTTCAGCTCTTGGGCTTAGGCGATTCTCTTGCCTTAGCCTCCTGAGTAGCTGGGACTACAGGTGCCCGCCACAGTGCCTGCCTATTTTTTGTTGCAGTTTGGCTGAGGCCAGGTTTGAACCCACCATCCTCAGTATATGGGGCCAGCTCCCTACCCACCGAACCACAGCTGCTGTCTGGATATTTCTTTTCTTCCTGCTGGTTTAGGCTTAGATTGTTCTTCTTTTTCTAGTTCCATAAGATGGCTTGTGAGTTTGTCAGTGTGCTCTCTTTCTGTTTATCGAATGTAGGCATTTAAAGCAATAAATTTTCCTCTCAGAACTGCTTTTGCTGTATCCCATAGGTTTTAGTAGCTTGTGTCTTCATTGTTGTGTTCAAGGAAGTTAATGATTTCCTCTTTTATTTCTTCCTACACCCAACTATCATTCAACAGAAGGTTGTTTAATTTCCATGCCTTTGTGTGGGGTTGAACATTTTTGTTGGAGTTGAGTTCCACCTTTAGTGCCTTGTGGTCTGAGAAGATACAAGGTAAAATTTCAATTCTTTTGATTCTGTTGAGGTTTGTTTTGTGTCCTAGGCTATGATCAATTTTGGAGACTGTTCCATGGGGTGACGAGAAGAATATATATTCTTTGCCTTTGGTATGGAGTGTGCTATATGTGTCTATCAAGCACAGTTGTTCTAGGGTCTCATTTAAGTCCCTTATATCTTTGTTTAATTTCTGTTTAGAGGATCTGTCCAGCTCTATAAGAGGAGTGTTATTATGGTGTTATAGGATATCATATTGCTCAGACTGAATAAGGTCTGTTTCAAGAATCTGGGAGCATTTAAGTTGGGTGCATAAATATTTAGAATTCAAACATCTTCTTGTATTTTTCCCTTGACCAATAAAAAGTGACCATCTTTGTCTTTTTTGACTTTAGTTGCTTTAAATCCACATGTATCTGAAAATAAGATTGCAACCCCTCTTTTCTTCTGAATTCCATTTGCCAGAAAAATTGTCTCCTAACCCTTAACTCGGCTATTTTTTGTTGCAGTTTGGCCAGGGCCGGGCCTGTACCTGCCATCCTCAATATATGGGGCTGGCGCCCTACTCACTGAGCCAAAGGCACCTCCCCATGACTTGTGGTTTTAATCCAATCAGCCATCTATGCCTTTTCAGTGGGGAATTGAAGCCATTAACCTTTATTGGGATAATTAATAAGTGTGGTAGTGTTCTGTTCATCTTATTTTGTGTGAGTTCATTGCTTAGTTTTATCTTTTGCATCATTGTGGAAGTTGGGTTCTGTCCTTTAATTTCTGAGTTCTTACTTTGCTGTTGATCCATTGTGATGGTCAGTGTGTAGAACAGGGTGAAGTATTTCCTGTAGAGCTGGTCTTGTGGTGAATTTCCTCAATGTTTGCATATGAATAACTGATTTGATTTCCTGTCAGTTTTAAACCTTAGCTTAGCAGGATATAGAATTCTGGGCTGGAAATTGTTCTGTTTAAGTAGATTAAAGGTAGATGACCATTGTCTTCTTGCTTGAAAAGTTTCATTAGAGAAGTTTGCAGTCACCCTGATGGATTTGCCCCTGTAGGTCAATTGGCACTTACTCCTGGCAGCTCCAAGAATCTTTTCTTTTGTCCTGACTTTGGATAAGTTCATCACAATGTGTCTTAGAGAAGCATGGTTAGAGTTGAGGAGAACTGGGGTTTGCTATCCCTCTGAAAGTGTTATAATCTTTGGTGATATTTGGAAAATTTTCATTTATAATATTCTTTAGTATGGCTTCCATTCCTCTGGGGCATTCTTCTTCCCCTTCTGGGATACCTATAACTTGTATGTTTGAACACTTCATAAAGCCCCATAATTCTGTCAGTGAATGTTTTGCTTTCTCTCTCTTTTTTTTGCCTCTTTAACTATCTGAGTTATCTCAAGACCTTTGTCCTCTACCGTGAGATTCTTTCTTCTGTATGGTCTAATCTGTTGTTGATACTTTCTATTGCATCTTTAAGTTCCCTAATTGACTGCTTCAGTTTCTTCAGCTTTGCTATATCTTTTCTATATTCTTCATATTGTTCATCTCTTATTTGATTCTGTTTTTGGATTTCCTTTTGGTTATTTTTCACTTTATCAGCAGTTTCCTTCATTGTTTCCATCATTTCCTTCATTGTTTCCATCATCTATATTCTGAATTCCCTTTCTGTCATTTCTAAAATTTCTTTATAGGTGGAATCCTCTGCAGTAGCTACCTCACAGTCCCTTGGCGGGGGTGGGGGGAGTGGGGGGGTTTGCTCTGGACTGGTTTTTCATGTTGCCAGGATTTTTCTGCTGATTCTTCCTCATGAGTGTTTTCTTTTATCTGTTTCCTTGCTCTAGTTTTCCTTTCACTTCCTCTTTAAGTTGCCGTGCCTCCAACCCAGGGTTTCCATGAGTCAGCTGTCTGCAGGATTAGACTGAACAAACACATGCACCCACTTGCCAGTTCTCCACTGCTTTTGTCCTCCTCATGGGGTCTAGAAGTCTCTTGCTGTGTCCCAAAGGGATGTTTCTGGGCAGTCTCCTGTGTCCCAAAGGGATGTTTCTGGGCAGATCCCACCAGCCAGAGATGCCTGAAGTATTCTCTCCCCAGTCTCACCGTGCCTAGTTGCAAGGAAGCTGCTACTCAGTGGCCATCTTGCTCCTGCCCCTTCCTGTTCTACCTTAATCTTTTGGTTCTGTCTTATTTGTTCCTTCCTCCTTTTGGTCCCTGGGGAATGTTAATTCTACCAGTTTTATCCCAATCTCCTCACATTAGGAGGCAGAGAAACAGAGCCTCCTGAGTTGAATGGGAGTCCAGAGCAGGTGTGGCAGAATTGAATGTCTAGCAACCTGGTGCTTTGGAGAAGGGCTGCTTCTTATGGGCCTCATATGCGAAGAGGATTGGGGGAAGCATAGAAGGCTAGAAGCTGCATACCTGGAATAACCTTAATATTAACTGCCTTTAATTCTCCCCCCTAGTCCCCACTCCTGTCCCAGTTAGCTTTTTATTTTAAAATTTTTTTTTTGAGGCAAGGCCTTGCTCTGTTGCCCCAGCTAGAGATCAGTGGCATCATCACAGTTGACTGTAACCTCAAACTTCCATGCTCAAGCAATCTTCCTGCTTAAGCTTTCCAAGTAGCTGGGACTACACCTGGCTATTTTCTGTAGAGACAGAATCTGGCTATGTTGCTTTGGCTGTTCTTGAACCCCTGGCCTCAAGTTATCCTCCTGCCTCAGCCTCCTAAAGTGCTGGGATTATAGACGTGAGCCACCATGTCCAGCCCCAGTTAGCTTTTTAAGTTAAATTGAAAGATAGTTCACTATAAAATTCACTCTTTTTTTTTTTTTTTTTTTTTTTTGAGACAGAGTCTCAAGCTGTCCCCCTGGGTAGAGTGCAATGGCTTCAGGGCTCACAGCAACCTCCAACTCCTGGGCTCAAGCGAGTCTCCTGCCTCCGCCTCCCAAGTAGCTGGGACCACAGGCGCCCACCACAACGCCTGGCTATTTTTTGGTTGCAGCCATTATTGTTGTTTGGCGGGTCCGGGCTGGATTTGAACCCGCCACCTTAGATGTATGTGGCTGGCGCCTTAGCCGTTTGAGCCACAGGCGCCGAGCCAAAAATTCACTCTTTTAAAGTATATGATCCTGTGGCTTTGGTATATTCACAAAGCTGTGCGGCCTTCTCATTATCTAATTTTAGAATCCCCCCAAAGAAAGCCACCTCAAGCACCTTGAGAAATTGGCACTAGGTAACTCCTACATCTTTATTTTTAATTTGCATCAGAGCCTCAATCTTTATGGATTGGCCTATACTGGACATTTCAAAGGCATAGGAATGGAATCATACAATGTGTGCAATGTGTGGTCTTTTATGACTGGCTTCTTTTAGTTTACCTTACCTTATGATTTTTTTTTTAAGAGTCTCACTTTGTCACTCTTGGTAGCATGCAGCTCACAGCAACCTCAAACTCTTAGGTTCAAGTGATCCTCTTGCCTCAGCCTCCTAAGTAATGGGGACTATAGGTGCCTGCCACAATGCCCAACTATTTTTAGAGACGGGGTCTCGCTCTGGCTTAGGCTTTCCACCTGCCCTGGCCTCCCAGAGTGCTAGGATTGCAAGTGTGAGCCACCACGCCCTGCCCCTTAGCATTAGGTTTTCAAGGTTCATCCATGTTATAACATGAATCAACACCATTATTCCTTCTGTGGCTAAATAATATTCCATTGTATGTGTATTCCACATTTTGTTTATCCATTCATCCATTAATTGACACTTGGGCTGTTTCTATTTTCTGTTTGTTGTGAATAATGCTGCTGTGAACATTGGCATACAAATATCTCTTTGAGTCCTTACTTTCAAGTCTCTTGGGTACATAACTAGAAGTTGTATTGCTGTGTCATATGGTGGGTGACCATATTTAACTTTCTAAGGAATGCTTTCATTTTTATATCTTTATTTTTCCCAGAGCCAGTATTGAACGAACCTGAAGTACAGAAAGAAGAATTACCAGAGCTCACGGTAGATGTGGTAGGCTTGGGTCTTGCCTGAGGCAAATATTCCTTCCCAAGAACTGATGCAGAGGTAGAATGGTATACAAGGGATTCTTTCTTATCTGTCACTTCTGCTGTCTGTTGGTAGCCTACTCCCCACAAGTCCAGTTTGTTGAGTAAAGGACAAAGCCATGTGTGTTCCCTCCTGGAGAGGGGGGCTTTGAGCAGAGAGTAGGTCTTTGAGCTGACCTCCCTTGTCTTCCCACTTTTGGTCAAACTGACAAACTTTATCATTTGTATGGGTGAGACATCTGAACAAGATGAACAAGCTGGCAAGATGTTGTCCTAACTAGATACTAATTTCATTCTTTCTTTCTTTTTATTTTTGAGACAGAGTCTCACTATGTTGCCCTGGGTAGAGTGCTGTGACGTCACAGCTCACAGCAACCTCAAACTCTTGGGCTTAAGCGATTCTCTTGCCTCAGCCTCCTGAGTAGTTGGGACTGCAGGTGCCAGTCACAATGCGCCAGCTATTTTATTTTATTTTTTTGTTGTTGTTGCAGTTATCGTTGTTTGAGCTGGTCTGGGCCTAGTTCAAACCTGCCAGCCTTAGTCCATGTGGCCAGCGCTGTAATCACTGTGCTACGGGTGCCAAGCCTGGATACTAATTTCTAAGATAGTTTCTTTCCTTATTTCCTTTAGTTCTTCCCTTTGCTTCGATCACCTTGAGAGATTGACACTAAATGTCCCCTATATCTTTATTTCCAAGTTGCATCAAAGCTTAGTCATACCCATTGTTACCTGGGTGAGAAGCATAAATAGACTGGTGACCTTGAAATGTTTTAACAAGGGGTAGAAAAGCCATAACTATCAAAGAAAAAATTGAAAGGGACAGAAAAGTAAAAGAAAATGAAAATAAAACTGATATTGTTACTGACCAAATATATCCAATGTTTTTATATATCTTTCTGCTCATAGGTTTCCAAGTTTATTTTCTGTATAATCCTAACTATACCATTTATTAAAATTTTATATTAAGCTTTTTCATAGAATATTTTAACATTCTTCATGTTATTATATACTTTTGTAAACACCACTTTTCATTAAAAGTGTTCTATTAGTGCATATAGTGTCCTATTAGGTGCATGTAGCATAGTTAAATCATTACTCTTGGACATTTTGCCATTTCTAATTCTTTTGCTCTCATAATACTGTGTTGGCCAGGAATGGTGGCTTATGCCTGTAATCCCTGATCTTTGGGAGTTGGAAGTAGGGGGGATTGCCTGAGGACAAGAATTTGAGACCAGTCTGGGCAACCATAGCTCAAGACCCTGTCTCTACAAAAAATAAAAATAAAAAAATTAGCCAAGTGTGGTTGTGCACCCCCGTAGTCCTGAGTACTCAGGAGACTGAGGCAAGAGGATCTTCTGAACACAGAAGTTCAAGGCTGCAGTGAGTTATGATTGTGCTACTGCACTTCAGCCTATCTGACAGAGCAAGACCTTATCTCAAAATATAAAAGAGTATGTTGTGGTGAATATTATAAATAAAACTAACACTTTTTTTTTTTGTAGTTTTTGGCTGGGGCTGGGTGTGAACCTGCCATCTCCAGTATATGGGGCCAGCGCCCTACTCCTTTGAGCCACAGTCACTGCCTAAAACTAGTACTTTTAAAATAGTTTATATTTCCTTAAGGTAGATTCCTATATATGGAGTTGCTGAATCAAAGAATAAAGACCATTTCTAGCACTTTTGATATGTAATGCTAACCTGCTTTCCAAATGGATTGTACTTTCTGCTTACATGCTAACAATATACCCTTTCCAGGCCTGGGTGTTACCAATTTAGCAGGGATTTTAAAAAAGTAATAAGCAGTAAATGATGCCTTTTATTTCTTTGATTTCAAGTGAAACTGAACTTTTTTTGTATTTGTACTTCCTTTTTTTTTTTTTTTTTTGAGACAGAGCCTCAAGCTGTCCCCCTAGGTAGAGTGCTGTGGCATCACAGCTCACAGCAACCTCCAACTCCTGGGCTCAAGTGAGTCTCCTGTCTCAGCCTCCCAAGTAGCTGGGACTACAGGCGCCCACCACAATGCCTGGCTATTTTTTTGGTTGCAGCCATCATTGTTGTTTGGTGGGCCTGGGCTGGATTTGAACCCCCCACCTTAGGTGTATGTGGCTAGAGCCTTAGCCACTTGAGCCAGAGGCGCCAAGCCTGTACTTCCTTTTTGATGACATGACTTGTCTGTTTATATACTTTTGTCCATGTACTTATTGAGGTCTTAGGATTTTTCTCATTTGTTTATCCCTGTCTATATACAAGAACGATTTTATTTATTTTATTTAATTTATTTGTTTGTTTATTTATTTATTTTTGAGACAAAATCTCACTATGCCACCCTCGGTAGAGTGCCATGGCGTCACAGCTCACAGCAACCTCAAACTCTTGGGCTTAAGTGATTCTGTTGCCTCAGTCTCCCAAGTAGCTAGGACTATAAGTGTCCCCCCAAACACCTGGCTGTTTGTTGTTGTTGTTATTGTTGTTGTTGTCATTGTTGTTTAGCAGGCCCAGGCTGGGTTTGAACCCGCCAGCCCTGGTGTATGTGGCCAGTGCCCTGACCACTGAGCTACAGGCACCAAGCCTATTTATTTATTTTTTTGAGACAGAGTCTCAAATTATTGCCCTGGGTAGAGTGCCATGGTGTCATTGTAGCTCACTGCAACCTCCCACTCTTGGGCTTAAGCAGTCCTCTTGCCTCAGTTTTTTGGTCTCGAACTTGTGAGCACAAGCAATCCACCTGTCTTGTCCTCCCAGAGTGCTAGGATTACAGGTGTGAGCCACCATGTCCTTATAGGAAAGATTTTTAGATCACTATCAGCCATGTAGGAAAGATTGCAGATCACGGTCACATTTTATTGACCTGGAAACTGTAGGTAAGAGAGATTCCTTCTTACCTTTCAGGAATACTGGGAGGAACAATGAGGTGACTTCTGAAGTTCACTGAGCTATTTTCTTCCTGTCTTCTAGTTTCCTTAATCCATTTAGTAGAGTTCTACAGTTTAATTTTTTTCTACCCACTGTTGACAGGATATTTTCAATCTAATCAATTTGTTCTTTGGTGCTTTCTAATATTTTTTTCCCTGCTCATTTCTTCCTTACTGCTGTGCCAATTGATTTTTACCTAGTATCTTAACTTGTTTCAGCATACTGAGAAGCTTCTCTCATTTCAAGCTCATCATATCCCTGTGCCTTTTTTTTCTGAGACAGAGTCTCGCTATGTTGCCCTCCATAGAGTGCCGTGACATCACAGCTCACAGTAACCTTAAACTCTTGGGCTTAAGCAATTCTCTTGCCTCAGCCTCACAAGTAGCTGAAACTACAGGCACAATACCGGCTATTTTTTTTTTTTTT
>NW_003852441.1:11568061-11580102 GCF_000181295.1 Otolemur garnettii | reverse complement strand
TTTTTGAGACAGAGTCTCACTATGTTGCCCTTGGTAGAGTGCTGTGGTGTCACAGCTCATAGCAACCTCAAACTCTTGGGCTTAAGCAATTCGATTGCCTTAGCCTCCCAAGTAGCTGGGACTACAGGCGTCTACCACATCACCCAGCTATTTTTTTTCTTGTTGCAGTTGTCATTGTTGTTTTAGCTGGCCCAGGCCGGGTTTGAATACACGAACCTTGGTGTATGTGGTCAGTGCCCGACTCACTGAACTACAGACGCCGAGCCCATATCCCTGTTCCTAATTGCTCTATCTAGGCTAGTATCTTAATTGCTCCCTTAATTTGCTTTTTTTTTTGAAGACAGGATCTTGTATATTGTCTAGGCCGGTCTCAAACCCCTGGCCTAAAGTGACCCTCCTGCCTCAGTCTCCTAAATTGCTGGGATTACAGGTGTGAGCCACTGAACTTGGCTTCTTTACTTCACTTTTACCTTTGATATTGAGGGTTTCTTGATAATGCATTTTTGCACATAAATGAAATCTCTTAGGGAGATAATATTCTATAGTTCTCTTCTGTGATCTGTTCTCTTTTCATTCTTTCTTTTTTATTTTGAGACAGAGCCTCACTTTGTCACCCTTGGTAGAGTGCCATGATGTCATAGCTCACAGCAACTTTAAACTCTTGGGCTCATGAGGCAACTCTCTTTCCTCAGTTTTTCAGTTTTGGTAGAGACAGGGTCTCACTCTTGCTCAGGGTGGTCTCGAGCCTATGAGCTCAAGTGATCCACCTGCTTTGGACTCCCAGAGTCCTGGGATTACAGGTGTGAGCCACCACTCCCAGCCTCTCTTTTTATTCTTAAAGGCAAGAGAATTTTATTGTCTCATTTCTTCAAAAGCTCAAAACCTATCATTCAGTTCATCCTCAGTTTTCTCCTAACCATTCTGAACCTGTCTGGCTTCTCTTATCTCCCACATCCTCACCTGTGATCGCAGATAAGAGAAATGCCTCATCCTCATGGTGGTAACTGATTCAATTCTCTGTCTGCTCTCTTGTAGAAGCCCCTCTTCTTCTCCCGAGCTGTGCTGACAGGACTGGCAGATGCTGTGTGGACAGAGGAGCATGATGCTCTTCTGGAACGTTTTGCCCAGGACCCTACGGAACCCATCCTCACTATCTTCATTGACCCTTGCTGTGGGCTGAAGCTAGAACTGGGCATGCCTATACAGGTGCGTATCCTGCCTTCCTAGATTAAAGGTGGTCTTACAGGGGGCTAGGAGTTTCGTGTATGTTTGTCATCCTTGAGTCTTGTCTCCTGTGCACCCAATTCTAGTGACCCTCACTATGTATCAGGCACCCTACTTGGTGGCAGTGATACAGAGAAGGATGAGGCAGGGTTATTTTTTTGATGACATCATGGCCTATTGGGGAAGAAAGACATATAAGCAAATGTTTGTGACCATGGGAAGAGCTCTATAAGAGTTTTATGGGAGCAACTAATGGAGCCAGTGGAATTCTGGGAGGGCTTGGTGGTGGAGGTTCAATTTAAGTTGGGAATGAAGGATAAGTAGGATTTCATTAAGATTAGCTAAAGAGGCTCAGCGCCTGTGGCTCAAGTGGCTAAGGCACCGGCCACATACACCTAAGGTGGCGTGTTCGAATCCAACCCGGGCCACCAAACAACAATTATGGCTGCAACCAAAAAAAATAGCCAGGTGCTGTGGCAGGCGCCTGTGGTACTGGCTACTTGGGAGGCAGAGGCAGGAGACTCACTTGAGCCCAGGAGTTGGAGGTTGCTGTGAGCTGTGATGCCACAGTACTCTACCCAGGGGGATAGCTTAAGGCTCTGTCTCAAAAAAAAAAAAAAAAAAAAGATTAGCTAAAGACCACTTTATGTACAAGGAAGAGAGGAGTAATAGGAAATGATACTGAAAAGATAGGTTGGGCTCAGCTTATGAAGCCCTTGAATGTTACACTAGAGAACTTCCGGCTGTCTCACAGACAGCTAGGAAGTCATTTTGGATTTAGATAACAACTTCAACAATATAGAGAGTACATTAGAGAAGGGTAAACCTAGAGTAGGAAGACAGTTAAAAACCAGACATATGCTAAAATGATGGTGGTAGAATATGGGTGTACAGGTCATTTTTGTAAATGCTTTTCACTTTTCTGTATACTTGAAAATTTTTGAAATAAAATGTTGGAAAAGAAAGATGGCTATTGTTTTGCTGTTAATGGTAGCACGTATCCAAAAATTAAAATTGTAATGATGATGGGTGGTGCCTGTGGCTCAGTGAGTAGGGCACCGGCCCCATATACCGAAGGTGACAGGTTCAAACCTGGCTCCAGCCAAACCACAACAAAAATAGCTGGGCGTTGTGGCAAGCTCCTGTAGTCCCAGCTACTTGGGAGGCTGAGGCAAGAGAATCACCTAAGCCCAGGAGTTGGAGGTTGCTGTGAGCTGTGTGATGCCATGATACTACCAGGGTGATAAAGTGAGACTCTGTCTCTAAAAAAAAAAAAAAAAATTGTAATGATGATTAGTGTGGTCCTGTGCACTAAATGACACAATTTGCAAAACATTCTGTATTAAACACAGGCAAAACTGGCTATGGCTTTTTCCTATATTTTGGCAACAATCAGCCATAAAACACAATTTTAAAAAAGATTTAATTCACAAAAGGAACAAAAGTTTGTAAAAATACATTTATACACATATATTTTTTTCTTGATTTCACAGTGTTTGGAATAGATTTATAGTTGGCTACAAATATTTAATATAAAAGTAGGATTTATGTTAAAGAGCACAACTTTGCTGCAGGCCATGAAAGAAGATTTGAATAAATGGTGAGCCTATTTCTGAGTGGAAGTTTTAATACTATAAAGACCATTTCGTCTAAAAAATATGGCATTTTAGTGCAACTCCAATCATAGTGCCCAAATGCCACAATCCCTAGACTTCTTGTATAAAGGATTTAAAAATATACCCAGAAAAAGTCAGGAAAATGGCAAATATGGTAATGAAGGAAAAGTAATGGAGAAACTTGTGAATATACATATGAACCTATTTTATTAAAATACACTAATTAAAACATTTGTACTAGGACAGGAATATAGATTATAAGCAACAGTACAGAAACATAGGAAATGAAGAAAATAGAAAGTACAGAAACAGACATGGAAGCATTTTTAATAAAAAAATGGCATTTTAAAATCTGTGGGCAAGGATGGATTATTCAATGAATAGAACTGGAAAACATATGGAACATGGTTTTTCAATTTAAAAAATCTAGTTAGCATGCTAAAATACATTCTAAATAGATAACAGGCGTAACTGTGTCCTCCTGAGTTAAGATGGCCAATTGAAACTACCTTAAAAGGGTGGCGGCCTTTTAAGGTAGTTTGTGGCTCAGTGAATAGGGTGCCAGCCCCAAATACTGAGGGTGGCAGATTCGAACCCGGCCCGGTCAAACTGCAACAAAAAAAAAGTCGGGCATTGTGGCGGGCGCCTATAGTCCCAGCTACTCGGGAGCTACCTGAGCCCAAGAGCTGGAGGTTGCTGTGAGCTGTGTCACTACAGAACTCTACCAGCGGCGACAAAGTGAGACTCTATCTCTAAAAAAAAAAAAGAAAGGAAGAAAGAAAAAGAAACTACCTTAAAAAATTATTATTGATACCCTTGAATACCTGATAAAATGAACAAAAAGTAAAAACAGCAAAAACCCAAAACAAATCAATCCCCCCCCAACCCCAACCAATAAAAACCACATAAATTATGGAAAGAAACATAATAAGCTGCAAAAATGGGTGACCAATGAAAAGCATGTGCACAAAGAACCATCCTCTCTACAGGAATTGTGTGTCCATAGTTCTATGGAGTGAACCTGATAGCATTTGACAAAATCTCAAAAGAGGGAAAGATGGTGCACCCAGCTACTCAGGAGGCTGAAGCTGGAGGATTGCTTGAGCCCAGGAGTTTGAATCTAGTACGGGCAACATAGTGAGACCCTCTTTCTTAAAAGAGAGAAGAGGGAGGTGGAGAGAGGGAGAGAGCAAGCTTAGATATTTTAACAAAGATTTTTCACTGTCTTAAATTAGCCTTAACCACCTGCCTAACCCCTGAAGCAGTTCTCTTCAGTTCAAGAAAAGTGAATAAAACATAAAATACTCAACCCTTTCGCTTTAACTTCCAGGGGCAAAATAGATAGGTCTCTCACAGTGGGAGGTCAAGTCACCCACAGTATGTTAGAGCGAAAAGAATGAATTCGTGTGCTTGCTGCCCAAGCAGGAGCAAAATGAAAAGAAATTACATGGCAACTGCAAGCATCAAGGAAAAAAAATAAAAGAACAAAGTATGCACAAGAGAAAAACGTAACTGGTTGAACAGAAGGAGATTCCTCACAACGGCATCATGTTACATTACAACTTAATAAGAATAGGAATTCAATTTTAAAAAAAGCTGACATGAAATGATAAAATGTGAGAATGAGATAAAAGGGAGAGTGCAGATTTTAGGAAATGAATAAAGCAGCATGTTACAAAACTGGTAGATTGGAAACAGCAAGGAACTGAATAGCTATAGCAGAAAATCCTGTCATTGACAGAAGAGAGGTTGGAGGTATTCACAGTGTATGCAGAAGAAAAAGCCAAAGATATTAATGCAATTAGAGAGAAGCTAATAGATGTGAAAGACAGACATAGATGATCTAGTACAGACAGCCAGGAAATGGAACAATATAAATTTAGCAATAAAATACAAAGAATTTCCCTGAAATGCAGAAGGAGATGAAGCTGGGAATCAGGAGGACATGCTTTATTTCACAAAATTTGTTACATCAGGTTTAATACATCTTTGTTAGGCCAGGTGCCGTGGCTCACACCTGTAATCCTAGCACTCTGGCAGGCCCTGAGCTCACAGGTTCGAGACCAGCCTGAGCAAGAGTAAGACCTCATCTCTAAAAATAGCTGGGTGTTGTGGCGGGTGCCTATAGTTCTAGCTACTTGGAAGGCTGAGGCGAGAGGGTCACTTACTTGAGCCCAAGAGTTTGAGGTTGCTGTGAGCCATGATGCTACAGCACTCTACTGAGGGTGACAAAATGAGACTCTGTCTAAAAACACAAACACACACACACACACACACGCTAGGCATCCTCAAACTGGCTGCCTAGGACGTTTATCCGGCCTGCCCAGTGTTTTTGCCGCTGCTGCCTGTCCTGCTTAGCAGCCAACCCATCCTGGGGCCTTCAGTCCAACCCTCCAACGGTCTGAGGGACAGTGAACTGGCCCCCTGTTTAAAAAGTTTGAGGACCCCTGATATACATGCACACACACACATATACATCTTTGTTAAGCTACTAAAATTTGAGGAAATTCTTTTTTTTTTTTTTGCAGCTTTTAGACAGCGCTTGCTTTGAACCCACTACCCCTGGCATATGGGGCCAGTGCCCTACTCCTTTGAGCCACAGGCGACGCCCATGAAATTATTTCTTTTAGGAACATCACCTATGTGGTATTCCTGCCTGCCAAGAATTTAGCTTGAATCTAATAAGCAGGAGATAATCAAATAAATCCAGATTGAGAGACATTTTGGAAAAAAACTGGTCTGGACTAGAAAGAAAGAAAAAGACTGGAGAATTGTTTGAAAGGCCAGTGTGCCATGCAGCCTGCTGTCCCCTTTTGACTCGGCGCCCATAGCTTAGTGGTTAGGGTGCTGGCCACATGCACTGGGGCTAGTGGGTTTGTACCTGGCCAGGGCCTGCTAACAACAATGACAACAATAACAAAAAGATAGCTAGGTGTTGTGGCGGGCCCTGTAGTCCTAGCTACTTGGGAGGCTGAGTCGCTTAAGCCCAAGAGTGTGAAGTTTCTGTGAGCTGTAATGCCACAACATTCTACCAAGGGTGACATAGTAAGACTCTGTTTAAAAAAAAAAAAAAAAAGGCTGGTGTGGCAGTTCATGTCTGTAATCCTAGCACCCTGGGAGGTCAAGATGGGTGGATTGCTTGAGCTCAGAAGTTTGAAACCAGCCTGAGCAAAAGTGAGACCCCTCCCCCGCCAATTTAAAAAACAAACAGAAAACTAGCCAGGTGCAGTGGCAGGTGCCTAGTAGTCCCAGCTACTTGGGAAGTTGAGGCAAGAGGATCACATAAACCCAAGAGTATGAGTTGCTATGAGCTTTGACAGCACAGCATTCTACCTAGGGGGATAAAGTGAGACTGTCTCAAAAAACAAACAAACAAAAACTATTTGAAATTAAAAAAGACTAAGGAGACATGATAGTATGATTCTGGATTGGCTTCTGGAATTCAACAGAGTCTGTATATTATTTAAACTATTATATAATGTTAAATTTTCTGAGTGTGATAATTACAATGTTGGGTATATTGGAGAATATTCTCACTTTTAGGAAATACGTGCTGAAGTATTTAATGGTGTAGTGTCATGTTGTCTGCATCTAACTCAAATGACTCAGCAGAGAGAGAAAGTATGTGTGCAAATATGGCAAAATGTTAACAGTCAGTGAGCCTAGAGGAAAAGTGTTCATTGTACTTTTTGTTTTTTTTTTAAATAGAGTCCCAAGGTGTCACCCTGGGTAAAGCTCACAGCAACCTCTAACTCTTGGACTCAAGTGATCCTCTTGCCTCCGTTTTTCTATTTAGAAATGGGGTCTCAGTCATGCTCAGGCTGATCTCGAACTCCTGAGCTCAAGCAATCCACTTAATCAGAGTGCTAGGATTACAGGCATGAGCCACCATGCCTGACCATTTGTAACTTTTCTATGCATTGAAATTTTTTCAAGAATTAAAGTTTAGGAAGAAATTAGTTAGGTCTGTAGTCAAAAAACCAAATTATCTACCAAGAGGACTCATCAGGTTGGTCTCAGACCTCTCTGAACACTTTCTTCAGGAAAAACAGTGTGATCCAAGGGTCTTATTCCCAAAGGGTTCAAGTATGAAGGCAAAAAATAGGCAGCCATTTTCTTTTTTAAATTTCAGGTTAATGTGAGGGTACAAATAACTAGGTTACAATATTTGCATTTGTTAGGTAGAGTTCCTCTTGCAGTTGTGTCCCACACCCAAAAGGTGTGCCAATACCTTTAACACCCTTACATTGTGTCCATTAAGTGGGAGCATGCCAATTACCTCCCTTCCTCCTCTCTAGCCCCTCCCTTGGGCCACCTCCCCCTAACTTGAATTGAATTGAGTTTTTCTCTTATGTGAATGTGCATTAGATCATCTCCTGGCTTCACATTAGTATTGAGTACATTGGGATACTTACTTTTCTATTCTTGTGGTATTTTACTAAGAAGAATAGGCAGTCATTTTCAATTTTGAAAGAACCCTATTAAAAAAAAATGTCGATTGAAATGCAGTCAATCAAGGAATGAACCAAAGAACTCAGTAATAGAGAATCAATGAACAGTCACTTCATTTAAACAAAGAACTAATACTAAAGAACCACAGGAATTATAGTTAATTTATAGAATGTGAATGTTATAAACTTGAACAATGTAAAAATAATACTATAACAAAAATTGGGAAGTGGAAGGAGAATGAGGATGCTAATGCCTTTATCTTTCAAAGCAGTGAGTTGATGCTATAACCGGTGAGTACCAAGGGGGGACAGCAAAGCAGTGAGTTGATAGAACTTCAAACTGAGAGATAGTGAGAAAACTGTTAATATTTTTCATAATCTTTCTTTCTTACAACCTTAGAAAGGGGTCTTTGGGGAAGAAATCTTTCTTCTGGGTAAAGAAACATTTATTTGAAGTTCAACATTTCCTTTACATCTACTCCTATTCTTTTTTTCTCTTAAATTAAAGTAAAACTAAATTTAATACTTTTAATTAAAACAGCATGACCCTATTTAAAAGTAACTATTTTAATTACTTTTTCTATATGAATATGTCTATAGGAAAATGTCTGGAATAATATTTTCTCTAATGTTAACTATTAATTTCTGGGTGGTGGAATTTTAAATGCTACTTTTGCTGTTATCTTTTTTTTTTAGAGACAGAGTCTCATTTGTTGCCCTTGGTAGAGTGCTGTGACGTCACAGCTCACAACAACCTCCAACTCCTGGGCTTAGGCAATTCTCTTGCCTCAGCCTCCCGAGTAGCTGGTACTACAGGCACCCACCACAACGCCTGGCTATTTTTTTGTTGCAGTTTGGGCGGGGCTGGGTTCGAATCCACCACCCTCGGTATTTGGGGCCGGCGCCTTACTCACTGAGCCACAGGTGCTGCCCTTGCTGTTATCTTTGTACTTTTCTGTATTGTTTCAGTTATTTATAATGAAAATATACCGTCTTAACAAAAATAATTGCTAAGATGCTGGCTTGGTGGCTCATGCCTGTAATCCTAGCATTCTGGGAGGCTAATTCCTTGAGCTCAGAAGTTTGAGACCAGCCTAAGCAACAGTGAGATATTCCCCCAAACTCCAGTCTCTACTAGAAATAGAAAAAATTAGCTGGACATTGTGGCGAGAGCCTATAAACCCAACTACTAGGGCAGGAGGATGGCTTGAGTTTGAGGTTGCTGTGAGCTAGGCTGACACCATGGCACTCTAGCCTGGGGCAACAGAGTAAGACTCTGTCTCTAAAAAAAAATTTACAAATGCAAACAATGTAACCTAATCTTAGGTACCCTTATATTAATTTGAAATAAAAATAAATTTTTAAAAACTGCTATGCTTTTAAAAAAATGGACACGAAATCCCAAGATTTATTTCTGGGTAGTGGGAAGATGGTTGATTATTAATTTCTTATTTGTGCTTTATTTGTTATTTATTTATTTATTTATTTATTTTTTGGAGACAGAGTCTCACTATGTCACCCTCAGTAGAGTGCTGTGGCATCACAGCTCACAGCAATCTCAAACTCTGGGGCTTAAGCAATTTTCTTGCCTCTGCCTCCCAATAGCTGGGACCACAGGTGCCTGCCACATTGCCTGTCTATTTTTTGTTGTTGTTATACTCATCATTGTTGTTTGACAGGTCCGGGCTGGGTTCAAACCCACAAGCCCCAGTGTATATGACTGCAGCCCTCACTGCTGAGCTAAAAATAGGTACCAAGCCAAAATTAAGTAAATTATAAAGAAGAGTCACAAAAGCACTAATGGAGGAAAAAAACAGGTGAATCTGATCTTAGGTTGAAAGAGTCTATCTAAGCATGTGGTAGAAATGCATTTAAAGACTTTTAGATTTTTTTTTTTTTGAGACAGGGTCTCACTCTGTCACCTGGGTAAAGTAGTGTTGTCATAACTCCCTGTAACCTCAAATTCCTGGGCTTGAGTGATCCTCCTGCCTCAGCCTCTGGAGTAGCTGGGACTACAGGTGCTTGATACCATGCCTAGCAAATTTTTCTATTTTTGATAGAGATGGGGTCTTGCTCTTGCTTGGGCTGGTCTCCAATTCCTGAGCTCAAGTCATCCTCCTACCTTGGCCTCCCAGAGTGCTAAGATTACAGGCATGAGCCACTGCATTTTGCTGAGAATATTAGATTTAACTATATAAAAGTTATACATTTCTGAATGGGAACAACAACAAAAACTCACCATAAACAAAATTGAAAGATAAATGAAAAACTGCGGGAAAAGGACATGGGACCCTATGCAACTGTCTCTTCCAGTCCTTTCTGCTTTTCCAGGGGTTGAAATTCTTCATTGATTCCCTCCTTTTCTGCCTTCTCTTTTCCATTCATTCATCCAACAAACATTTCTTGAAGGCTGCTATGTGCTGGGCATTGGACTAGGTTCTGGAGCCAAGGTAGACAAAATACACAGCCCCTACCCTCAAGGCATGCTCTTTGCATTTCCTCTCCGCATCTCTGGGTATGGAATCTATTATGTCCTGACAAGAACAGGAAGCACCTCATGGCACTTTTAGAGAAGGATCAGGGTGCACATGAAAGGATTGTGATAAAGGGCTCAACCAGACTTTCATGATGGGAGCCCCAGATTCCTTCAGGCATCACGGTGGGGACTGAAGACTGAACTCTGCTCTGCTGTCTTTCATGTAGACCCAGAACCAGATTGTCTACTTTATTCGCCAAGCACCAGTCCCCATCACTCTGGAGAATTTCGAGGCAACTGTGCAGTTTGGGACAGTGCGGGGTGCCTACATCCCAGCCCTGCTTCGGCTACTGAGTGGCGTCTTCGCCCCTCAGATCTTTACAAACACAACCTGGCCAGAGAGCATTCGAAATCACTTTGCTTCTCATCTGCACAGGTTCTTGGCCTCCCTGACAGGTAAGCAGGAAGGCTGGGAAGCAGGAAGAGGCAGCTTCCTTCTTAGTGTACCCCCAACCCTACTGGTGAGGCAGATAGACATTTATCTCAAGTGCCTGCATTGTCTGTCTCAGTATGTGTCTGTTGAATGGATCTGCCTTCTGATTCAGATGCACTTTTCTGTTGTAGAACTGGTTGGCCAGACCTGCTGGAGCTTAGATTTGGACATTTTGGTGGTTTTTTCCAGAATATTAGGGAATACATGTATTTTGTTTGTATAGTCAGTTTCTTTCACAACTTGAGTCAAAGTTATAAGCATGCCCTGCAGAATTGGAAATTTTAGAGTGCATCTGCGGTAAGGTGAAATGTAGGGGGTAAGGGGTGGTAGGGGGACTTACGTGTCTCATGTTAGAGGGTATTGAGGGTCCAGTAAAGACCTTTGACCTTATTTTGGGGCAATTTCTTTCTTTCTTTTTTCTTTTTTTGAGACAGAGTCTCAAGCTGTCACCCTGGGTAGAGTGCCGTGGCGTCACGTCTCAAACTCTTGGGCTTAAGTGATTCTCTTGCCTCAGCCTCCCAAGTAGCTGGGAATACAGGTGCCTGCCACAACACCTGGCTATTTTTTGGTTGTAGTTGCCATTGTTGTTTGGCAGGCCTGGGCTGGATTCGAACCTGCCAGCGCCAGTGTATATGACTGGCGCCTTAGCTGCTAAGCTACAGGTGCTGAACCTGGTAGCAATTTTTTGTTACACCTCTACGAAGTTTCCCTCTTGCCTTCTGTCATTTCTCCTCTTGAGATCAAAAAAGCACAAGTTGTAGTTTCTCCTGCCTGCTCTCCTAAAATGCTTCCTGCCCCCCCCAACCAATCATCAACCATAATTGATACTGGGGCAGCAAAACATCATCCCCTCTGAGAACTTCCATGGACCTTTCCTTTGCTTAGACACTCGGTACAAACTGGAGGGGCACACGGTCCTCTACATCCCCACGGAAGCCATGAACATGAAGCCCGAGGTGGTGGTAAAGGACAAAGAGCTGGTGCAGCGGCTAGAGAGTGAGTGGCTGGCATCACCATCATCTGCAGGGATTGCAGGGGAGGGGAAAGGGGCGGCCAGACCTTGACAAAGGATTTGGATTAGGAGGGCTATGTGGGGACGGGAGACACCACTAGGGGGCAATGTGAAGAAATGCAATGGGTTTTGTACTCTCCCCTACAGCCTCCATGATCCACTGGACCCGGCAGATAAAGGAGGTGCTCAGTGCCCAGGAGACTGTGGAGACAGGAGAAAATTCAGGTCCTTTGGAGGAGATTGAGTTCTGGCGCAACCGATGCATGGACCTGTCTGGTATCAGTAAACAGCTGGTGAAGCGGGGAGTGAAACATATTGAGGCCATCCTTCGCCTTGCCAAGTCATCCTACTTGACACCCTTTATGAAACTGGCCCAGCAGATCCAGGTTTGTGAATGGGTCAAAGGATGAAGGTTTAGCAAAAAATGAGCAATGACTGGGATGATACAGGGGGCTGAAAAAGGTTGTTAAGGTAATCGTTGACAGCATAGACGGATCCACCCAGTGTTTGGCCTGGTACTTGTGGGAGTGTAAAAGTAGAATAATACAGGTCTTTAAGGGAGTTTATAGTGAAGTGGGGAGACATCTACTTAATCAACAAATATACATTGAGTATCCTCTGTAAACCCAAATCCTACAGTACAACTGAGAAAATAAGATTTTCACAAAATAGGATTACTAGATGGCATGGGAATCAAAGACAAGCCCATGTGGTTCAGTTCAGAGAGTTACAAGAACAGCACCTTATATTTCTTTCTTTTTTTTTTTTT
>NW_003852441.1:11565976-11568041 GCF_000181295.1 Otolemur garnettii | reverse complement strand
ATGGGCACCACCCTAGCTTTCTTTTTTTTGAGACAGAGCCTCAAGCTATCCCCCTGGGTAGAGTGCCGTGGCACCACAGCTCACAGCAACCTCCAACTCCTGGGTTCAAGTGAGTCTCCTGCCTCAGCCTCCCAAGTAGCTGGGACAACTTGCGCCTGCCACAACGCCTGGCTATTATACGCCTGGCTATTATTATTATTTTTTTTTTTGGTCGCAGCCATCATTGTTGTTTGGCGGCCTGGGCTGGATTCAAACCCGCCACCTTAGGTGTATGTGGCTGGCACCTTAGCCACTTGAGCCACAGGCACCGAGCCCACCCTAGCTTTCATATATGAATGAGAACATGCCATGTTTAATTTTCTGGTCATGGCTTATTTCATCTAAAGTAATGTCCTCCAGTTCTATCCCTGTTGCCATGAATGACAAGATTTCCTTCTTTTTTAATGGCTGAATAGTATTTCTTTCTTTCTTTTTTTTTTTTTTTGAGACAGAGTCTTACTCTGTCACTTTTGGTATAGTGTGTGGTGTCACAGCTCACAGCAACCTCAAACTCTTGGGCTTAAGAGATTCTCTTGCCTCAGCCTCCCAAGTAGCTAGGACTACAGGCACCTGCCACTATACCTGGCTAATTTTTTTTGTTGTAGTTGTCATTGTTTTTTAGCTGGCCTGGGCTAGGTTCAAACCCGTCAGTCTCAGTGCATGTGACCAGCGCTGTAACCACTGTGCTATGGGTGCCGAGCTGGTTTAAACATTTTTTAATTTTGTTTTTTAGTTGACAGATAGTAATTGTACATATTCATGGGGTACATAGTGATGATTTGATACATATAATGCATGGTGATTGATCAAGAAAACTAACGTATCTGTCATATCAAATATTCATCATTTCTTTATGTTGGGAATGTTCAGTGTCCTCCTTCTAGATATTTGAAACTTGGCCTGGCAAGTTGGCTTGCACCAGTAATCCTAGCACTGTGGGAGGCCAAGGCAAGAGGATCCCTTGAATTCAGGAGTTTGAGACCAACCTAAGCAACAGTGAGACACTCCCCCCAACCCCAGTCTGTACTAGAATTAGAAAAAATTTGCTGGGTGTTGTGGCAGGAGCTTATAGACCCAGCTACTATGGCAGGAATATCAGTTGAGTTTGAGGTTGCTGTGAATTAGGCTGACACTATGGTGCTCTAGCCTGGGGCAACAATGTGAAACCTTGCCTCAAAATAAGTAAATAAATAAATTAAAAAATAGAAATTTGAAACTATATATTATTAACTTTAGACATCATACACTGGTATGGGGAACATTAGAACTTACTCCTATAGGTGCAATTTTGTATCCTGTAACAAATCTCTCCCCATCTTTCCCTTCCCCACCCTTCAGCCTCTAGTATCCTTTTCCTACTTTTTACTTCTACAAGATCAATTTTTCTCTTTTTTTTTGAGACAGAATCTCACTCTGTCACTCTGGGTAGAGTGCCATGGTGTCATAACTCATGGCAACTCAAACTCTTGGGCTCAAGTAACCCTCTTGCCTCAGCCTCCTGAGTAGTTGAGACTACAGGCACCTACCACAATGCCTGGTTATTTTTAGAGACAGGGACTTGCTCAGGCTGGTCTCAAACTCTAGAGTACAAGGGATCCACCAGCCTCTGCCTCCCAAAGTGCTAGGATTATAGGTGTGAGCCGCCAGGCCTAGTTTTCAATTTTTTTTTTTTTTTTACATCTATGCTGAGATATGTAGGGATAGGCAACTTTTTTAGCTTTTACATATATATATATATATATATATATATACTTTTTTCTAAGTCTCAAGCTGTTATCCTGGGTAGAGTGCTGTGGGGTCACAGCTCGTAGCAACCTCAGACTCTTTGGCTTAAGTGTTTCTCTTGCCTCAGCTTTCCAAGTAGCTGGGACTACAGGCTCCTGCCATGATGGCCAGCTATTTTTTTGTTGTTGTAGTTGTCATTGTTTTAGCAGGCCCAGGCCAGGTTTGAACCTGCCAGCCCCAGTGTATGTGGCCGGCACCCTACCCACTGAACTATGGGCACCACCCTAGCTTTCTTTTTTTT
>NW_003852441.1:11562976-11565035 GCF_000181295.1 Otolemur garnettii | reverse complement strand
CGGGCCCGGGCTGGGGATTCGAACCCGCCACCTTAGGTGTATGTGGCTGGCGCCTTAGCCACTTGAGCCACAGGCGCCGAGCCAGTAATTTCCTTTCGTTTGGATAAATGCCCAGTAAAGGGATTGCTGGATCATATGATAGTTCTATTTGTAGTTTGTTGAGGAACCTCTATTTTGGTTTCCATAGTGGCTGTACTAGTTTACATTCTCACCAACGGTGTATAAGAGTTTCCTTTTCTCCACCTTATTTGTTATTTTTTGTCTTTTTGATAATAGCCATTCTAACTGGGGTGAGATGATACCTCATTGTGGTTTTGATTTGCATTTCCCTATGATTAGTAAAGCTGAGCATTTTTTCGCATATTTGTTGGTCATTAGTACGTCTTCTTTTTTTTTTTCTTGAGACAAAGGCTCCAGCCGTTGCCCTGGGTAGAGTGCTGTGGTATCACAGCTCACAGCAACCAGCTGTGAGCCCAGCAACTCCTGGGCTCAAGTGAGTCTCCTGCCTCTGCCTCCCAAGTAGCTGGGACTGCAGGCACTGCCATAATGCCTGGCTATTTTTTGGTTGCAGCCATCATTGTTGTTTGGCAGCCAGGGCTGGATTTGAACTCACCAACTCAGGTGTATGTGGTTGGAGCCTTAGCCGCTTGAGCCACAGGTGCCCAGCTATTACGTCTTCTTTTGAGAAATGTCTGTTCAGATCATTTGCCCATTTTAAAATTAGATTTTTTTTGTTGTTTTTTCAAGTTCCTTATGTATTCTGGATATTCTGGATATTAATCCCCTGTTGAATAAATAGTTTGCAAATATTTTCTCCCAATCTGTAGGTTATCTTTTCTTATTTATTTGAAACAGAGTCTCACTTGTCACCCTCAGTAGAGTGCCCTGGTGTCACAGCTCACAGCAACCTCAAACCTTTGGGCTCAAGTAATTCTCTTGTTTCCGCCTCCTGAGTAGCTAGGACTACAGGCACCTGCCACACTGCCTGGCTACTTTTAGAGATGGGGTCTCGCTCTTGTTCAGGCTGGTCTTGAACTTGTGAGCGCAGACAATCCACCCACCTTGGCCTCCCAGAGTGCTAAGATTACAGGCGTGAGCCACTGTGCCCGGCTGTAGGTTATCTTTTTATTCTTTTTTTTTTTTTTTTGAGACAGAGCCTCAAGCTGTCCTCCTGGGTAGAGTGCTGTGGCATCACAGCTCACAGCAACCTCCAACTCCTGGGCTCAGCTTCTCAAGTAGCTGGGACCACAGGTGCTTGCCACAATGCCTGGCTATTTTTTGGTTGCAGCCATTATTGTTGTTTGGCGGGCCTAGGCTAGATTCAAACCCGCCACCTTAGGTGTATGTAGCTGGCGCCTTAGCCACTTGAGCCACAGGCACCAAGCCGGTTATCTTTTTATTCTGTCGGTTGTTTCCTTTGCTGTGCAGAAGTTTTTATTTGATACTATCCCATTTGTTTATTTTTGATTTTGTTATCTGTGCTTTTGAGGGCTTATTCATGAAATCTTTTTCCCAGACCAGTGTCCTCAAACATTTCCTCTATGTTTTCTTCAAGTAGTTTTATGTTTTAAGTCTTACATTTAGCTCTTTGATCCATTTTGAGTTGATTTTTTAAAAATTAAATCATAGCTGTGTAGTGAGTTGGTTTTTTATAGGGCTAAGGGTAGTGGGGGGGTCTAGTTTCATTCTTCTTATGTATGTTCAGTTTTCCTAGCACCATTTGTTAAAGAAATTGTTCTTTCCCTATGTGTTTTCTTGGTGCCATGTCAAAAAAAATGAGTGGGGGCCAGGTGTAGTGGCTCATGATTGTAATCCTAGCACTCTGAGAGGCCAAGATGGGAGGATTACTTGAGCTCAGGAGTTCAAGACCAAGGAGTTCAAGTTGAGCCAGGGTGAGACCCTGTTTCTATTAAGAACAGAAAAATTAGCTGGGTGTGGTGGCATGTGCCTGTAGTCTCAATTACTCCAGAGGCTGAAGCAGGAGGACTACTTGAACCCAGAAGTTTAAGGTTACAGTGAGTTATGATGGGCCCATGACACTCTACCCAGGGAAACAGAG
>NW_003852441.1:11561282-11562479 GCF_000181295.1 Otolemur garnettii | reverse complement strand
TTATTTATTTTCTGTGACAGGGTCTTGTTCTGTAGCCCAGGCTAGAATATAGTGGTGTCATCATAGCTCACTGCTACCTCAAACTTCTGGGGTCAAGAGATCTTCCTGCCTCAGCCTCCCCACTAGCTGGAGTCCTGAGAACACACCATCAGGCCTGGCTACTTTCTTCTATTTTTTGAGAGATGGGGGGGGTCTCGTTCTTGCTCAGACTGATCTCCAGCTCCTAGCCCCAAGCAATCCTTCTTGCTTGGCCTCCCAAAGTGCATAAGCCACTGTACCTGGCCAGTGTGTGGATTTATATCCTGGGTTCTCCATTCTGTTCCATTGTCATATGTGTCTATTTTTATGCCACTTACATGCTGGTTTTGTTACTACAGCCTTATAGTATATTTTGAGGTGTGATAGTGTAATACTTCTAGTTACTTTTTTTTTTTTTTAAAACAGAGTCTCACTATGTTGCCCTTAGTAGAATACTGTGGTGTCATAGCTCACAGCAACCTCAAACTCTTGGGCTCAAGTGATTCTTTTGCCTTAGCTTCCCAAGTAGCTGGGACTACAGGTACCTGCCACAATGCCTGGCTATTTTTTGTTGCAGTTGTCATTGTTTGTTTAGCTGGCCCAGACCAGGTTCAAACCCACTACCCTTGGTGTATGTGGCTGGCGCCGTAACTACTGTGCTACAGGCACCGAACCCAGTTACATTTTTTTCCCCTCAGGATTGTTTTGCCTATTTGTGGTCTTTTGTGGTTCCATACAAATTTTAGGAATTTTTTTCTATTTCTGGGAAAAATGTCACTAAGATTTTTCTGATACCGATAGGGGTTGCTTTGAAGATGGATTTGAGTAGTATTGTCATTTTAACAACATAAATTCTTCGGATCCATGAGGATGGGATGTTGTCCTATTTGTTTGTATCTTCTTCATTTTCTTTCATTAGTGTTTTGTAGTTTTCTTGTTTCACCTCTTTGGTTAAATTTATTTCTTAAGTATTTTATTTATTTTATTGTGGCTATTAGAAATGTAATTGCCTTATTGATTTATTTTTCAGCTAGTTAATTGTTCATGTATAGAAATGCTATTGATTTTGGTATATTAATTTTGTATCCTGCCACTTTGGTTAAATCATTTATCAGTTCTAAGAGTTTTTTTTGGTATACTCTTCAGATTTTTCTTTTCTTTTTTTTTTTTTTTTTTTTT
>NW_003852441.1:11533438-11560587 GCF_000181295.1 Otolemur garnettii | reverse complement strand
GTTATTTTGGCAGGCCTGGGCTGAATTTGAACCCGCCACCTTAGGTGTATGTGGCTGGCGCCTTAGCCACTTGAGCCACAGGTGCCGAGCCAGAAACCCTTTGAAATGTATGTTTGTACTGGGTCACACAGGAGGAGTGACCTGTAGAATATAGCTAGAGACTTGTCTTTCTAGGTGGAATTTTCAACTGGGTATTAAGGGCATTGAGTCTTGACTAGCTGGAGAAGTCTAAAGCTCTTGCTGAGAGCAGGGCAGTGAAGGGGACTGAGTGATAACTATGGGGATGAATGGGAGTGATGTCCAGTCAGGTGATTAACAGCTGTGGAGTGTGAATAGCCACTTTGCATAGAGTTCTGAGTTCAACTAGAGAAAATAGAGGACTAGATACAAAATCTGGAATTGAGGAATTTCCATTCTGGTGCAGGAGATTGGATGCACACATGAGAAAAGATGTAAAAACACTTGCATAGAAAGTAGTAAACAAATAAAAGTTGATATGCCAGATTCTTTCTGAGGGGCAGCAGAGATGTGAAATAATTGATGCTGTGTAGGGTTGATGGGAGAGCTTCCTAGTAGGAGCAATTTAGGATGGGGTGCAAGGTGGTTGAAAAGTGCTTGCTTTCAAACAGTGCTTTCTAGTGGATAAATCTACTCCTGGTTTCTCTTCACTACCAGGATGGCTCTTGTCAAGCACAGTCAAACCTGACATTTTTGTCAATCCTGAAGGAACCTTACCAGGAATTGGCTGTCATGCGGCCTAAGGACATCTCCAGTAAGCTCCCTAAGTTGATCAGTCTCATCCGAATCATCTGGTTCAACTCCCCCTACTACAACACTCGGGAGAGGCTGACCTCCCTTTTCCGAAAGGCATGTATATGCTGAGGGTGGGATGGAGGGTTTTGAGACAGTGGCCAGATTTTCTGAAGAAGAAATTCACTTGGCAGATCAGTAGGTGGAAAGGCAGTAAGGATTGCCCGTCAGCTCAGAGACTGAAGGCTTCTACCTGTACCATCAACTCTAGTGATGCTCAGGATTGGGACCCGGCCTGGACTTTTGTTTCCAGATGGAAGTATCTTAGGCAGGAAGAGGGGCTTCAGAGGAGGAGCTGATGGACAAGAGGAAGGGAGCAGGAGGGACGGACTCCCAGGCCAGGCTGTGCAGAAGGGACAGACTTCCTTTTGCTCATTTCTCAGGAGGGAGATTGCATTGGGGGTGGGTGGGGACAGTTGGGAAGGAATGTCAGCTCCTGAGGAGCAAGGCCTTGGGATCCCTCACATTTCCTTGGGATTACAGAGCCAAATAGCAGGGGAAGAGATGCTGAGCTGAGAGCTTACTGGGCAGGGCAGTAAGAGCTGGGCTGCTGTAGACTAAGGGGCCACCTAGGACAGGGAGTGGATGAGAAGCCCAGAGGTGCTGGCCCAGCCAGTGACCAGGGGTAAAATGGGTCTCTGGAGTCAAATAAGGAGTAGGAAGCTGAGGTTGAAGGCTAGTCAAGGAGATGTGGAGAAGGTGTTGGGTGTGAATGAGGCTGGGAACTGAGACTGTTGGGGCCCCTTTTGCAGATGAGCAATGAGATCATTCGCTTATGCTGCCATGCCATCTCTCTGGATCGGATCTTTGAGGGATATGTCATCTCCAGCAAGGAGGACCTACAGGGCTGCATTTCCTGTTGTCAAGCCTGGAAAGATCACTACTTGCGGGCTGTGCAGATGCATACCCAGTACAGTCTGTCTCCCTAACGTCCCACATAGTAGCCCCTTGTCATTCCCATAGAGGGTAGATTCTGACCCCTTTCACGTGCACTCTTTTTTTTTTTTTTTTAGCTTCTGGATTCTATTTTCCTAGACCTAGGAGCTCCTACATCTACAGTTTTCTCTCTGGATCCAGATAGTCTAGCTCCTAGCCTTCTGTTCCCCTCACTCTAATAATTTCTCTTCTAAGATCCCAGGGACCCTATCTTGACACATAGTCTAAAATTTCATCATGTATGAACTTTCTCCTAGAATTTAGATGATGCACCTCCTCTCCAGTTCTCACCTTGAGTCACTTCCCTTAGGATTCAGGAAACGTGATTTTTTGAATCTTGTTTTTAGGCCTTTCTCTGAACCTGGGGCTCACAGTCTAGCTTTGAATAACCAGACTGATCCCTAGTGTTCTTACTTTTCTGATTCAGTCAATCTTTCTCCTAACACAGGTTCTCCAGTCGGGGCTGGGTCCTAGACCAGAGCAGCATATTCGCTCAGGTTGATGCGTTTGTGCAACGCTGCAAGGACCTTATTGAGGTGGGAAGACTGCCAGGGAAGGGGAATCAAAAGCTAACAGCAGAATCTGCCCCTGCCCCACCTAGGCCTAGGAGCCAAGGGAGATGGGGCAGAGGCTCTTATTAAGAGAACTTACTAGTTCCTGTGTAATTGTGTGTCTTACCACCACCCTACTCTTTTTGGCTTCTGTCTGTTATCACTGCCCCAGTCTCTTATATTTCATTCTGTAGCCAAAATTCATCCCAACAGCTGCCTGCATCTGGTTGGTTCTCCCTAGTTTTAGACATTTGAAACTAAACCAAAGAACTCAGGACTTAACAAAGTTCAGAAAGGAAAGAAAGCCTCTCCCTGGCTTCTTTTTAGGTATGTGACTGTCAGTATCACTTTGCTCGCTGGGAAGATGGAAAGCAAGGTCCCCTTCCTTGCTTCTCTGGTGCCCAAGGCCCACAGATAACACGGAACTTGCTGGAAATTGAGGACATCTTTCATAAAAGTCTGCACATGCTGCGAGCTGTTCGTGGCGGCATCCTGGATGTCAAGAACACCTCCTGGCACGAAGACTACAATAAGTGAGCGCATCCTGGGCTGACACCAGGGTGGGGCAGGGAAGGGAGAGGTGGGGAGACAAGCACAGGAAGAGTGCAGGAAGGAAGGACAGATTGGTACAAGGAGGTCAGGAGGGAGTGCAGGGGAGAGAAGTGGCTGTTCCAGTTAAAGTCCAGAGCGAGATTTGAAACCTGGTTCTGCCATGTATAGGTAAGTGACCCTGGGCAAATGACTCCATCAGCTGGGGCCTCCACTTCCTCATCTGTAAAACAAAGTTAATGACAAACTACTTAATCCTTGTTTTGAGGATTAGTCAAGTGCCTAGTTGGTAGGAAGCCCTCTGTCCCCAACAACACATGTAATTCTGACTCAGGGGATGTACCAGAGGGGCAATGAGGGTGCCTGCAATCCCATGTGCTTCTCAAATGGTACAGATTCCGTGCTGGAATCAAGGACCTGGAGGTGATGACCCAGAACTTGATTACCTCAGCCTTCGAGTTAGTTCGCGACGTGGAGCATGGGGTGCTCCTGCTGGACACCTTCCACAGGCTTGCTGTCCGAGAGGTGCATGTCCCACCCACCTCCTCATCTTCCTGGGTCTCATGCTTTCCTTTAGATCCTCCTGAGCCTTCCAGATGCCATCCCGCCTCCACCTGTGCCCTTTCCCGTGTCCAGAATTGTGGGTGCCTCTTTCCTTCCTCTGGTTCCCCTGGTTCCCACAGCCCTGAGGAGTGTGACCCCACAGCAAGGGTGGAGCTTTCCTCCGGGATGACAGAAAGAGGGAACCTCCAGGCCGGTTGTCAACCTCTCCCTCCTTCCTTAGGCTATTAAGCGCACGTATGACAAGAAGGCGGTGGATCTGTACATGCTGTTCAATAGTGAATTGGCACTTGTGAACCGAGAACTGAACAAGAAATCGACATACCTGGAGCCCTATATGGCCCACTACTCAGGACAGGCATTCTGTATGCGGATCCTCCGGCGGCGCATCGACAGGGTCATGAGTGTGAGTACTGGCCTTTCCCCAAACCTGTCCTCAGTGAGCTGGGCAGGATTGGGGGACAGGTCCAGAGAGGGTCCCCAGGGAGCTTTCATGGCCAGCAGCTAAGCTGGAGGAGGGGAGTGGCAGATTTTGTTCAGTAAGGTGAACGTGGGTTTGGATTTCCAGCAGTGCCCAGTGTGGCGGGCAGAACCTGGGCCATTTTAGGAATTCATTTTAAGGTGCAGAGAAGGAATCAGGTCAGCATCTGGGACACTGGGTCAACAGAAGAGTAATATAACCTCATGATATACATAGGGCCTGGTCTTTCTGGAAGAATAGGCACAAAGAAACACAAGAAAAAGGTTTAAACTTTTTAAGAATATAGGTTGAAAGCTTTTGAGGTATGGACCTGCTATCATGTGATTAGCTCTGGGGGAGAATAAGCCAGCTTGCAGACAACTGGAGGCTTCTTTAGAGTCGGTGGGCTGGGACTGGGGCTAGGAAGGGCTGATACTAGTTTTCAGCCTGGTACCTCTTAAATCTTCCACCTTCTGTGATTTACTTTTTCTCCCAACATTTTTCTTTGTGCTTCTCTCATCTTATTTTGACTCACTTTCTCGTTGTGCCTTGGTCTCTGCCCTTCACCTTTCTTTGTGGCTCTGCTTTCCCTCTACCTTGTCAAAATCAATCAATCACCATAGCAAACTTTGTATGTATTGTTGGGGTGTGTGTGCACATGTGCATGTGTGTGGGAGGTGTCAGGGAGAATTGTGGCTCTGCTTACCTGTTGCTATCCCCTTCAGTGCCTTTCTGAAGCCCATTTCCTGCCCCACATTGGGACCGGAGAGGAGACTGTACACACCTATCAGCAGATGGTGCAGGCCATTGATGAAATGGTACGAAAAACCTTCCAAGATTGGACATCAACGCTGGAGAAAGACTCCATCCGGCGGCTGGATATCCCGTTGCTTCGAATCAGCCAGGAGAAGGCAGGCATGCTGGACGTCAACTTTGACAAGTACAGGAGCCATCCGACCCTTTCTCCAACTCTCCCAAGTTTCCCACCTTTTGGCTCTTCTTTCCTTTGTCTCTTTCTTCCTCTATCTGATACTATGTTTGCAATCACCCAATTTTATTTATTATTTATTTATTTTTATTTTTTATTTTTTTAGAGACAGAGTCTCACTTTGTCATTTTTGGTAGAGTGCAGTGGCATCACAGCTCACAGCAACTTCCAGCTCTTGGGCTTAAGCGATTCTCTTGTCTCAGCTTCCCGAGTAGCTGGGACTACAGGCGCCTGCCACAATGCCCAGCTATTTTTTTTTGTTTGGTTTTGCAGTTTGGCCAGGGATGGTTTTGAACCCACCACCCTCGGTATATGGGGCCAGCGCCCTACTCACTGAGCTACAGGCACTGCCCCTTTCACCCCATTTTATTTTATTTTATTTTATATATTTTTTAGAGACAGAGTCTTACTTTGTTGCCCTTGGTAGAGTGCCGTGTCGTCAGAGCTTACAACAACCTCCAGCTCTTGGGCTTAAGTGATTCTCTTGCCTCAGTCTCCCGAGTAGCTGGGACTACAGGTGCCCGCCACAACACCCTGCTACTTTTTTGTTGCAGTTTTGCCGGGGCCAGATTTAAACCCACCACCCTCGATATATATGGGGCCGGTGCCCTACTCACTGAGCCACAGGTGCCACCCTCACACAATTTTAATTTCACAATTTATTTTTTAAAAATCCTGTTAATAAAACAACCCCCTCTATCTTAAGCCAGTAGGTGTGATGTGAATGTTCAGCCACTAGATGGCCACAACGGCTCAACTGAACCTCCAAATCCTGAGCCTTGGTCTGGGCTTTGCCAGGCATCGATGGGGCTGTAGGCTCATGGCCCTTGCTACAGCTTTATAGTTAAGACATTCTCTTACTGTAATTATTTAAAATGCAGTTAACCCATTAATGTATTCAAAAATATATATCAAGAGGCTTCCATGTGTTAGGAACTGAAATAGGCAGAGGGATGTGTAAAATTGGAGAAGTCCCTGCCCTCAGGAGGTTAAGTGGTTACTCTGTAAGTCCACAGTTCTAGCTCTGGAGCTGGGCTTCCTGTCCTTATAAGATACAAAGCAGGAAAATAAAGAAGGAGCTATGTAAGGCATCTTTCTGCAGAGATGACAAAGCTTCTGGTGACAGGTTTTTTCTAATCAGAAGGAAACAACTTTCCACTTGATTCGTGTTGGCTCTCTCCTGGCATCAGCTGTGCCCTGTAGCAAGAGTGTTTCCTACACTGCTCGGTTGTCGCTAGAAGCCTTAGCTTTCACTCATAAAATGCCTGTGTTTGTTTGGCAGAGATGGTTTGTGTGGAGATGGCATCTCAGAGGGATGAGATCATGTTTGTCTGTCCTGGGCGGCTGAAGGTGGCCTAACCAGGGTTAGGTGACCTATTATGGTTGAGAAAGGAAGAGAAAGAACCAAGATGAAGAAGCAATGCTAGTGTCTGGTAAGAGGGGTGAGGCAGAGACATTGGTGAGGAGGCTAAGAGCTTTGAGATAAGGCTTTCGCCAGTGAAGGGTATCACAGACTGGCTTTGTGATGTTCTGGGTTTTGTGAGGTAGGGCTGAGCATTACCATATAAAAATTGTCTCACAAATCAAGGATAAGAGAAGAGTGAGAAGCTAGGCCACAGTAACTCTAGTTATGACATTTCCTTTTTCTGAAGAGTGAGAAGCTAGGCCACAGTAACTCTAGTTACGACATTTCCTTTTTTTTTCTTTGAGACAGAGTCTCATTCTGTCACCCTGAGTGTCATGGCATTATCTGAGCTCACAGCAACGCCAAACTCTTGGCTTCAACCAATTCTTCTGCCTTAGCTTCCTGAGTAGCTGGGACTACAGGTACCCAGTTGGCTCGTCTTTCTATTTTTAGTAGAGATGGGGTCTCATTCTTCCTCAGGTTGGTCTCAAACTTCTAAGCTCAAATGATCCTCCTGCCTCGGCCTCCCAGATTGCTAGGATTACATGTGTAAGCCAGTCCCCTAAAGGCACTGTGTCTGGGGAGCCACTTGGAAATCCTTGGAATAACATGAATATGAGGAGGTTAAGTCCATTAATTGTTCTTTCTCCATGAAATAAAGGATTGTATTCAAATAACAATTTCATTAAACACTGATGACAGAAAACAAATATGACAGAAAACAAAAGTTGAAACAAGAGGTGAGAAAATGCCACATGTAAGCACTTGTTGGTGGTCGCTTCCTTCTACTCCTCAAGGGCTGACCTGCGAATAGACAAAGCATGAATTTCATCAATGCCTGACAGTCTCGAGTCTGAACCCTGGTGCAGATCTATTTTGCTACATGACCTCAGGCAAGCCACTGAATTTCCCTGAGCCTGACTTTCCTTATCTAAAAAACCTTTTCTAAGGTTGCCACAGGGGAGATGACATGTGTTATTTACCCTTCAAAAAAATGACATTATAAAACTTGAAAACAGTGTTTTCAAAGTAAATTTAGCAGAGTGGTATAAGTTTTAATTTTTGAAACATTTAAGAAGGACATTATAAATACATATAAAATGACATATATGTATGTATATATATATATATACACACATATATATATGCATATGGTATAAAATCCAAAAGTTACAGAGTGGTAGAGCATGAAGAGTCTCCTTCCTCTGCTTTCCCAGTGACCCAGTTTCCCTCTGAAGAAAGTGTCAGCGTTCCAGATTCTTGTGTAATGTTCCAGAGATAAGCATATATGTCTCTACAGTATCCTTTTGTACATAAACAGTAGCATACTATACATACCATTCTGTATATTCAAAGTGTTTTCAAAATGATTTATTTAGTTTTTCCATTACAAAATGAATCATTGATCATTTTATTTTATTTAAAAATTTTTTTTCACAATCCTTTGTACTATTATTATTTTTAGACAGAGTCTCACTTTGTCACCCTTGGTAGAGCGCTGTGGCGTCATAGCTCACACCAGCCTCAAACTCTTGGGCTTAAGTGATCCTTTTGCCTCTGTTTCCCAAGTAGGTGGGACGTCAGGTGCCCTCCAGAAATGTCCGGCTAATTTTTCTGCTTTTATTTATTTATTTAGGTTTTTTTTTTTTGAGACAAAGTTTCACTATGTCGCCTTCAGTAGAGTGCTATAGTGTCACAGCTCACAGTAACCTTAAACTCTTGGGCTTAAACGATTTTCTTGCCTCAGCCTCCCTAGTAGCTGAGACTACAGGTGCCTGCCACAACACCCGGCTATTTTTTTGTTTCATTTGTCATTGTTGTTTAGTAGGCCCAGGCTGAGTTTGAACCACCAGCCCTGGTGTATGTGTCTGGTGCCCTAGCCACTGAGCTATGGGTGCTGAGCCAGTTATTTATTTGTTTTGTCACCCTTGGGAGAGTGCTGTGGCATCATAGCACTCAGCCCAAACTCTTGGGCTCAGTGATTCTCTTGCCTCAGCCTCCCAAGTAGCTGGGACTACAGGCACCCGCCACATCGGGCTATTTTTTCATTGTAGTTGTCATTGTTGTTTAGCTGGGCTGGGCCAGCCTCAGTGTATGTGGCTGGTGCCGTAACTACTGTTGTATGGGCGCCGAGCCTAATTTTTCTGTTTTTAGGAGAAACAGGTCTAACTTTGGCTCAGTGTGGTCTCGAACTCCTGAGCTCAAGCAATCTTCCACTTTGTTCTCCCAGAGCACTAGGATTATAGGCCTGAGTCACCATGCCTGGCCATTTTCTGGGTATTTTTAAATTACAAAAGTAGAGGCTTGGTGCCTATAGCTTAGTCACTAGGGCACCAGCTACATATACCAGTGAGCTGTGACACCAGGGCACTCTACCAAGGGCAACATAGAGAGACTGTGTCTCAAAAAAAAAAAAGTTACAAAAGTAGAACATGCATGCTGTTAAAAACATCGATGACGCACTGTGTTAAGGAAAAAGTGAGAATGTAGGACATGGCCTCAGTCTCTAGAGATAACCAGGATTACCATGTAATCAAACATATGCTGCACACATGAAATAGGGTCATTGTTCTTTTGTTTAAGATTAACAACATGTCAGGGATTTTTTTATTCTGTATGTGTAGAATTGCTTCTTTTTCATGGTTTAGAATATGCCATAGTATAGCTGTATTATAATTTAATCAACCAGGCCACTATTGGTGGACTTACGAGTCTTTGTAAATTTCAATAAGGTTTCTGAATATTATGCATTGGAGAATTTCTTTTTTTTTTTTTTGAGACGGAGCCTCAAGCTATCCCCCTGGGTAGAGTGCCATGGCATCACGCTCACAGCAACCTCCAACTCCTGGGCTCAAGCGAGTCTCCTGCCTCAGCCTCCCAATTAGCTGGGACTACAGGCGCCCGCCACAACGCCTGGCCATTTTTTGGTTGCAGCCATCATTGTTGTTTGGCGGGCCCGGGCTGGGGATTTGAACCTGCCACCTTAGGTGTATGTGGCTGGCGCCTTAGCCGCTTGAGCCACAGGCGCCAAGCCTGCATTGGAGAATTTCCACTAGGCACCTACACCTTGTTCCCATCACTCTGCAGTGGTATGTTTGCCTGAAATTTAAGCACAGTGTGCCCATGTAGTTAGGGTAAATGTAGGAGATAACTTCTCTGTCTGCGGCAGTCGTCTCTTATCTACCTTTTGCGTAATCTTTATAGTAGAGCTTAACAAGGCAAGTTTGAACCAAATATTTACAGCCTGGGTTTATCTGAAACCCAAATAATGGCTAGACACTTCCTCCAGATAGAAGAGGTACCTGTTCCTGTCTTTGAGCAATTGTTTTCTGGAGAGACATGTTATAAGATACTTCACATTTTTGTGGTTTTGCGATAAAACTGCCTGAATCCAATAAATGATGGGTGGGAAAGAACATGATCATAGTAACGATTTTGAAAAGTCTGGGCTAATCAAACCAGTAAAGAACTCCAAGACAGCTTTAGCTTCCAAAACCTATTAACACTCCAAGGAGGGGCAGATAATTTTATTAGGTTTTTCTCTTTGTGCTCAAGGTCTGGTTAAATTTAAAATAAGCATACTTTTCAAATGTCCTGATAGTCCTCAGAATTAGCTGACTCTCTCTTAGTCCTGGGAGCCTTCTGGTCCCTAACAGCACTTATTTTATCCCACATGGGGTTTTGTTATCTCACTTTATATCCTAAATATTTGAACTCTGAAGCCCAAATTGGCTTTTACCGTGTTTTATGGCCTGACCAGCTCTACAGATTGCACAGATTGCACTTAACACAAACATATTCCAGATGTCATCTATACGCTGGCTGAGGGGCTGTGTTATCACCCTGAGCAGAGCAGAGTGGAATTTCCACAGAGCAGGAGAGGGCACACGGATATCTGTTCATTTTTGCTCCTAAGGCTGCCCCTCCTCTTTTTAAAAATCAGATAGTGCTTTCTCCATAGTCTCAGTCCATTCTGGGCTCAGCACTGATCTCAGCTGACCCCCCCTTCCTGACTTCTACTGCCTGTCCACTTGTTTGGGGATGAATTATAACATATTTTATAAAAATAATTTCTCAAGTAGAATTTTTTAAGAAAATGATATTTGTTTTGTTTTGTTTTGTTTTTTTTTGAGACGGAGCCTCAAGCTATCCCCCTGGGTAGAGTGCCATGGCATCACGCTCACAGCAACCTCCAACTCCTGGGCTCAAGTGAGTCTCCTGTCTCAGCCTCCCAAGTAGCTGGGACTACAGGCACCCGCCACAATGCCTGGCCATTTTTTGGTTGCATCATAGCACTCAGCCCAACTCCTGGGCTCAAGTGAGTCTCCTGTCTCAGCCTCCCAAGTAGCTGGGACTACAGGCACCCGCCACAATGCCTGGCCATTTTTTGGTTGCAGCCATCATTGTTGTTTGGCGGGCCCAGGCTGGGGATTTGAACCTGCCACCTTAGGTGTATGTGGCTGGCGCCTTAGCCACTTGAGCCACAGGTGCCAAGCCATGATATTTGTTAATAAAATAAAATTTGCATTCTGGATATTTATTGTGTAACTTGTCTGTTAAAGACAAAACATCATCAAGAAAAAAGTTCCTAACAGGATTTTCAGGTCAACTCCAGGAAGAAGTTTTCCAAATTAATCTTGTTGACCAACAGATTCGAATTTGATGATTTGCCTTAAAGTTATTTTAAAAATATTGCCAAGATGAGAAAATGAAGAAACATTTTGGTGCAGTGTTGGCTTGCCCTGGTGTTTACAAACAGAGACAAATTCAAGGCATCTAGTTTGAAGAGCATATGAGAATACATTTATGTTACTAGAAATGTCTCCAAGTATTCCACACCCCTCCCATCCTTCTCATGTAGCTGTAAAATAATTTTTGGTTAAATCAATATTCACTGTTTTGATTTTGTTATTATTGTTTACTGACAAGTTAAGTAATTTTATGTTGTTATAGTGTTTTCTTTGCTTGTACTGTGTTTGGCTCTTTTGGAAATTAATACTCATTTCCACAGTTTTTGTTAGCACACTGTTCATTATTATAGATTCTTCCAAACCAATTAATGAAACCTCTTTGAACAATATTTTCCCCTCACGATCCGACCTGTCAGTTATGTTCTTGGTTTCATGTTTTTCTTAGATCTATCCCTCCCCGTCTTCCTACTACTGTCCAGCTGGTTGTTTTTCAAAGCCTGTAACAAAAAGGTCCCTCTGGGACTTTCTTGAGCCTCTTTTCTTGTTTGATTTTCTATTTCCTTCCTCTTTGTCTTTCTTGGTTTATGGCTTCGTTAGCTTCCCAAGAAAACAGTGTAGGGGAGGTGCATTTTTCGAGTTCTTCTAAGACTGACAACAACTGTTTTTGCTGTCTGTCTGTTGGACATTTGACTGACTGGGTTTAGAATTCTGGGTTGACTTTTAGTAGGTCTAGTAAAAGTAGGTCTTTGGTGTCTCTCTTTTACTTTTAAAGCTTTCCTTACATGTCTGGTAGCTCCATTGCTCATTTGTATTTTTGTGAGAGACTTACTCACTTTGAAGAAATGTCACTTGCAAGAAAAACACCCCACATACTTTAGTGGAAATCATCAAGGTTTGAACAAACAGCATCTTTTTCTCCCACAATCTCTTAAAGTATGTATTATAAATAAGTCAGCACTTGGAAATGATTTCATTCATTAAAAGATTCTTCTACAATAAAGAAGGTGAAGATGTAATTTCTTGCAACGTTTGAAATGTGACATTATCTCCTATATTGTGAATTCAGTGCTTGCCTGTGGAATAGACCAAAAAAAATTCTGAAATTTTCATCTCAATAGTCTTTCCAAGTTCCAACATTTTAGCAGTCTTCAGTATGCAGTATTTCTTGGGTATATCTTTAGGTTGTGGAAACTTTTATCTTTTGTGATTAGAAAGTACTATTTTATCTTTTTTAATCTCACAGATTAAAAAAAAAAACAAATGATTTTTATTCAAGACTTTTTTATTTTTTTAAATATTCCATATTTTCTTCTGGTATTTTATAATTTTATTCTTTATATTTAGATCTTTGATCCATTTGAAATTTATTTTGGTCTAGAAAGAGAGGTACAGATTCAGCTTGAGTTTTGTATTTTGTTTTTTCTCCCAGATGGCTAGAACCACTTGACCCAATTTCATTTATTGAACTGCTATCTTTATAGTTTAAAAATTCCCAAGTATATTTATGTCTATTTTGGGACTCACTATTCTGGTATCTCTGCCTACTCGTGTGTAGGAACCAAACTGTTTTAATTATTGTCCTCATTACTATTCTTTTTTCAGAGTTTCCTGGTTATTTTTAATATTTATTTCCCATAAGAATTTTGGAATCAATTTGTTTAGTTGCAGAAATATGTCCATTCCTATTTTTATAGGAACAGAGATTGGGTTAAATTTATAGGTTCACTTTAGAAGAATGAATATCAGTGGCACCTGTGGCTCAAGGAGTAGGGAGCCTGCCCCATATGCCGGAGGTGGTGGGTTCAAATCCAGCCCTGGCCAAAAACCACAAAAAAAAAAAATAGAAGAATGAATATCTTTGTGATTTTGAGTCTTTCTACCCAAGAATAGTGTTTTTTTCTGTCAATTTATCTAAGTCCTACCTTTCACCTATAAGTTATTTTCCACATATTTTATATATATATATTTGTGTGTGTGTGTGTGTATATATATATATATATTTCTGGCTAATTTTTGTTAATTTCTGCTTTTTAGTTTGTATTGTCTCCTTTCCTCCATGATAATGGCTAACTGCTTATAGTTTTTATATAAGAAAGCTTTAGTTTTTATAAGTTAGTTTTGTACTGAGCCAGTTTTACAAATATCTTATTGTTTAAAATGGTTTTTACTTTTAAAGAATATACTCATTATGAAACATATTGTACGTACAGAGACATACTTAAAACCTGTATGTTCAACTGAACAAATAGTTATGAAATCTAACATCTTTGCAACTACCACCCAAGGACAGAACATCTCCAGCAATTACAAAGCTCCCCCTCCCAATAATTATTTTCAGTTGAATTGGTTGTTAATGATTAAACTTTCTGGTGTATCTTAAAAATTAGAAAGTCCAGCCACACTGGGCCAGCATTTCTGTATGGCAGAACCTGCCTAGAATCCAGAGCACAGCTCTTTTGGAGGAAGTGTGCATTCTAGCTCAGCTTTAGGTCAAGCGTCAATTGCCATTTTTTTTTTTATCGCACTTGAGCTACACTTGTCTTGGAGATATTTGAATTTCTGAATTTTGTCATAGTGTATAAAAACAGGAGTTAATACATGGTTGGCTGTTGGAAAGTAAAACTGAGGGAGGACACACCGTTCTGGTGCAGGCGGTGGGATGGCGCTCTTCTCCAAGAGGAAAACATCAAGTTTGCTGAAATGCTGTGTTTGTTTCTGGACACAATGAGTCTGAGGTGCCTAGGAGGTAGGCAGGGGAGAGATAACTAAAAGACAGCTGGAAATACTAGTGTCAGGGTGTAGATTTGGGAGTCATCAGCTTGCAGAAGGTGGCTGAAACCACGGGAATGGACGAGATCAACGTACTGGAGGCGAAGAATCTTGGGGAGCAGCCGTCTGGGGACCTGATGGGAAAGCAGATGCTTTACTGAGTCCCCTATTTCCAAGGGAGAGAGAAGGTTACTTCTACTGAAGAGAAGAGCAGAAAAGAAGAGAATCATGGTCCAGAAGCCAGGGAAGAATGTGTTTGAAGAAAGTAGGGAGTAGTCCCCCATGATGTTGAAACCTACAGACAGATGAAGGAGAGTAAGGCCTGTGCACATCCCTGGGCTTTAGGAATGGGAAATCCTCAGAGAGTGTGAGGACACCCGTCAGAAGCCAACTATCAGGGTGAGGAGTGACCCAGAAGAAAGGAAGTGAAGGGATCTCTGAGGATAAACCTTTATAGAAGGCAGGCTATGACAGGGAGGAGTGTGGTGCCTAGAGGGGGATAGGAGTTGAAGTATGATTAAGTTTTTTTTCTTTTTTTTTTATTGGAGACAGAGTCTCACTCTATCGCTCTGGGTAGAGTGTCCTGGTGTCATCATAGCTCACAGTAACCTCAAACTTTTAGGCTCAATCAATCCTTCTGCATCAGTTTTTCTATATTTACTAGAGATGGGGTTTCACTCTTGATAATGTTGGTCTTGAACGCCTGAGCTCAAGCAATCTGCCTACTTCTGCCTCTAAGGGTTTTAGGATTACAGGTGTGAGCCACCATGCCTGGCAAGCTTTCTAATTTTTTTTTTTTTTTTTTGAGACAGAGCCTCAAGCTGTCCTCCTGGGCAAAGTGCCGTGGCATTACAGCTCACAGCAAACTCCAACTCCTGGGCTCAAGCGAGTCTCCTGCCTCTGCCTCCCAAGTAGCTGGGACCACAGGCGCCCGCCACAACGCCCGGCTATTTTTTGGTTGCAGCCATCATTGTTGTTTGGCGGGTCCGGGCTGGGGATTCGAACCCGCCACCTTAGGTGTACGTGGCTGGCGCCTTAGCCGGTTGAGCTATAGGCGCTGAGCCCTTTCTAATTTTTAAAATAAAAAAAAATTTTTTTTTGAGACAGTCTTGCTCTGTCACCTGGTCAAGAGGGCCATTACCTCAGTCTAGCTCATAGCAACCTCAAACTCCTGTGTTCAAGCAATTCTTCTGCCTCAGCCTCCTGAGTAGTTGGGACTATAAGGTGCACAATACCACGCCCACCTGGCTAATTTTTCTATTTTTAGTAGAGACAGGCTCTCACTCTTCCTCAGGCTGGTCTTGAACTCGGGAGTTCAAGCGATCTCTCCCCTCAGTCTCCTAGACTATCAGGAATACAGATGTGAGCCACTGTGCCTGGTTGGTTTTTTTTATTTTTTAAGATTGTAGAAACTTGGCCACATTTAAATGATGAGAATGAACCAGAGGTATAGATGAACCAGAAATGGCATCTGAAAAGAGGAAGAAACCACATTAGAAATGGAGCTGAAGAAGAGGGTTTAGCTTTGGGGAGGAGGAAGGACTGTCCTATAATTGGGAGAAAGCACAGGTGGAGACAAGTACATTTATAAGTTTCACAGCAGGAAGTGGATAGAGTTCTTACCTGATGGCGTTTTTATTTCTGTGATGTAGGAGGCGAGGCTTTCTGTTGTGAAGGGGAAGAGGAGACCAGGTTTGAGAAGTGTTGAAAGGATTTGCACATAGTTACTTGTGAGACCAGGAGAAGCCCAGGAGGGGTGGGAAACCATGAGTGTGCAATGGTACTAATCTGTGTGGTCATGTGATTTTCTCTAGCATTGCTCACATGGGCTCGGTGGGGAGGACAGTTGGAATTAGCCAGCATTGGGGTTTTGCTGGGTGGTTTAGACTAAGGAATGAGATGCAAGAGTGGGGATTGGCAGGAGAGTGGTTAAAATAGAGGTTAAAATAGTGTCTGTGGAGAAGACATGAGGGGACAAGTAGAAAGAAAGACCAGAGTCAGTGGCCTGAAGGTTACAATGAGGACAGAGAACAGGTAGGTTGGGGGAACTTGAGGACCAGTGCTAGGATGGTGGGAGGAAGCCAACTCTGGGAGCAGGAGGTTGGAGTGAGTTGTCTCAGATATGGAGCAATGTGGGACATGGCATGGGTGTGGCAGCTGGAATAGGAAGGAGGAGAAGGCCACTGAGTATGAGGTGGCAAAGGATACTTAAGGTGGAGGTTGTAAGGTGCAATTTAAAATTTGCTATTTCATTTGGTACCTATTTGGTATCTCATCTAATGAAGGAAAAAGAAGTAAGTGAAATTAATTTTAATATTTGACTCAATATTTCCAAAATATCATTCTGACATGTAATCAATACAAAAAATTCACAAGGGGGGTTTTTCTATTTTATTTTCATACAAAGTCTTCTCTGCCTTCCACCTCTGTGTCTTCTTCTCTACCTTTGGAGAGATATCTGTAAGCTTATATCTTTCTTCTGAATCATAAATTTGAGCTCTTTTTTATTTTTTAAAATTAAAAAAATTATTTATTCATTTATTTTATGGAAATAGGGTCTTGCTCTGTCACCCCAGCTAGAGTGCAGTGGCATCATAGCTCACAGCAACCTCAAACTGCTGGGTTCAAGCGATCCTCTTGCCTCAGCCTCCTGAATAGCTGGGACTATGGGTTCACTCCACTGCACTTTCATTTCTTATCTGTCAATTTCTTCATGACTCCAGTCCTCACACCCCTTGAGCAGTAGCCTTACTGCTCTGCTTTTCTTTCTCTCAAAGGTCCCTGATGATTCTCTTTGTGGAGATTGACTACTGGGAGCGGCTGCTATTTGAGACACCCCACTATGTGGTTAATGTGGCTGAACGGGCTGAGGACCTGCGTATTCTTTATGAAAACCTGCTACTTGTTGCTCGAGACTACAATAGGTAGGGCGCCAGTCCTCATTGCAGCATGTCTTATCTGTCCCGCGGTGTTCTCCATTTCCTACAGACTTTATCCTTTACATTTTGTACATCTCTAAAAAGTGGTCTCTCATATTCTCTTTTATAGCCCTCCCCCTTGTATTTTCTTAAATTTTTTTTTTTTTTTTTGAGACAGAGTCTCACTATGTTGCCCTCGGTAGAGTACCATGGTGTCACAGCTCACAGCAACCTCACACTCTTGGGCTTAAGCAATTCTCTTGTCTCAGCCTTCCAAGTGACTGGAACTACAGGCACCCACCATGACACCTGGCTATTTTTTGGTTGCAGCTGTCACTGTTGTTTAGCAGGCTCGGGCTGGGCTCGAACGTGCCAGCCTCAGTGTTTGTGGCTGGTGCCCTACTCACTGACCTACGGGTGCTGAGCTCCCCTAGTAGTTTTGTCTTCTAAGTTGTAGGGTAGAGAGCAAAAACTAGCAGGTCCCTTCCCACCCAGTAGGCCATTTGAGCCACATAGATTGTAGGTCTGGATCACTTGCCTAGGAATGAAACTGGGTGGTATTAGGATGATGGGCGCAGAATAACAACAGATTTAGTGAACCGAGGTCATGCTGCCTGCTACCTACCCTCGCACCACTCAGCCTCTGAACTCTCTTAATATTCATCTCTGGAGAGAGGCTTTGTTCTGGGTTAGGTACTGTCTTAATCTGTTTATGCTGCTATAACAAAATACCATAGACTAGGTGGCTTATAAACAACAGAAATTTATTTCTCACATTTCTGGGGGCGGGGTGCTAGGAGATTCAATGTCTGATGAGGGCCCACGTCCTAGTTTGTAATTGGCCATCTTCTCACTGTTTCTCACATAGTGGAAGGAGTAAGGGAGCTTTCTCAGGCCTCTTTGATCGAGGCATTAATCTCATTCATGAGGCTCCACACTCATGACCTAACTGCCTCCCAAAGGCCCCACTTCCTAATGCCCCTAATACCATCGGCGTGGAAGTGAGGATTTCTTTTCTTTTCCTTTTTGAGACAGAGTCTTACTCTGTTGCCCTGGGTAGAGTGCCATGGTGTCATAGCTCAGAGTAACCTCAAACTCTTGGGTTCAAGTGATCCTTTTGCCTCAACCTCCCGAGTAGCTGGGACTATAGGCACCTGCCATGATGCCTGGCTGGTTTTTCTATTTTTAGTAGAGACAGGGTCTGGCTCTTGTTCAGGCTGGTCTTGAACTCCTAAGCTCAAGCAATTAGGGTTTTGCTGGGATCACAGGCGTGAGCTGCTGGCCAGAATTTCAACATATGAACTGGGGACTAGGGGGGCTGTGGTGGTGCGCCAGAGCAGGTAACTTTCTCAGCCTGGTGAAGTTGAAGAGGGTGCAACTAGTAGTCTTGTTTGAGTGTCTAGAACCATAGTGTCCAATGTGGAAGCCTCTAACTGTATGTGGCTATTTCCATTTTAATTAATTAGTTAAAATTAAAAATTCAGGTATTTGTTGACATAGGCTACATTTAAAATGCTCAATAGCCACATAGGACTAGTGGCTACGAGACACAACAAATTGTGGAACATTTCCATCATCACCAAACATTTTTCTGGAAAGTACTGGTCTGGAATCTAGACTAGTGGTCTAGAAACTTTCAGATTTCTTTACCAAGTTTCCTGATTCAGAAGAGGGATCTTTGGAGCTTTTCCCTACCAGCTACCAGTCATCTCTTGCACTTAGGATTATTGCCATGCTGTCCCCAGATGAGCAGGCCCTATTCAAAGAGCGTATCCGATTCCTGGATAAGAAGATCCACCCTGGACTCAAGAAACTGAATTGGGCCTTGAAGGGGGCCAGTGCTTTCTTCATCACAGAGTGCCGCATACATGCCAGCAAGGTGGGCCATGGATTTAAATATCTGCTGGCTGCTGGGAGATTGGCAGAGAGACCTGGGAGTAGTGTAAAAGAAATTAAGTATGCATGCTTGGGGAAGGGCTTTTTTTGTTTCAGCAACTCTAGCTGGTGGGCAGGTTGGAAGGGTCTCTCCCCAAGCTGAAACTCCCCGTGGGTGGGTCTGGCCTCAGGTGCAGACTATCGTGAATGAGTTCAAGGCAGCTACTCTGACCATTGGCTGGCGAGCCCAAGAAATGTCAGAGACACTGCTGGTACACATTAGTGGCAAGCGTGTATATAGGGACCTGGAGTTTGAGGAGGACCAAAGAGATCATCGGGCAGCTGCACAGCAGAAACTGATGAATTTGCACCAGGATGTGGTGAACATCATGACCAACTCCTATGAAGTCTTCAAGAATGATGGCCCTGAGGTAGGTCTCCTGAGGCCAGGGCTTGGTGGTTGGAAAAACCCCAATGCCCTAGTCCCAACAGAACAGTCTCTTGCTCCCTCCACATTTTCCCTTTTTTACCAGCAGGTGCTTCTCTAACATCCTGCTCTAGTCTTGCGTTCAGCTGGCCTCCAGTCTTTCAAACCACTTTCTTCAGGATTCAATGCTCTGCATTTCTGTTTAACCAGCTTGTCCCCTTCCCTGCTGTCTGGACCTGCTCTGTCTCCCCTGAGGGGTTCTTGCCTTCCTTTTCTTCCGGCCAGATTCAGCAGCAGTGGATGCTTTACATGATTCGGTTGGACCACATGATGGAGGATGCCCTGCGCCTAAATGTAAAGTGGTCATTGCTGGAACTGTCCAAGGCTATCAATGGGGATGGAAAGACCACGCCAAACCCACTCTTCCGAGTCCTTGTCATTTTACAGAATGATGTGCAGGGAGGTGTGGCACAGGTGAGGACCATTTTGCTTCCAACATCTCCAAACTATCACGCTTCATCAGTTTTCCTCAATTTCTACATTTGGTCCTTGGTCTTGACCTTACCAGGTCTAAGGCTTACCTCCCCATCTCCCCTGGGTTCCCTACAGGTGGAATTCTCACCCACTCTGCAGACTTTGGCCCGTGTGGTCAACGATATTGGCAACCATCTCTTTTCTACCATTTCTGTCTTCTCCCATCTCCCTGATATTCTCACCAAGCGCAAAATGAATCGTGAACCCATCCATGTGATCGTGGGTGAGTGGGTATTGGGGAAGGCACAGGTGTGGGAGGATCAGAGGCTGAGGAATGGGTAGAGCTAGGAGGAGAGACCAGGGCTATTTCCAAACATGCTGGGCCAATGGAAAACCCAGGATAAAGGGGAAGGGAGCAGGAGTAGGAGTTGGAGTTAAGGGACTGATGCTCATGGGTTTGGGATTTGGGGTAGAAGTTGAGGAAAGACAAATTTGGGACTGGAGCTGGGCTACAAGAGGCCCAGATACCAACAGGTGAAACATCTGATGCTATGGAAGAGACATGAAGAGACATACTTGTACTTCTTGCCTCCTCCTCTGCTTTCTGATGTTCATGTTTGAGCTGTGTTTCTTTGGGGAGCAAATGGGGGAGTAGAAGGTCTGTGACCAAGTACCAGGCTGGAACTTGGGTTGGAGTAGAAGCAGTAAGGAGCATTTTTCTGGGTTCCTTTGAAGAGCGTGATGAGGACATCAAGAAGATCCAGAGCCAGATCAGCAGCGGTATGACCAACAATGCAACCCTGCTACAGAACTACCTCAAGACCTGGGATATGTACCGGGAAATTTGGGAGATCAACAAGGACTCTTTCATTCGTCGCTACCAGCGCCTCAACCCACCTGTCTCTTCCTTTGATGCTGATATCGCCCGGTGAGTGATAAGGGTGGGTGTGGAAGTTTGGATGTAGGAGGTGCAGAATTGAAGGGGGAGGTCTGGACCTAAACACTTGGAAAGGGGGCTGGGGCAAGGGACATGCAGAAAATGTATGTCCCCAACTACAGGAACGAGCAGGACCGAGGGCACTGTACCTTTGCTTCTCAAGGGGTAGAGCCCAGGAGAACTGGACAAGATTTAGGGAGAATCAGTCGTGGGGGGGACACTGTGGGGCTCTGGTGGGAAACAGAAAGGCTGGAGATCTGGAAGATGAGAGAAGTGAGCACCTCCCTTCTAAGAAGGCAGGTTGGAGTTAAACAGAAGAAGATTCTTAAATTCTGATCTTAACCCTCATCTTTTCATGGTCTGTTGGTTGTTCCTTCCTTCATTCATTCCATTAATGCAATGGTCCTATGGGCCATGAGGGATTAAAAAAAAAAAAGACAAATGAAAAAGTTCTCATGGAGGAAGGGACTTTGGGCTGGACTTTACAGGATAAGCAGGATTTCAACAGGCAGCAGTGGGCAGTTGTTGGGGGGTATTCCACATGGAAGAAATAGCACAAGCAAAGGTATAAAGATGGACAGGCAAGCATGTTTCCATGTCTAGAACATAGGTACAGGGAAGGAAGTATGCAAAGGGATTTGTACACAGCAGCCACTGAATTCTTTCAACTGCCTTTTGAGTTAGGTTCTATTATCATCACTATGTTATAGATGAGGAAACTGAGGCTTACAGAACTAGGAAGCAGCACAGGGTGAATTCAACCCAGATCTATGGGACTCTAAAGCTTTACGTGTCAGACTAAGGAGTGAGATTGCTGTCTTTTAGCCAGTGACAGAAAATGATAGGTGCAGCTGGCTGCATGCTTGGGGTGGATGGAAATGAGGAATACTTGGGAGTAGAAGAACACTCTAGAATTGCTGTCTAGGTCTGAGTGGAAGCAAATGAGACTTTGCAGTTGATGTTGGGGGAGGGGACATATCTGCCAAGATATAGTCCTAGCAGAGATCTGGGGTCCTCACAGCTACACGGAGGTGGCTAATAATGTGCAGAAGGAAGAGACCGTCCTCAACATCCAGTTTGTGATGCTGGACTGTTCACACCTCAAGTTCTCGCTGGTGCAGCACTGCAACGAATGGCAGAACAAGTTCACGACTCTGCTCAGGGAGATGGCGGCAGGGCGCCTCATGGAGCTGCACAACTACCTGCAGGAGAACGGGGAGAAGTGCGGGCTGGGGCACTGGCAGGGGCAGGAGTAGGGGCGAGCCCTGTCCCTTGTGCTCACCCGTCTTTCCTTTGCCTGTCCTCAGAATCAGTCACCCTCCCCAGACACTGGAGGAGCTGGGGGTCAGTCTGCAGCTCATGGAAACCCTGCAGCATGACCTGCACAGCCTGGAGGCCCAGATCCCTCCTATCCATGAGCAATTTGCCATCCTCGAGAAGTACGAGGTGCCGGTGCAGGAGAGTGTGAGTTCCTGCAGGGTTTGGTCTACCCAAGGTGGGTCCATGCCAGCTGTGAGTTGTGGGGGGACCCTGTGCTGTCAGTGGGGAGAGCAAAGCAGTGGGACAGGGAGAAGACTCAAGATTCAAAACGCCTCTGAGAGCCCACAGTGACTCGAATGATAATCTCAGCCAGTTTATGGGGTTGCTCCTTGATTTCTTTGGGCCTTATCACACATGTAAAACTAGTCCACGGATTCTGGTCTGGGGGATTGGGAGAGTGTCCTTAAAAGCCTTGGTGAGAGCACAGACCTCCTGTTCACAGGCTCTCCTTCCCTCTTTGATGTCCCCAGGTACTGGAGATGCTGGACAGTCTCAATGGTGAGTGGGTCGTCTTCCAACAAATTCTGCTGGACAGTGAACAGATGCTGAAAAAACACAAGGAGAAATTCAAGACAGGTCTTATTCACTCAGCGGATGATTTCAAGAAGAAAGCACATACTCTTCTAGAAGATTTTGAAGTCAAAGGTACTCCTTTCTCCACCTCTCCTACTTCTTTAGCCTTTGTTGGGAGACTCAGTTTTCCAAGCCTAGATCCTGGGAAGGTGAGAACAAGGCAGGAGAAGGGTGGGGCTGGAGAGGGAAAGAACCACATCTCTATCAGGAGCAAAGCGGGTGAGCACAGCTGATGGTGCTGGTTTGGGGCTGGGAGGCAGCCACCCAACTCACAACATTTCTGGGTTTCTTATACTGACTTCCTATATTCCATCTGTTCCCGATTCTCAAGCCACTTTTAGGAGTCTTAGTAAAAACCATCATTCTGTCAATGTGTCTCCTCTTACCCTCCTTTCCTTCCCTTTCTTCTGTGAGGAGGAAAGTGAGTTTTGCCCTCAAAGAGATAGGCAAGCCATGACCATGCTACCAAATGACCACAGACATAAATGGGAAGCTCAGCTTCATCCTGAATCCCCGACAGGCCCCTTCACCAACAATGTGGGATACACAGCCGCCCTGGATCAGATTGCACAGGTGCGGGCTATGCTAATGGCCATGCGGGAAGAAGAAAACAGTCTCCGCTCCAACCTGGGCATCTTCAAGATCGAGCAGCCAGCCTCCAAGGACCTTCAGAACCTGGAGAAGGTGACGTGCTAAGCTAGGCCCCTGTGGTAACCAGGGGTAAGGAGCATGGACAGGAGGAGATGTCCTTAGGGCCTAGAAAATCAGCTGAGATCAGGAAGACGAGATCTTTTTTTTTTTTGAGACAGAGTCTCAAGCTGTCACCCTGGGTAGAGTGCTGTGGCATCACCACTCACAGCAATTTCAACTGCAGGCACCTGCCACAAGGCTCAACTATTTTTTTTTTTTTGGTTGTAGTTGTCATTGTTGTTTGGCAGGCCTGGCCTGGATTTGAACCTACCAGCTCCAGTGTATGTGGCTGGTGCCCTAGCTGCTGAGCTATAGGTGCCGAGCCAAGAAGATGAGTTCTTGAGGAGCTATTTTTTTTCAAGGTAAAATTCACATTAAACATTTATTTAATTAATTATTATTGTTATTTTAGAGACAGGGTGTCACTTTGTCACCCCTTAGCAGAGTGCTATGGCATCACAGCTCACAGCAACCTCCAGTTCCTGGGCTCAGGTGATTTTCTTGCCTCAGCCTCCTGAGTAGCTGGGACTACAGGCACCTGCCACAATGCCCAGCTATTTTTTGTTGCAGTTGTCATAGTTGTTTAGCTGGCCTGGGGTGAGTTTGAACCCTCCAGCCTCGGTGTATGGGCTGATGACACAATCGCTGTGCTACGGGTGCTGAGCCTGATCTGGAACTCTTGAGCTCAAGCAGGTCTTGAACTGCTGAGCTTAAGCAATGCACTTGCCTTGGCCTCCCAGAGTGCTAGAATTATAGGTGTGAGTCACTGTGCTGGGCCACCTGTTCTCAGTTCTTGTGAGTGTAAACCTAGGAGGAGAATTGCTGGATCATATGGAAACTTTATGTTTAACGTTTTGGGGAACCGCCAAACTGTTTTCCGCGGCAGCTGCACCATTTTACATTCCCACTAGCAGTGTAGGAAGAGGATTCCTATTAATCCACATCCTTGCCAATACTTACCCTTTTTTTCTTTCTACATGTCCTAGTGAGTGTGAAACAGTATGTCAGTGAGGCTTTGATTTGCATTTCCCTAATGAGTTATGATGTTGAGAATCATTTTTTTTGTTTGTTTGTTTGAGACACAGTCTCAGTCCATTACCCTGGGTAAAGTGCTATGGTATCATAATAGCTCACAGCAACCTCAAACTCCTGGGCTCAAGTGATCCTCCTGCCTCAGCTTCCTGAGTAACTGGGATCACAGGCACCTGCCATGATGCCCAGCTAGTTTTTCTATTTTTAGTAAAGATGGGGTCTTGCACTTGCTTAGGGTGGTCTCTAACTCCTGAGCTCAGGCGATCCAACCCCTTCCACCTCCCAGAGTGTTCATTACAGGCATGAGCCATCGAGTCTGCCCAGTGATGCTGCAGATCTTTTCCTGTGCTTGTTACTTGAGGAGCTCTTAAGGTAAAAGGGTGGACAAAAGAATGTGAACTGAGGAGGCAGCTTTGTTATCTGGAGGGAAAAGCTCCGCAAAATGAGAGACGCAGAAGACCTGACTGTCAGGAAGGAAGAGGGCAGTGGCTACTCCCTGCAACTTGTCTTTCTGCTCTTGGCTGTGTAGGAGCTCGATGCACTCCAGCAAGTCTGGGAGATCACACGGGACTGGGAGGAGAATTGGAACCAGTGGAAGACAGGCAGGTTCCTGACCCTGCAGACAGAGGCCATGGAGACCATGGCCCATGGGTTGTTTCGTCGTCTCACAAGGCTAGCCAAAGAGTATAAGGTGTGTGTATAAAGGAGGGGGAGAGGGAGGATAAGCCACCTGAGGAAGGGACACCATTGGGGAAGGTTGTTGGGTCTTCTGATGCCTTCCAATTTTGCTTAGGACCGAAGCTGGGAAATCATTGAAACCACTCGTTCAAAAATAGAGCAGTTCAAGAGGACCATGCCTCTCATCTCTGACCTGCGAAACCCTGCCCTGAGAGAGAGGTGAGGCTGCTCGTCCACTCCTGGGGTGACCACTCTGCCTCCTCGGGCCTGCGCCATCTCCTAGGTCCTTCCCTTCTCCCCTCTATAGTAGGCATAGCTCTCTCTTTCCCTCTGTCCATGCACATGTGTATTTTTTCTTTAAATATATATATATATATATTATATATATATATATATATTTAGCTGGGTGGGGTGGCTCATGCCTGTAATCCTAGCCCTCTGAGAGGTCAAGGTGGGTGGATTGCTTGAGCTTAGGAGTTCCAGAGCAGCCTGAGCAAGAGCAAGACCCCATCTCTACTAAAAATAGGAAAACTAGCCAGGCATTGTGGAGGGAGCCTGAGTCCCAGCTACTCAGGAGTCTGAGGGAGGAGGATTACCTGAGCCTAAGAGTTTGAGGTTGCTGTGAGCTGTGTGATGCCACCATGCTCTACCCAGGGCAACAGAGACTCTTATCTCAAAAATAAAAAAAGCATTTTTAATTAACAAATGAAAATTATGTATATATTCATGGTGTACACATAATGTTTTGTAATGTATATACATTGTGGAATAGCTACATTTAGCTAATTAACATGTACAATGTCTCACATACTTTTTGTCTGTAATGCGAATACTTAAAGCTATTCTCTTTGTGATTTCCACATTATTACCACCTTATAGTTGCCATGTAGTATAATAGATCTCTTGAATTTATTGCTCTTGTCTAACTGAAATTTTGTGTCCATTGACTAACACCTCCCTAACCCTTAACCCCAGCCCCTAGTAACCTCCATTCTATTATCTATTTCTATGAATTTGACTTTTTTAGATTCCACATATAAGTGAGATGATGTGCTATTTTTCTTTCTATGCTTGGCTTATTTCACTAAGTACAACATCCCCCACATTCAGCCATGTTGTCCCAAGTGACAGGAATTCCCTCTTTTTTAAGGCTTAATATTCTATAGTGTATATATACCACATATCCTTTATTCATTCACTGGTCAATGGATACTTAGGTTGATTCTGTATCTTGACTACTGTGAATACTGCTCCATGAACCTGGGGTGCAGACATCAAGCCTGCCTCTGTTTCTGCATCCTTTTTTTCTTTTTCTCAGTTTGCATTTCTTTTTTATAACATAAATTGCTAATAAAGTCCTGATGTAGGAATCAAAAATTAAATAAAATCTCAGAATTTAAGACTGTGAAACAAGCTGCATCATACCCAGTTCTTGATTAAGAAATGAATACTGGGCTTGGTGCTTGTAGTTTTTTTTTTTTTTTAATATATAAATTTAATCCTCAAGGAAGATAAATTTGTTCTTGAATTTAACATCAAAAGAGCTTGATCAGAGCCCAGGAATAGAGATATCTAAGAATAGAGAGCCCAAGGGCACACCTCGATGGAGGAGGGGGCAGATAAACACAGTGTGTATCCCTGAGGGGAATTAGGAGCTACAGGCATCTCAGAAGTGTGAAAACCGTATTAGATGCCAAAACAAATGCTGGGGACATGTACTGTGCTGTTGCACATGAGCCCTTGGGTAGAACCTCTCCATGACAAAGTAAAAGGAATCTCCTAAGGTCATGTTAATATTTGTTTTAATTGGGATTCCTTTTATTTTACTCTCGTACAAAAACGTTAACTTTCCTCCAAAACAGACTTTGACCAATGTACACACCCCTATCATGAAACCAATCTATACCCTCTATATGAAAGCTACAACCAAACAGCCCAAGAACATGGGGAGGGGGGAGGGAGAAGGGAGGGGGGAATGGACGGAGGGAGGGGGACTGGAGGGATCACCTCTGAGGCTTATCCCACAAGGGTACAAGTGAATCTTTCCAAGAGTAGAATGTGAACGCTTCAAAACAACAACTGAGAAAATGACATGAAGGCTCTGTTGATGGAAGTATTTTAGATTGCATGTGAAAACCCCACACCGTACCCCAGAAGTGCATCAATGTACATAGTTACCATTCAATAAAAAAAAAACAAAACAGACTTTGAAGTATTATGCTATATATTGCCCTGTTAAAACGTGTTTCTTTTTCTTTTTCTTTTTTTTATTGAATGGTAACTATGTACATCAATGCACCTCTAGGGTACAGTGTGGGGTTTTCACATGCAATCTGAAATACTTCCATCAAACTGGTCAACACAGCCTTCATGTCATTTTCTCAGTTATTGTTCTAAAACATTCATATTCTACTCCTAGAAAGATTCACCTGTACCCCTGTAAGACAAACCTCGGAAGTGATCCCTCCAATCACATGAGGAAGGGACACCATTGGGGAAGGTTGT
>NW_003852441.1:11523273-11532626 GCF_000181295.1 Otolemur garnettii | reverse complement strand
ATTTGCATTTCTCTGATGATTAAGGATGGTGAGCATTTTTTCATATATCTGTAGGCTGTGTGCCGATCTTCTTCAGAGAAATTTCTCTTCAAGTCCCTTGCTCACCCTGAGATGGGATCACTCGTTTTCTTCTTGGCGCTTGTAGTTAAAGCAGCTAAGGCACCAACCACATACATCAGAGCTGGTGGGTTCAAATCCAGCCTGGGCCTGCCCAAAAACAATGACAACTACAACCAAAAAATAGCTGGGCGTTGTGGTGGGCACCTGTAATCCCAGCTACTTAAGAGGCTGAGGCAAGAGAATCGCTTAAGCCCAGGAGCTGGAGGTTGCTCTGAGCTGTGATGCCACGGCACTCTACCCAGGGCGATAGCTTGAGGCTCTGTCTCAAAAGAAAAAGAAATGAATATTGGAATATGACCAAAATAGTAAAGTAAGCAACTGTGCAATTATCACAATTCCTATCAGGAAAGAGGCATTAGTGTTTATGTCATAAACTTATTTACAGATATATCTGGTATGCTCTATGAGTTCAAGAGTTGGAGTCATTTTTCAGAGATTACACCTCCTGAAATGTCTTTCTTTGTGTTAAATGGATGAACGAAAACATCTTGTTTCTTGTGTGTTTTCTATGCACACCTGCCTTAACTCCTTCCAGAGAGAGTATCAGCTCCTCAATTTTTATGTTTTTTATGGTGCCTAAGACTGCAGCTGAGCATGTGTTTAGTAAAATGTGCTCAATCATGAATTAATAAGTACACAGAATCACAACATTCTAATGAGAGAAAGCGTGGGCAGTAATGCTAACACTTTCATTCTACAATGTCCCATCCCTGGCTGTAGGCACTGGGACCAGGTCAGGGATGAGATCCAACGGGAATTTGATCAGGAGTCTGAAAGCTTCACCCTGGAGCAGATTGTGGAACTTGGGATGGATCAGCATGTGGAGAAAATTGGGGAGATCTCTGCCTCCGCAACCAAAGAGCTGGCTATAGAAGTGGTATGATGCAGTCTGCACCCCCTCCAAGCCTCCTGGAGCACTAATCCCCTTGGGGAGTAGTTACCTTATTGCTTTGTCCCCAAATTTCTCTCCACAGGGATTAAAAAACATTGCTAAGACTTGGGAAGTAACTCAGCTTGATATAATACCCTACAAGGATAAGGGCCATCATCGGCTCAGGTAGAAGGATCCGGGGCTCTTGGAGAGGGGAGGCTGTGTTACCTGGGTTTCAGAGTAGGGACCAAGATTTGGCAGGTGGGGATGGAGTATGATTTTTGACTCTTGTGTCCCAGAGGTACGGAAGAAGTATTCCAGGCACTGGAAGATAACCAGGTAGCTCTGTCTACCATGAAAGCATCTCGTTTTGTCAAGGCCTTTGAGAAGGATGTGGACCACTGGGAACGCTGCCTCTCCCTCATTTTAGAGGTTATTGAGATGGTGCTCACAGTGCAGCGTCAGTGGATGTACCTAGAGGTCAGGAGTCAGTGTCTGAACTCTTCCTACTTCCCGCTTCTACTTCTTTATTTGCTTAGGACCTAGATATTTGCCCTATTAACCTCATTTTCCCACCTTTAATGTCACTCTTCATCTAGGACCCAACCATCTGATTCTTAGTTATTTACCCCCCGCCTCAATTCCCATTGCATTTTTCTTTCTTGGACTCAGGTACCTGGTCTACCAACCCCAACTTCCCTTTGTAGATCTTGGGCATCTTGCTCTTTGGTTTCTAATGCTATGTGCCTTCTATACAACTGATATCCCTGGTCTGGGAGCAAGGAGCAGGGGGTGGAGAGTGGGTGGCAAACAGCCTCTCACCCCAATTCTTGGGTCCTCAGAATATCTTTGTAGGAGAAGACATCCGCAAGCAGCTACCCAATGAATCAGCCTTATTTGACCAAGTCAATAGCAACTGGAAATCGATCATGGACAGGATGAACAAGGACCCCAATGCTCTCCAGAGCACCCACTACCCAGGTCAGTGCTCCATGGCCTCTTGTCGTGACATAGCCTTGGTGGGTACTACTCTAAGCCATGGCCACATGTTTCATTTATGGGAAGACTGACACCTCTGGCTGTTATAACACTTCCCATCTCCATCACCTCTTCTAAGCTTTAAATCATGATTCAGTAAATTAAATTCAACAAGTATTTGAGTGAAGTATAACATTGGTTAGGAACATGGGATATGGACTCAGACATGAGTTTAAAATCCAGCTCATGGGCTCGGCAGTGGTTAGGGCTGCAACCACATACACCAGGGCTGGTGGGTTCGAACATGGCCCAGATCTGCTAAATGACAATGACAACAACAACAGAGGTTCCAGCAGCCTATAGGCTCAAGGCAGGAGGGGCACCTCAGAATTCACACCCAGGAGCATCCATACTTTCTTCAGAAAGCTAGAAACTTGAAAGGCAAGGGACAAAAACCCAATCAAAACTTTATTTATGGGGATGTAGGCAGGGAGAAAACTAAGGTAGTTGAGAACTTACAAATGTGAATACATTGTATTTAACATCTCAGATTGTTCTCTGAGATGGAACTTACTGCCATTTTACAAAGAAGTCAAAGCTGAATGAGGTTAACAAGTCTGCTAGTAAATTTTTTTTTTATTTTTTGAGACAGGGTTTCACTCTGTTGCCCAGGGTGAAGTGCAGTGGCATCATCACAGCTCACTGCAACCTCCAACTCCTGAGCTCAAGTGATCCTCCTGCCTCAGTCTCCCAAGTATCTGGGACTACAGGTGTGTGCCACCATGCCTGGATAATTTTATTTTTTTATTTTTTTGAGACAGAGTCTCACCATGTTGCCCTCGGTAGAGTGCCATGGCGTGACAGCTCACAGCAACCTCAAACTCTTGGGTTTAAGAGATTCTCTTGCCTCAGCCTCCCAAGTAGCTAGGACTACAGGTGCCTACCACAGTGCTTGGCTATTTTTTGTTGTACTTGTTTAGCTGTCCCAGGCTAGGTTTGAACCTGGCACTCTCGATGTCTGTGGCTGGCAGTGTAACCTCTATGGGCACCAAGCCAAAGAAATACTGTATTTTTTAATAATACAGCTCACAGCAATCTCAAACTCTTGCGCCCAAGTGATTCTCTTGCCTCAGCCTCCCAAGTAGCTGGGACTACAGGAGCCTGATTTTTTTTTTGTCGTGGTTGTCATTATTGTTTAGCTGGCCTGGGTAGGGTTTGAACCCACCAACTTCAGTGTATGTGGCTGGTGCTGTAACCACTGTGCTACAGGTGCTGAGTGATAATTTAAAAAATTTTTGTAGAGAAGGGGTCTCACTTGTTGCTTAGGCTGGTCTTAAACTACTGTCCTGTAGTAATTATTCTGCCTGGGCCTCCCAAAGTACTAGGATTACAGATGTGAGCCACCATGCCTAACCATGCTAGTAAATTTGAATGGAGTTCTTCCACCCCCAAGTCTAGTGTTATTTTTGCTGTGACATGAGGGACTGGTAACACCAGTCATTGTAGACCTCATTTACTGTGTGCATGTGACATATATTTAAATCTAATGTCTTAACTTGTTATAACTTGTTATTGTATAAATGAAGAATAATCCTTAATTTTCAGAAGCTCTTGGGATAAACAGCAGAAGCCTCAATTCTTTTATTTCTTCCTTCTTTTTTCTTCTCTCTCACTCTTTATTTATTTATTTATTTATTTTTGTGCCCATGGGAAATGGAGGAGGATGAAGCCCCAAGTTCTTAGATAGAAGGGTACTGATGGGAGATGTGGTTATAGAGTAGTCTCCACCCCACTTATCCTTGGTGGATATTCTCCACGACCTCCAGTGGACACCCCAAACCTTGGGGTACTAAAATTGATTGCTATCAACTGGAACACATTGCTGTTTGCATCTTCCACCCATAGATGTAATGCCCTTTTCCGTCTTAACTAAGCACTTATTACATACCATGCCTTTTAGTTTGAGTTGTGATAGCAAGACAAGAACAGATTTCTTTTTCATTCTTCACAATTTTATGGATAGAATACTTATCCTTATTGTAGATCTTAGCAACCTTAGTGAAGAACTTTTCACCTTTTCATTTATAGGAAGCACTTTGCAGCTTCTCTATGGGATATCTGAATTGGCAGCATCACTACTCTTGCACTTTGGGGCCATTGTTAAATAAAATCAGGGTGACTAGAACACAAGTACTGTGATACCAGGACAGTCGATCTTACAACCTCTAAGATGCTGCCATGTGACTGATGGGCAGGCAGCATGGGCAGCATGAAGACATTGGACCAGAGGGATGATTCACATTTGGGGCAGGTTAGAGTGGGAGGGAGGCAAGATTCCATGACACTACTCAGAATGGCACATGATTTAAAACTTAGAAATTGTTTTTTTTCTTTTTATTTATTTATTTTTGAGACAAAGTCTCACCATGTCACCCTTTGTAGAGTGCCATGGCGTTACACCTCACAGCAACCTCCAACTCTTGGGCTTATGCAGTTCTCTTTCCTCAGCCTCCCAAGTAGCTGGGACTACAGGAACCCGCCACAACACCCAGCTATTTTTTGTTGCAGTTGTCTTTGTTGTTTAGCTGGCCCGGGCTGGGTTCGAACCCACCAGTCTTGGTGCATGTGGCTGGTGCTATAACCACTGTGCTACGGGCATCGAGCCTATTTTTTTGAGATAGAGTCTCACTTTCATTCTTCACGATTGGTAGAGTGCTGTGGTGTGACAGCCCATAGCAACCTCCAACTCTTGGGCTTAAGCGATTCTCTTGCCTCAGCCTCCCAAGTAGTTGGAACTACAGGGGCCTGCCACAGTGATTGGCTATTTTTTGTTGTTGTTGCTGTTGTCATTGTTGTTTAGCTGGCCCGGGTTGGGTTTGAACCCGCCAACCTTGGTATATGTGGCTGGTGCTGTAACCACTGTGCTACAGGTGCTGAGCCTAGAAATTGTTTATTTCTGGAATTTTTAATTTAATAATTTTGGACTAGGGTTAACTTTAAGTAATTGAAACTGAGGAAAGGGAAACTGCAGGTAAGAGAGGATTAATACATTAATTATACATCACATATGTAGATTAATTATATATTATATTTGTATAATTAATATATAAACTGTAACATATATAATAGTGTATAATGCATACTTAGTAATGAATTAATGAAGTGAATGGGATGAGCATGACAGAGGAATTGGGGATACTTCTCTGCTTCCAGAAACCTGTATGGTAATCTGTACCCCAATATTCAGGAGCTGGCAAAGCAGATAAAACTGGGGACTCCAGATCTAGCCAGGGCAGTGGTAAATAGGCCATCAAATGTCATTCATTGCTCTTCTTCCCAGGCCTTCTGGACAATTTGATAGAAATGAACACAATCCTGGAAGATATTCAGAAGTCTCTGGATATGTATTTAGAGACCAAGCGTCATATTTTCCCCCGCTTCTACTTCTTGTCTAATGATGACCTTCTGGAGATTCTGGGCCAGTCCCGCAACCCAGAGGCTGTGCAGCCACACCTCAAAAAATGCTTTGACAACATCAAATCACTGAGAATCCAGAAGGTCAATAGAGGTGGCGGTGATGGGGTGGTAGAGGGAAAGGATGGTGGTGTCAAGGTATTCCAGGCTTTGGAGGGGACTGTGCCTTCCCATCCGGAGGGTGATGTTAATTAATGATTCTAGATTCTCTCAGGATAGAACTTTTTAGAACTGGCAATATTGAGAGGAGGGGAGAGGAGCAGAAATGACCCAAATACTTCTAGGTGGATGAGAGTGGGCAGGCTAGGCCATTAACAGCTTCTCTTTTCTGCAGGTTGCGGGGAGCGGTAGCAAATGGGAAGCTGTGGGGATGTTCTCAGGTGATGGCGAGTATGTTGATTTCCTCCACTCAGTACTTTTAGAAGGGCCTGTGGAGGTGAGTTGTGGTGAAGGCCTTGGGACCAAGCTGTTTATTCTTCCTATTAAAAAGTTTGCTTGGGGCTAGGCATGGTGGCTTACATTTGTAGTCCTAGCACTCTGGGAGGCCAAGATGGGAGGATCCCTTGAGTTTGAGACCACCTTGAACAAGAGCAAGATTCTGTCTCTACTAAAGATAGAAAAATTCGCTGGGTGCCTGTGGTCCCAGCTACTTGGCAGGCTGAGGCAGGAGGATTGCTTGAGTGGAGGAGTTTGAGATTACTTTGAGCTAGGCTGGTGCCACAGCACTCTAGCCTGCGGCAACAGGGTGAGACTCTGTCTCAAAAAAAAAAAAAAAAGTTTTGCTTGGCTCTGTAAGGAGAGAGCATCACTCTGAAGAGCCTAAGTTAGTTACTTTTCCCCTTCCCTCCTGCCATTCCTGACAATTATAACCTCTGGCTTGAGCCTAAGTTTCCTTCTGAAAAGCAGACCACAATTTCTCTCAGGGAAATTTCTCTGTTTCTCTCAGGGACCAAAGCCAGTGATTGCCCTATTTCTGCTTTTCTCTTGGGTCCAAAGCCTTGAAGTCCTGTTTCCTTTGGAGAACCTTGTCTCTGTCCCTGAGCCACTCTATTCTCTCACCTCCCCATAGTCCTGGCTTTGTGATGTGGAACGGACCATGAGAGTGACCCTGCGGGACCTTCTCCGGAATTGCCGCCTGGCCCTCAAGAAGTTCCTCAACAAGAGAGACAAATGGGTGAAAGAGTGGGCTGGCCAGGTGAGCTGGGCTCAGCAGAGATGAGGGAACGAGGAAGATGGAGGTAGAGGTGTACAGCCAATGGGAAGAGAATCTGAGTGTCACAAAATGCAGGCTTCTTGTTTCCCTCTCTGGGCTGTGTCTCTGGTACATGCTGGACCTTTAGCTCCTGACCTTAGGCATCTACCCCATCCTTCAGGACAGATTAGGCATTGTCAGAGGTGTATGTGGCACCTAGTCCTGGAAAAAGCTGGGCGGTGTGGGTAAGTGGCCAAGGACAGGGATTTAGAACCCAGCTTCTGCACATCCTCAGATGGTGATTGCTGCCAGTCAGATCCAGTGGACGGCTGATGTCACCAAGTGCCTGCAGACAGCTAAGGAGCGGGGTGACAAGAAAATCCTCAAGGTCATGAAGAAGAAACAGGTGGGAAACTCTACAAGTGTGGGGTAGGTCTGGAGTTGGAATCAGAGGAAGGGAGGTGATTAGTTAGTCAGAATTAGAGACAAACTGATGGAAGAGTCAGAGTGAGGGGGCTCCGTGAGGGAAGTCCAGTGAGGAAACCTTGGGGTGGAGGAGAATTGTGTTTTTTTGTGTTGCTGCTGGGTGTCAGGAGTGACCAGGGTGGAGACAGCATTTGGGCTAAAGAGGGTTGGTTTGGGGTGAGATGAGATCAAGCTCTGTTTGTTCTGTCCCCTACTACCTCACCCACAGGTGTCAATCCTGAATAAGTATTCAGAAGCCATCAGGGGGAACTTGACCAAGATCATGCGACTTAAAATTGTGGCTCTGGTGACGATAGAAATTCATGCCCGGGATGTGTTGGAGAAGCTTTATAAGAGTGGCCTCATGGACGTCAATGCCTTTGACTGGCTCAGCCAACTTCGGTTCTACTGGGAGAAGGTGCCAGATGGGCCACCTCCCCTCTCTCTTACCCTAAAACAGATCCTAATGCTTTAATTAAATTCATGTTCCCTAAGTGCAATAATATCCTGACCCAACCCTTAGTCTGACCACAGTGCCCTAATCCAGTTTTTAACTCTATCTCATCTCCTAAATTAGGAGTGGCAAATAATTGTTCCAGCCATTGTCTACTATGGGTGTCGCTTGATCTGGACTCAGAAAGACTCCAGGCAGCTGTTGCAGCAGATTGGGGTGGACGTGCATTGTGAAAGCCATTTTCTATCTGGGCCATAAAGTGCTCCCTCCTTCTAACTCTAGAAAAAACCTGTGATCATCTAATGGCAGCCACCCTGCCATCTCTGAGCCTCACTGTCAGTTACCCCCAGCTCCGATTCTCCCTCCAAGCCCACCTCTCTCCTATTCTGCTCTATTTCCCCAGGATCTTGATGACTGTGTGGTCCGCCAGACCAACACGCAATTCCAGTATAGCTATGAGTACTTGGGTAACTCTGGGCGGCTCGTCATCACCCCCCTGACAGACAGGTGTGCAGTGTGGGATGAATGCAGTGGTTGGGGTCGGGGCAGCAGAAGCTAAGAGAAGGTTTCCGGGGGTTTGATTCCGGCTCTGTCCTCAATTCTCAGATGTTACATGACACTGACCACAGCACTGCACCTGCACCGAGGGGGCTCCCCCAAAGGCCCAGCAGGCACGGGAAAGACGGAGACCGTCAAGGACCTAGGCAAGGCCCTCGGCATATATGTCATTGTGGTTAACTGCTCCGAGGGCCTAGACTATAAGTCCATGGGCCGAATGTACTCAGGCCTGGCCCAGGTCAGTATTGTGCCACCCCTTAAATGGAAGAGTCCCAGTGAGGGTGCCTAAATATCTTTTAGTCTCAGAAAATCAACTGAAAGCCAAATCTAGTTCAGAGTTTCATAGCTCACAAAACTGCATTGCCTTGGGTAGTTTTTATAATTAGGGAAGCCCCTTCACCTCCCTGAGCCTCAAGTAGCTTATTTACAAAACCAGAAGATTATGTGAGGATTAAGTAAGATAAGGTATGCAAATCAGAGCACAGTAGGGTTTTTTCCCAACCCATACCTTTCCTAGCATTACCCCAGATTGTCCCCGTCTGCTGGAAAGCTCTGGCTAGAGGCTGTCACAGTGCTCCTCTGGTGCCCTTCCTCGGATCCCTTATTTTGGAGGCTGCCTTGCCTATCTTTAGGATGTGTGTCAATCATGCTTTCTGGTATTTTGGGAACCTCTCTTGCTCCCTGTGACTCCACCTCCCATTCCACAGACTGGAGCCTGGGGCTGCTTTGATGAGTTTAACCGCATCAACATCGAGGTGCTGTCGGTGGTGGCCCAGCAGATCCTGTCCATTCTATCTGCCTTGGCTGCCGGACTCCCTCGTTTCTATTTTGAGGGCTTTGAAATAAATCTGGTGTGGTCCTGTGGCATCTTCATTACCATGAATCCTGGTAGGTGGCAGGAAGTAAATGGGAGTCTTGGCGGGAATACTAGGTGTCCAGGGCAAACACTGTGTGCTCCCCTTCCCCCTTCTGTGACAAAGCATTTGGCCAAGTGAAATCTGGCTAAAGACAATAAAGGGCAAGAGAAGAATAAACATACATCTTTCTGGGAGAAGGGGAGGCAATCTTACTGTTTTTCCTAGAGAGATTGATAACTGCTTGTGTGTACAAGGTCGAACAATGAAGTTCTCAACTCATCCTAGAAAAAGTGCAACATACTTCACTGCTGAATATCACTATAGTCACCAGCTGGCTAAAGGTGACTATAGTGATATTCAGCGATGAGATATGTAGCACTTTTT
>NW_003852441.1:11511291-11522386 GCF_000181295.1 Otolemur garnettii | reverse complement strand
CTTTCTATTTTTATTTTTTTCCCAGGCATATCCCATTTATTTATTTATTTATATTTCAGATTATTATGTGGGTACTAGAGGTTCAAATGCGTTGGTTACACAAATTGCATTTGTATAGTTTGAATCAAAGTTATAAGTGTGCCCATTACTCAGATCACTGTACCCATTTGGTATGAATTTACCCATCCCCTCCTCCCTTCTCCCACCTGCTTGATTTCTGATGAATGTTATTTCCATATGTGCATTAGGTGATGATTGATTGGTTCCCATTCAATAGTGAGTACATGTGGTGTTGGTTTTTCCATTCTTGTGATATTTCACTTAGAAGAATGATCTCCATTTCCATCTGGAGAGTATTAGTATGAGATTAATAGAAGGTTAATATGCGAGGTATTAGTTTGCCATATTTTATGGCTGAGTAGTACTCCATGGTATACATATACTACATTTTATTAAACCACTCATGTATTTTTTTTTTTTTGAGACAGAGCCTCAAGCTGTCCCCCCTGGGTAGAGTGCTGTGGCATCACAGCTCACAGCAACCTCCAACTCCTGGGCTTAAGCAAGTCTCCTGCCTCTGCTTCCCAAGTAGCTGGGACCACAGGTGCCTGCCACAACACCTGGCTATTTTTTGGTTGTAGCCATCATTGTTGTTTGGTGGGCCTGGGCTGGATTCAAACCCGCCACCTTAGGTGTACGTGGCTGGCGCCTTAGCTACTTGAGCCACAGGTGCTGAGCCAATCCACTCATCTATTGATAGATAGTTGGGCTGTTTCTTCATCTTTGGATTGAATTGTGGTGCTATAAACATTTGAGTGCAGGTGTCTTTTTTTATAAAATATCTTTTTTCCTCTTTTGGATAAATAGTAGTGGGATTGCTGGATCAAATAGTAGGTCTGCTTTTAGATGTTTGAGGTACCTCTATACTACTTTCCATAGAGATTGTATACTAGTTTGCAGTCCCATCAACAATGTATAAATGTTACCATCTCTCTGCATCCACACCAGCATTTGTTGTTTGGGATTTTTTTTTTTTTTGAGATAGGGTCTTACTTTGTCACCCTTGGTAGAGTGCTATGGTGTCATAGCTCATAGCAAGCTCAAACTCTTGGGCTGAAGCGATTCTCTTGTCTCAGCCTCCTGAGTAGTTGGGACTACAGGCACCTGCTACAATGCCTGGCTATTTTTAAGAGATGGGGTCTCACACTTGCTCAGGCTGTTCTCAAGCCTGAGAGCTCAGGCAATCCACCTCAGCCTGTTTTGGGACTTTTTGATAAAAGCCATTCTCACAGGAGTTAGGTGATAGCTCATTGTGGTTTTGATTTGCATTTCTCTGATGATTAGAAATGTTGAGCATTTTTTCATATTTTTTGGCTGTTAATCTATCTTTTGAAAAGTTTCTGTTCATGTCTTTTGCCTACTTTTAAAAATAGAGTTGTTTAAGCCAGGCATGGTGGCTCACACCTATAATCCTAGCACTCTGGGAGGCTGAGGCAGGTGGATCGCTTGAGCTCACGAGTTCGAGACCAGCCTGAGCAAAAGTGAGACCCTGTCTCTACTAAAAATAGAAAAACTGAGGATCACTTGAGCCCGATTTGGAGGTTGCTGTGAGCTATGATGCCACGCACTCTACCCAGGGCGACAGCTTGAGACTGTCTCAAAAAAAAAAAGAAGAAAGAAAGAAAATAGGGTTTGGTGGCACCTGTGGCTCAGTGGGTAGGATGCCAGCCCCATATACCAAGTGTGATGGGTTCGAACCCGTGCCCGGCCAAACTTCAGCAACAATGAAAAAATAGCCAGGCGTTCTCACAGGCACCTGTAGTCCCAGCTATTTGGGAGGCTGAGGCAAGAGAATTGCTTAAGCCCAGGAGTTGGAGGTTGCTGGGAGCTGTGATGCCACAGCACTCTACCAAGGGCAATAAAGTAAGACTCTGTCACTAAAATAATAATAATAATAATAATAGGGTTGTTTGATTTTTTCTTGTCGATTTGCTTGAGTTCTTTGTAGATTCTGGTTACTGGCCCTTTAACATATGTATAGCATGCAAACATCTGCTACCATTCTGTAGGTTGTCTGTCTGCTCTATTGATTGTTTCCTGGGCTGTGCAGAAGTTTTTTCATTTGATCAGGTTCCATTTATTTATTTTTATTGTTGCTGTGATTGCTTTTGGGGTCTTATTCGTAAATTCTTTGCCTAGGCTGATGTTACAGGTTTTCCAGCATTTTTTTTCTAGAATTATTACATAATTTCTTGCCTTGGGTTTAAGTCTGTTATCCCTAGTGAATTTGATTTTTTTTTCCATAGTGAATTTTGTGAATGGTGAGAGATGCAGATCCTGTTTAATTCTTTTACATGTGGTTATTTAATTTTCCCAGCACCATTTATTGAACAGAGATTCTTTTCCAGCTATGATTTCTATTATGAGAGCTATATACAGAATTTAGAGAGATGGGAAATCAACCACTCTGTGCCTTGGGTTTGGAACAGGATCACACAGAAAATAGGAAAAGAAGACCAAAGTAGAATGAGAAGAGCCAGGGCTGAGATGAGAAATGAAGTGATTTGGAGCTGGAGTTGGGGAGAAAGTTAGGGTTGGGGGAAATGGGATTTACTGGGAAGTGGGTTTGGGGATGCAAGTCAGGATAAGCACATAAATAATTCTAAATAAATGGTATTGTTTTTCAGGCTATGCTGGCCGCACAGAACTTCCCGAAAATCTTAAATCCATGTTCCGTCCAATTGCCATGGTGGTGCCTGATTCTACCCTTATTGCAGAAATCATTCTCTTTGGGGAGGGTTTTGGCAACTGCAAGGTATTCTGTTAATCCCTTTTCGCCAATTATTTTTTTTTTATTTTCCTTTCCTAATTATTCCCTAAACAGAGGAACACCCTGTTGGCCTTACAATCAACTTACCCTGCAAGGGACTTAGACTATTGTCAATAAGATGTGGAGGCAGAATTCAGAGGAGGAAGGTCTCCTCTCTGTGATGTCAGTAATTAATGACATTATTCACAAGGTCTTCACATTAGGATTGACCATAGAGCACCTCCTCGCTGCTTCAAGTCCTAGGACCTAGCTTCTTATCTCTGTAACTGTCCCTAGATAAAGCATGGGGATTTGTGGGGAGATGGGTTGTTTTCTCCTCTGTTTTGTTTCCCCAGGTTCTGGCTAAGAAGGTGTATACGCTTTACTCACTGGCTGTGCAGCAGCTCTCCAGGCAGGACCACTATGACTTTGGCCTACGTGCCCTCACCTCCCTTCTGCGCTATGCTGGCAAGAAGCGCCGCCTACAGCCAGATCTGACTGATGAAGAGGTAAACCAAAGACAGTCTTTAGGCCTGAGCCTCATTTGTCACTAGTCCTATGTGCCTTCCCTGAAGTTTCTCAGAGCCTTTCTTTTTTGGTTGCAGCCATCATTGTTGTTTGGCGGGTCTGGGCTGGGGATTCGAACCCGCCACCTTAGGTGTACGTGGCTGGCGCCTTAGCTGCTTGAGCTATAGGTGCCGAGCCCTCAGAGCCTTTCTTTTTCCAGATTATGATTCCCACCCTTGTGCCTTGTCCCCATGTTGCCTGCATTCTGCCTGTTTATTGCTAAAGATTAGCTAGTGTAGCCATTGTTTGTGGCTTCTGCCTTAGGCCTTTTGAAGCAGAAGTGCCTAGGTCCTGAATCAAGCCTGAGTCTCTGTCTCTTCCTATCCAGGTGTTGCTGCTCTCAATGAGAGATATGAATATTGCCAAGCTAACGTCTGTCGATGTGCCACTGTTCAACGCCATTGTGCAAGATCTATTTCCTGGCATTGAGCTGCCTGTTATTGATTATGGCAAGGTATTTGCTCCTTAATACTCTCTCTGACCTCATAGATGAGTGGACTTTTGGGGCCAGGAAATCTAGCTCCCAGACCCTGTTCTGCCATCCACTAGCTGTGACTTTGAGCAAGACAATTGACCTCTCTTAGGGCTTCCTTAGCTATCAAGAAATATATACATATTCAAATATTCTATTCTCTGACCACAGCTCCCTACCGTCTGACATGAATTCCTGTTCAAGTATTTCCACAGAGCAGTGCTTTGACTTCATTGAGACCTCTAATCCATTGGCCTTTACAAAACAACTATGTTTAATTAATGTTTAAAGAAATAAAGAGAAACTAAAAACTATGAGCCAGGAAGAAGAGACTTCTAAACAAAGTAGATTTGAAAAATAACCAATAGAATTCTAGAAATGAAAAATGTTATAATTGAGGTGGTGGAGGAACCTCCAAACCTCTCAGTAGAGAGACAGAGGACTTTCAAGTAAAGAAAGTGAATGAAGGTGGGGGATAGTGGCTCATGACTGTAATTTTAGCAGTTTGAAAAGTCAAGATAGGAGGATAACTTAAGGCCAGGAATTTGAAACCAGCCTAGGCAACATAGAGAGACCTCATGTCTACCAAAAATAAAAATTATCTGGGTGCTGTGGGGTATGTCTGTAGTCCCAGATACTTGGGAGGCTAAGACAAGAGGATTCCTGAGCCCAGGAGTTTGAGGTTGCTATGAACTGTGACAACGCCACTGCATTCCAGTCTGGGCAATAGTTCAGGAGGAAAAAACTAGATTAAAAGACACAATAACTACACTAAAGAAATTTATTTATGAGGTAGCCATACCCAAAGGGTTAGGGAGAATGGGAGAGGAGGTAGCAAATAAATTTTAGACACAGGAAGAAGATGAATAAGTTGTGACTTACTTAGTGAACCTGAGAAAGCTGAAAGAAGAGAAAATTGAGAGGCTTTTTCACAAGGCTCAGTATTCTCTATGTGGGGAGTAAGCTGAGGGAGTAAAGGAGGTGTAATGAAAATAAGGAGGATTGGAGGCAAAATGCTTTAGAAACAATTAGATCCCCAATTAGATCGCTAGGTCTACTCTTTTTGGGAACCCTAGGTGACTGTGCCTCCCCCTCTCATGGAGAAGATGAGAGGGCAGAACAGTAGGTTTCTGGCCTGGGGATACCAGCTGGAGTTGAGGGCAGGAATGAGCCCTGTTGTAACAAGTGAGGATCAGGTAAATGTTCACACACCAAGGGCTGAGACCTGCAGCCTTCTTCCATCTCTCAGCTCCAGATGGTAGCCAGGCAGGAAATTGGAAGAGCTATCTCTGGAGAATCTGGCCCAAGAGGAATGACCAAGACATAGACAATAGAAATTTCCCAGCAGAAGTTCCGGATAAAATCTTCCCTAGGGTCATTCCCAGTCTACAAGCCCTGCCCACATACAGAGTTCCCATTCAACTGGTTGTCCTCTGCCAGAAACCAAGGCTCACTAGGCACCTGGGGAGAGCCTTCAACATGAATGAAGATAATATCCAAATAGCAGAAAATCCAAAAAGCAGGAACAGAGAGAATGGAGGAGATGAGATGAATAATGAAACAATCCAAGAAGAACCCCCAGAGCTGAAAGATAAACATTCCTAAAATTAAAGTGTCTAAAAGTACATGAGACAAGGGACAAAATAAACCCTGACAAAGGCCCATTATTATGGAATTTTACAACACTAGAATGAGGAACAGATTTTAAAAGAAGTAAAAAAGAAAAAAGGGGGAGGTAGCATATCAAAGATAAAAGAATGTTAGACTTTTCAGTAGCAATATTGAATCTATAAGTAATGAGGCAGCCTTCAAAATTCTGAAAGAAAATTATTTCTGATCTCAAAATCTATACTCATCCAACCTGTCATTTAGGAGGCTAGATCAGAGACATTTTCAGATATTTAAATTCTCAAAAAAATTTTTTCCCAGTGTATCCTTTCTCAGAAACCTACTAGAGAATGTGCTCTACTAAAATGCAGGAGCATAGGATGACAGGGAACATGGGAAATAGAAGATCTAGTACACGGGAGAGAGGTTAAAGTAATCCTTGAGATGATAATGAATGGAGGTCATAGGATGACAGTTGTGCCTGGGCAAAGAGAAAAGCCAGTCCAGACTGGAGCAAGTCTGAAGGCTTCAGGAGGACTTCATTAAAAAGAAGTAATTGATACCCAACTCAGCTCCCGTAGCGCAGTGGTTACAGAGCCAGCCACATGCACCAATGCTGGCAGGTTCTAATCCAGCCTGGGCCAGCTGGACAACAATATCAACTACAACAAAAAAATAGCTGGCATTGTGGCAGGCACCTGTCTACTTGGGAGACTGAGGCAAAAGAATGGCTTAAGCCCAAGAGTTTGAGGTTGTTGTGAGCTGTGATGCCACAGCACTCTACTGAGGGCAACATAATGAGACTCTGTCTCAAATAAAAAAGAAGTAATTGATCCCTGATGTGAATTGAAAGATTTAGTCAGCTGATAAGAGTTTAGAATTATGTTATAGATAAGCATATTAAAAACTAAGTAAACAAAAATACAGCAATAATTAGGCCATAGGGAAAACAAAAAAGTTGCGCAAGAAACAAAAAGTAATCACACATTGAGTAGTATACATTGTTATACTAATACTTAATACTGGCAGCACCCTTAGCTCAGTGGGTAGGCCACTGTACACCAATGCAGGTGGGTTGGAACCCTGCCCAGGCCTGCTACAACTGCAACAAAAAAATGGCTGGGTGTTGTGGTGGGCGCCTATAGTCCTAGCTACTCAGGAGGCTGAGGCAAGAGAATCGCTTAAGCCCAAGAGTTAGAGTTTGCTGTGAGCTGGGACACCACAGCACTCTACAAAAGGGGACAAAGTGAGATTCTGTCTCAAAAAAAAAAAAAAAAAAACTTTGATAGTGTTTACAAGAGGCACACCTAAAACTTAAGATAGGGTCAAAAAATAGTCAAAGAGTAGAAAAACATACAGCAGGCTCAGCGCCTGTGGCTCAAGTGGCTAAGACGCCAGCCACATACATTAGAGCTGGAGGGGTTCATATCCAGCCCGGGCCTGCCAAACAACAATGACAACTACAACAACAACAAAAATAGCCAGGCATTGTGGTGGGCACCTACAGTCCCAGCTACTTGGGAGGCTGAGGCAAGAGAATCGTTTAAGCCCAGGAGTTGGAGGTTGCTATGAGCTGTGATGCCATGGCACTCTACCCAGGGTGACAGCTTGAGGCTCTGTCTCAAAAAAAAAAAGAAAAGAAAAAGAAAAAGAAAAAGATACAGCAAGCAAATAGCCATCACAGGAAAGGTAAGGTAGCAATGTGGGGGCAATGTAGGTTTTAAAGCAAAAAGTATTACTAGAAGGAGATGGCTACTTCATAATTAGGAAAATTTCCATTCCCCAGGAAAATATAACAATTTTAAATTTTGGATTAACTTAACAAATAGCCTCAAAATAAGCAAAAGAAATTTTGCAGGATTACAAGAGAAACAGATAAATCTATCATAGTGGAGATCTTAACATTTCTTAGTAAATAAGAGATCAAGCATGCTGAAAGTCAGTTGGACTGTAGAAAAATCCTGATTAATAGACAATTAAAAATTCTGATTTAATAGATATCTATAGAAATTGCACTCAATAATTGAAAAATAGCCATTTTTTTTCAAGCACACATAGAATATTTAGGAAAAATTGATGATATGAAGGCATTAAATCTGCCTCAAAAGTTTTGGAATACTACATTTAGACCACATTGTCCGATCATGATGGTAACTGCTGATATCAGGCAAACTAGACTTGATGGCAAGAAGCAATATTAATGGTAAAGGGAGATATTTTGGAATGATAAATGAACCAATGCCTAAAAAGGTATAACAATTTTAAATTTGTATGTGCTCATTAATATAGCTTTAAAATCCATAAAACAAAACTGACACAACTAAAAGGAAAATCAGACAAATCGACAACTCTAGTGGGAGATCTTGACATGTTTCTCTTAGAAATTGATAAAGCAAATGGACAAAAAAATCCACTCGTGAAGACAGAGATTTGAATGACTTTAATATGTTTGACCTTACACATAAGAAACACCACATCCAACAACTGCAGATACACAATCTTTTTTTTTTCTGTAGAGATAGAGTCTCACTGGGTAGAGTGCCTTGGTAGTGTGCCATGGCCTCACACAGCTCACAGTAACCTCCAACTCCTGGGCTTAGGTAATTCCCTTGCCTCAGCCTCCCGAGTAGCTGGGACTACAGGTGCCTGCCAGAATGCCCGGTTATTTTTTTGTTGTAGTTTGGCCAGGGCTGGGTTTGAACCCACCGCCCTCAGTATATGGGGCCAGCACCCTACCCATTGAGCCACAGGCACCGCCCCAGATACACAGTCTTTTCAAGTATAAGTGGATTGTCTATCAGAGTTGACCATATGCTAGTATTAAGTATAAGCCTTATATTTCAAATGACTGAAATCATACAGAGGATAATTACTGACCACAATGGAATTAAACTAGAAATATAAATTTCTAGTTAAACTAGAAATATAAATATAGAATTAAACAAAATATAATTAGAAAAAGCCCTTATGTTTGGAAATTAGTCCATACAATTCTAAAAAACTCATGGGTCAAAGAAGAAATTAGAGAATATTTTTGACTGAATAAGTAGAAAATATGACATTAAACTTGTAGTATGACGTTAAACATGCACAAACACAAACATAGCAATAAAACCAATTCTCAGATAGTGGAAAGAAGTGATATTGGTTTGGCCTCTCAGTGGTAAAGATCTTGCATCTATTTGAAATTATGTGGTTGCATGAGCTGTGTGTTTGAAAATGTCATGCTACTTGGAAACGGATCCATATGGGTCACAGTTCTATAAGCATTACTTTTTAACTTAGGTGATGAGTTCTTTAATATTAATCAGGCTCTCTCACCAGATTACAATAGGATGAGGTCTATTTTGTTCTCAGCCGTATCCTTTGCACTCAGCACAGTATTTTACACATACTGTAGAGGCTTAATAAATTAGTAAATAGGGGGTGGGCAGTTACAGTGTGTGACACATCTTTTGGGGGTGAGACACAATTATAAGAGGGACTTTACCTAACAAATGGAATCAATGTAACCTGGTTCTTTATACCCTTGATGAATCCCCAACAGTAAAAAATACAAGAAAAAATTAGTTAATAGATTAATAAATATCTGTTGAATAGGAGTAGAAAAAAACTTGTAGAGCTACATGTCTGGCATTGCATAGATAAGGAAATTGAGGTTTGGAGAAGTAATTTACTAGGATTACAAGGCTGAAAGCTGGGGAACCAGGTTAGCCTTCTCTAGAGCCCAATCTTTTCTTTTTTTAGAGACAGAGTCTCATTTTGTCGCCCTTGGTAGAGTGTCTTGGCATCACAGCTCACAGTAACCTCCAGCTCTTGGGCTTAGGTGACTCTCTTGCCTCAGCCTCCCAAATAGCTGGGACTACAGGCGCCCTCCACAACGCCTGGCTATTTTTTTGTTGCAGTTTGGCTGGGGCTGGGTTCGAACCGGCTAATCTCAGTATATGGGGCCAGCGCCCTACTCACTGAGCCACAGGCACCACCCAAGAGCCCAATCTCTTAACTGCAACTGGCCAATCTCTTAACTGCAACTGGCCGGCTTCCCTGCAAATAAGCACTTGCTAGGAGGAAAGGTGCCATTTTTAATAGTTTGAACACATCCTCCCAGGAACTGGGGAGACTTTGAAAGTCCCTTGGAGGTCTGATCCTTTTTCTTCCACTTCCTGTATTTTCCCTTCCCCCCAGCTGCGGGAGACAGTTGAGCAGGAGATTCGAAACATGGGCCTGCAGAGCACACCATTCACCCTCACCAAGGTCTTCCAGTTGTATGAAACCAAGAACTCCCGCCACTCCACCATGATCGTGGGTGGCACAGGCAGCGGCAAGACTACCTCATGGCGCATCTTGCAGTCCACCATGTCCTCTCTGTGCCGCGCTGGAGACCCCAACTTCAACATTGTTAGAGTACGGACTTAGGATAATAGTCAGTGGCAGAGACTTGAGTAGCAGGAAGGCAGTTCAGGTTGGGGGCCAGGGAAAACTCAGGAAAGATGAGAGAGAAAGGGCAGATACAAATACTTGGGAGAGGAGCTGGGATTAAAGGGGGATCTTGGGACTTTTGTTTACCAGCCGCTCAAAAATCTCTTCTGCTGTCATTTTTTAGGAGTATCCTTTGAATCCCAAGGCATTGTCTCTAGGAGAATTGTATGGGGAATATGACCTCAACACTAATGAATGGACAGATGGCATCTTGTCCAGCGTCATGAGGACAGCGTGTGCAGGTACCCAAAGGACCATGGGGTGGAGAAAGCAGATGTCCATATCTCCTAGGGTAGATGAGGAGTCTGGGGATAGGAAGCTCCCATCTGAGGTGAAATGCTTGGGGAATGCTGAAGTACAAGGAAGCGTAGACTTACATCTCCAAGGAGAGTGTGTGTGAGGGAGGCAAGATGCGTGGTTTCCTGGTTTTCTTATGATTCACCTTCTACTAAGATGAGAAACCTGATGAGAAGTGGATCCTTTTTGATGGCCCCGTGGACACACTGTGGATTGAGAGCATGAACTCTGTCATGGATGATAACAAGGTGTTGACCCTCATCAACGGCGAGAGGATCGCAATGCCTGAGCAGGTACAGGATGCTGTGGCCACCTAGGCCCTGCAAGATGGGAAACTGGATGTGTAGGCCAGGGGCTGCGGGGAGCCCCAGAAATCTGAGAGACAAATGAGTTTTTAGGAGAGAACTGGTAAGGAGAAGGCCTAGATTTAGGGAAACTTGAGACAGAAGTAAAAATGCTTTGCCTAGCATGACAAACAATTGTAAGAGAGCAATTGTAAGAAAGTGCTTACTGTGTATGAGCAAGCGCCATGTAGTCTCAGGCGGCCCCCTCAGCTCATTCCCGCGGACACACCAGGCATAAGCTTCCTTGGTCTCCCAGGACTATGAAGTCATGGGCTGCCAAACACACCCTTTTCCATCCACTCAAAACAATACAAGCAAGAGAGTGATTTTTCATAAGGATGACCTTGACTAAGCACTAATTTCTTTTAAAAATCAAACTAGTTGGCTCGGCGCCTATAGCTCAACCGGCTAAGGCGCCCGCCACGTACACCTAAGGTGGCGGGTTCGAATCCCCAGCCCGGACCCGCCAAACAACAATGACGGCTGCAACCAAAAAATAGCCGGGCGTTGTGGCGGGCG
>NW_003852441.1:11510163-11511188 GCF_000181295.1 Otolemur garnettii | reverse complement strand
AAAAAAAAAAAAAAAAAAAAATCAAACTAGTTGACCATTTGTCAAAACTCAGGTCTATATTCTACCTGCCACACCTTGTATTTGATAGTGATAACTTGAGGCATCTGAGTTCTGGGGTGTTTTTATTATCATTGATGGAGGGGTGATAGAGAAAAAGGTGAAGTTTCTCTCATCTGAAGAAATTATATCCTTAGGTGTCTCTCCTGTTTGAAGTGGAGAACTTGGCAGTGGCCTCTCCAGCCACTGTATCTCGCTGTGGGATGGTCTACACTGACTATGTCGACCTTGGCTGGAAGCCCTATGTTCAGTCATGGCTGGAGAAGAGGCCAAAGGTATAAAGGGAACTAAGGGGAGAGAAGTAACTAGGGTGGCCCACAGACCCCAAGAATGAATAAAAGGTCCCTTTTAATTCAACTCCAGGGTGAAGTAGAGCCCCTTCAACGCATGTTTGAAAAGTTTATCAACAAGATACTAATCTTTAAGAAAGACAACTGCAGTGAGCTGGTGCCCCTGCCTGAGTACAGTGGTATCATCTCCCTCTGCAAGCTGTACTCAGCCCTGGCCACACCAGAGAATGGGGTAAGGAGAGGACCCGACCAGAGCAGGAAGAGCTCACAACCTCACTGGGACCACTTCAGGGAAATTGTGTGTCTCAGAGAGTGTGAGCTCCAGGCTTGAGAGAAGCAGAGATTCCAATGGGGTGGCCTCCATGACCAAGGAGGAGGGAGGGATGTGCATGCATGTTCGTGTGTGTGTGTGTGTGTGTTAGCTGAAAGGCCAGACTAGGGATTTTAAATTGAATATAGTACATGGCAGGTCTGGCTATAATTTCCTACCCGTATTTTGGAAGTTGAAGATAGTTAAAAATCTTTTCAAAATATGAACATTTAGGTCTTGACATATGTGAGGCTTTGGGATACTATTTCTGTAAGAAGGAGTTTCTGGCTCGGTGCCTGCGGCTCAAGCAGCTAAGGCACCAGCCACATACACCTAAGGTGGCGGGTTCGAATCCAGCCCAGGCCCAC
>NW_003852441.1:11493939-11509869 GCF_000181295.1 Otolemur garnettii | reverse complement strand
AAAAAAAAAAAAAAAAAAGAAGGAGTTCCCATTCTAATCTGATAAGAGAGAGGTGTTTAGAAAATTTTCAGATTAGGGCAGCTCCCATAGCTCATTAGGCAGGGTGTTGGCCACATACACCGAGGATGGTGGGTTCAAATGCAGCCCAGGTCAGCTAAAACAACAATGACAACTGCAACAACAAAAAAATAGCTGGGAGCAGGTACCTGTAGTCCCAGCTACTTGGGAGACTGAGGCAAGAGAATTGCTTAAGCCCAAGAGTTTGAGGTTGCTGTGAGCTGTGACTCCACGGCACTCTACCCAGGGTGACAGCTTAAGACTGTCTCAGAAAAAAAGAAAAATTCAGATTAATTGATATAGTTTTGTTCAGTTTAGAATTATGAGGTAAGGGCAAAAATTTGATGTTTTCTGTTGAGATTAAATCCCTGCCTAGAAATAGTTTGTATTGTTTTTAAAGATATTGCCAGATAATCACTCGTTACTATAGTTGTATGTTATTAAGAACAGTTAAGACCTACGACAGGCCAGGTATGATGGCTCATACATGTAATCCTAACACTCTGGGAAGCTGAGACAGGAGGATCTTTTGAGCTCAGGAGTTTGAGACCAGCCTGACCAAGAGTGAGATCTCATCTTGACAAAAAAAATAGAAAAAATTAGCTGGGCATAGTGGTGGGGGCCTATAGTCCCAGCTACTCAGGAGGCTGAGGCAGGAGGATCAATCACTTGAACCCAGGAGTTTGAGGTTGCTGTGAGCTGACTGATGCCACAGCACTCTCGTCTGGGCAACAGAGTGAGACTCTGTCTCAAAAAATAAAAATTGGAACTATATAGATGAACTTGCAAGGTAATATGTGGGAAGAGGATGATTATCTAGTGTCAGTGGCACACAAGTGCCCAGGACTAGCTGGGTAGGAGAGACTTCCTGGGTGAGTGGAAGGGAGGAATGGCTTTTGCAGAAATATAGCAGTCAGTCCTGGCTGAAGAGCTGGTGTTTGCAGCGGGCAGGGCAGGATGGTGGGGTGTGTCAACAATCTTCAGCATAGCAGAGACCATAAGGAGAGGACTTGACCATGAGGATGGTGAGAGGCGTTGTGTGTTGGGGGATGCAGGAGGACAGACTAAGGACTCTGGATCAAATATGGTAGACAAAAGATTCTCAACATAATTTCTCACTATATTTTGAGGATTATTCAAAATACCAAGTCCAGTATTCTGGACTGGACAGTGCCCTGTGTTATCATATTACCTGTAGTTCTAGACATCTTAATCCAGAGCCCATAGTCAAGAGCTCCCCACCCATGGGCTTGTGGCTGTTTCACACAGTAGGTCAGGGATATTATGAAGGTGTTGAGCTTGCTGTCTGTGGCTGTTTACCCCAAAGAGGCCCAGCAGAGTTTGGATGGCCCCATGAGCTCCATGCACCAGTAGAAGGATTGTGCTGTCTCCTCTGGGCAAGGGCTGAGAGAATGAGCTAAATATACTGTTTCCACTATTAAGTTAGTACATATCTTTAAAAATTCACATTAATCTGAGGGTACAAACAACTAGGTTACAATGTTTGCTTTTGTTAGGTAGATGTTGGTTCATTTTAAATTTAAATTTTTAAATAAACAAGTAGTCATTGAATCTAGTTTTCTTTATAAAAATTAGAATTTTTCATAGAAATCTAAAGTCCTTATTAATTACTTTCCTCTTTCCAATCTGGTCTCCTTCCCCCTTCACACAAGTAACTGTTGTAGTACGTTTATGTAATTCTAGACCTTGGTAATAAATACACATTTATACACAAGCCCATAGGTATCCATGTATTCTAAAAAATGGGTCATGTTGTATACTGAAGATGTTTGTTAAATCAAAAATAGGTTTTTGAGGCTGGGCTCAGTGGCTCACGCCTGTAATCCTAGCACTTTGGGAGGCAGAGGTGGGTGGATTGCCTGAGTCAACAGGTTCAGGACTAGCCTGAGCAAGAGTGATACCTTATCTCTAAAAATAGCCCGGTATTGTGGGAGGTGCCTAGAGTCCCTGCTACTCAGGAGGCTGAGGCAAGACAATTGCTTAAGCCCAGGAGTTTGGTGTTGCTGTGAGCCATGATGCCACTGCACTCTACGGAGGGTGACAAACTGAGACTCTGTCTCAAAAAAAATGTTTTTGAGTTCTAGATTCATTTAATAGATTTAACTGCTGTACACTATTAGGGACAGAGCACTACATTTTATTTTTCCATCTCTTTGCTGGTGGGTGGTAAGGTCATCTCCACTTTTTTGCAATTACAAACAAGTTGCCATGAATGTCCCTGGACCTCTTTCCTGAGCACCCATGGGTGCTTCTCCAGGTTAGGCCTGGTATGGCCAGATGATGCTGTGTCTTTATGACTCAGTAGAGAGAAAGTTCAGGGCAACTGCTGAGCTATAGGAAGTTTCAAATTTATCTAAACCTTTCAGTAGGTTATAGATAAACATGTACAACTGCGTGATTTTCCAAATAGAGCCAGGAAAGCAGGCAGACTCTAGACCTGGCCAGATGGACCCCTCCATCACTTACAGGTATAGCCTGTATTTATTTTCCTTTCTCTCCTTCCTTGAAGTTGAACCCAGCTGATGGTGAGAACTATGTCTCTATGGTAGAGATGACATTTGTCTTCAGCATGATCTGGTCTGTGTGTGCCTCTGTGAATGAGGAAGGCCGCAAGAAGATTGACAGCTACCTCCGAGAGATCGAGGGCTCCTTTCCCAATAAGGTCAGGGCACTCACACTTGGCTGTCCTATTTGTCCTGTTTTTCAGAACCCACAGGCATTCCCAATCCTCAGGCTGCTGACCCAGCTTTCCTCCTTCCCTGCAGTGGTTGGGGAGCTTGTCCTCTGGGCTGGGGAGGGCTAAAGGAAGGCTTTGGTAACCTGACACACATGTCCTCCCTAGGACACAGTGTACGAGTATTTTGTGGACCCCAAAATGCGGAATTGGACATCATTTGAAGAAAAGCTCCCTAAGAGTTGGCGCTACCCTCCAAAGTGCGAGCAGGGCCAGGGATGTAGGGGGACTTAGGGCTGTAGTTGATGGGAGAAGTGGAGAGACAGGGCCTAGGAGCAAAAGTGAGTGGCAGAGAGGAGAGGGTGGGTCCCAGAAAAGGGCTGACTCTAAGGACCTAAAGACAGGATTTGGGAGAGGGACCTTAAAGGAATGCCCAATCCTCAGGACCTACAGGAGGCAGAGTGGTGATTATAGGGTGGCAATGCCAAGGGAGATAAACACTGGGAGGAAGAACAAAGCAGCAGTTAGAAAGGAGTGGGCAGTGGTCTTTGAGACACACACAGCTTCTGTTCTTCCCCAGTGCTCCCTTCTACAAGATCGTGGTGCCCACCATTGACACTGTTCGTTACAACTATCTGGTGAGCACCTTGGTGGCTAATCAGAATCCTGTCCTGCTGGTGGGTCCTGTGGGGACTGGGAAGACATCCATTGCCCAGAGTGTCCTGCAGTCCTTGCCCTCCAGCCAGTGGTCAGTGCTAATTGTCAACATGTCTGCACAGGTATGTTGGGGGACCCAGGGGCCAAGCCACCAGCTCCTCATGCTCTCCCTGCCTTCTACTCTCCCCTGGGATCCAAAAGCCTGGTTGACACTCCTCATATTTCTCCCCATATGTCTCTTGGGGACGTGAACATTCATTCATTCTGTATCTCTTTCACCAGACCACATCCAACAATGTGCAAAGCATCATTGAGAGCAGGGTTGAGAAGCGGACCAAGGGTGTCTATGTGCCCTTTGGGGGCAAAAGCATGATAACCTTTATGGATGACTTGAATATGCCAGCTAAGGACACATTTGGATCCCAGCCACCCCTGGAGCTGATTCGCCTCTGGATTGACTATGGCTTCTGGTATGATCGTACAAAACAGACCATCAAGTACATTCGTGTAAGTATCCTGAGAATTTGTTCTTCAGACCTCTGTTCTCTCCCATTGACAGGCTCAAAACACCCTCAGTCTATAATCCTATCCTTCTTATTTCTTCCCATGTAGGAGTGTCCTGCCACTTCCTCAGGACCCAGACATCTTGCTCCTAAGTTACCAAGTCCTATTATTAACTCTCTTTACTGACCCTGCCCCATATTTTGTTATTGAAGGACCCTGTCCCCTAACTTCCACGGCCTTCCAGGCGTCTCATATCACACTCACGTGCCAAGCTGGCCCTCCCCCTAGAACTGTGCAGGAAACCAGGGTCTCAGCTCCACACTGCTGTCTCCTCTGCCTGCTGCTATTTCATTGACCACCTCCCAGGTGTCCGTTCTCTCAGCCACGACCCAAGCATCTGCCTTCAGTCCCAGCTCTCCTCCCTCTGAACTCTGAGCAGTTTGTTTGTTTCTTTTTCTTTAATCAGTGGGCCATTCCAGCCTGATTTGGGGGTGCCCATCTATATAGCACTCAGGGTCAAAAACTCACCCAATTCTGAAAGAAAACACATACACATGTACAGATATATATATGTATATATATATAAAACAAAGACATATATATATATAAACATATATATATATAAACATATATATAATGTAATTTTAGAAGCAAAAAAAGAACATCTAGAAGACATAATCAAAATGTTGATTTTTTTTTTTTTACCTACTTATATTTTCTAATTTGGGTACATAGATTATAATGATGAAATAAAGACAAATATGTGACTTGAATAATTCTAAAAATGAATTTCCTAATTCCCTCCTCTCTTCACTTTTCCCTGCCTGTATCACTCTGTATTTCTCCCTCTCACTTGTCCTTGTCCCTCTTCCATCTTGTCCCTCCACTTACTGTCTTCCTCCCCACCCGTTTACAACCTCCCTGTTCTCCTCATCCCATTCCCTCTTCCCGCTCCTCACCTCATTTCCTCTTATCATCTGTCTCTGCCCCCTCTTGTCTCTGCTCTCTAGGACATGTTCCTGATGGCCGCCATGGGACCCCCTGGGGGTGGACGGACTGTCATTTCCTCAAGGCTGCAGAGTCGCTTCAACCTTATCAACATGACCTTCCCCACCGTGAGGATGTGGGGGAAGAGGAGGGAGGGTCCCAGAGCAGGAGGGGGCAGGGCAGCCTGCTGTGTACAGAGAGCTGTAACACAGGGAGGTGGGACCATCCACAGCAGCCTTAGCAGCTCTCCAAGCTAGGAGAGCTGCAGGCTGGTGGTGTGACTTGCTGGCTCTGGAACATGAAGCCCTGTGGTCCCATGGACCACAGTGGATACAAGGGAGCCCAACAGACTAAGGAAGGTGGAACCTACAAAGCTGAGGGCCAAAAGCAGTTCTGGGATTGGGGCCAAGACAGTGAGGCACTGGCCTCAGTGCAGAGAGAGAGGGGAGGATTATCGGAAACCGAGTAGTTAGGAGAAATAACATTTCATGAAATATTTTTAAATTAAAATTAATGCCAAAAATTCATGGAAAAACAAATACCAAAATTTTAAATAAGTACAGTGTGGTGCTGAACCACATTGGAGCCTGAGTCAAAAGAAGTTGGCTTGGCTCCTGTACCACAGTGGTTACGGTGCTGGGCACATACACTGAGGCTGGCAGGTTCCAACCCAGCCGGGACCTGCCAAACAACAATGACACCTGCAACAACAACAACAAAAATAGCCAGGCACTGTGGTGTATGCCTGTAGTCCCGGCTACTTGGGAGGCTGAGGCAAGAGAATCGCTAAAGCCAAAGAGTTTGAGGTGTTGTGAGCTGTGATGCCATGGTATTCTACGGAGGGTGGCATTGTAAGACTCTGTCTCAAAAGAAAAAAAAGTTAATAATCCTGACCCAATCTTTATTTAAAATGTTTGTTTGTGTTCATTAGGAATATTTTGCTTTTGTTTTGATTTTTAAATATTGCATTAACGTGTTATTTATCATTTATCTTATGAGTTGTTATCAACTTATTTATGAGTTGTTTTTTTTCTTTGATGTCCCTTTAAATTCTGCCCATGAGCCAAGCTCTTCATTCACCTCACCATCACCCTCCCCCTTGACTAGAAGGCCAGGAGCCTTGGAAAGTGAGTGTGAGGGCCTGTTTCTAGGAGTCTCAGATCATCCGCATATTTGGTACCATGATCAATCAGAAGCTTCAGGACTTCGAGGAAGAGGTGAAGCCCATTGGGAATGTGGTGACTGAGGCCACCTTGGATGTCTACAATACTGTGGTCCAGCGCTTCCTGCCCACTCCTGCCAAGATCCATTACCTCTTCAACCTTCGAGACATCTCCAAGGTGACTCCTGGTCTGACTTTGTTGCTTTGCTCAGCATAGCCTCGTTGGAGGCATTCTCTTTTTCTCAAAATAAGCTTTAGTACTTATGGTGTGTTGTGCACTAAAAGTCAACCCCATCATAAAATGCCACATTCTCGGGTTTTATCTTTAAAACTTCTGTAGGGAATCTCTTTCCTCCTCCCATCCCACAGTCACTTCTCTTCCCAGGTATTCCAGGGCATGCTTAGAGCCAACAAGGACTTCCATGATACCAAGAACAGCATCACACGACTCTGGATCCACGAATGTTTCAGGTGACATGCTTGTGCCCTAGCCAGATTCAGGCTTCCTCAGCCTTGCTCCCATTCCTACCGCCTTCACCATTGGCCTGACTCTCCCTTCCCCAGGTCGAGTCTTTCCTTTTCCCCCAGATCTCACATCAAATCCCTCCCACCAGAGTCTTCTCTGACCGGCTGGTCGATGCAGCAGACACAGAAGCCTTCCTGGGTATCATGAGTGACAAACTTGGTTCTTTCTTTGACCTCACATTTCATAATCTCTGTCCCAGCAAACGTCCTCCTATCTTTGGTGAGCTGGGAGCTGTGACTACTGTGGGCTTCAGACCCTTAGGAGATTGGGATTGGAAGCAGAGTTGGGGCATGGACTCCTGGTGTGGGCCCTGAAGGGAAGTGTGGGGAGGACCAGGCATTTGAGATTCTGAGCTTTCCCATGGCTCAGGGGACTTCCTGAGGGAACCCAAGGTGTACGAAGACCTGATGGATCTGACAGTGCTGAAGACAGCCATGGAGACAGCTCTCAATGAGTACAACCTGTTACCTGCTGTGGTGCCAATGCAGCTGGTACTCTTTCGAGAGGCCATTGAACACAGTGAGCACCTGCTACTCATGTCCCTTCCCTGTCATCCTAATTATGGGGTATTTTTAAGGAAATATGGATCTCTTCTTGGATCTCTCCCAAATCAAATTCCAAAAGTTGTCTTCCTTCCTGGCTCCAGATCTTTTTGTGGCAGTAGGCGTTTAATGGACAAGGTGGAGGTTAAAAGTTGAATTGCAGCTGGCACAGTGGCTTATGCCTATAATCTCAGCACTTTTAGAGGCTGAGGGGGAGGATCACTTGGGGTTAGGAGTTCAAGACCAGCCTGAGCAAGAGGAAGAACCCACCTCTACAGAAAATAGAAAAATTATCTGGGTGTTATGGTTGTAACTGTAGTCCCAAGTCAATCAGGAGGCTGAGGTGGGAGGATCACTTGAGTCCAGGAGTTTGAGGTTGCTGTGAGCTATTGTGTCTAAAAAAAAAAAAAAACAAGTTGAGTTGCTGCCTAGGGCCTTAGGCACCAAACTCTTCCCACGCTTCTTGGTTCCTCTGCTTCAATTTTGGGGGTCCCAACCCCTAGTCTAGGGCCTGGAGGCTCACTGAGTTTGCACAGCTGACTCATTACCCTCTTCTCCTCCACCCCCAGTCACGAGGATCGTGCGGGTGATCGGACAGCCTCGGGGCAACATGCTCTTGGTGGGTATTGGTGGCAGTGGACGCCAGAGTCTGGCTCGCTTGGCTTCATCCATCTGCGACTATAACACCTTCCAGATTGAGGTCACCAAATATTATCGGAAACAGGAGTTCCGAGATGGTATGGGGAGATTTCTGAAACAGAGGCAGGTATGGGGCTAGGAATGACAGATCAGATGCCTGAGTTCCTATGATAACAAGAGAGGAGAGATGGAAGCCCGACAGTGAGTGGGTCTGGCCTAAGTTGGGCTTAGGGTGGCGCTGTGTGTGGTGTAGGCTGGGGGAAGGGCTCCTAAATCTCAGAGAAGGAATAAAGCACAGGGCAGGGATCTGAAGGGAGTCTGTTCTGTCTTCTTTCTCCTTCTCTCATCTGGCCAGATATAAAGCGTCTGTATCGCCAGGCTGGGGTGGAACTGAAGACCATGTCTTTCCTTTTTGTGGACACCCAAATTGCTGATGAATCCTTCCTAGAGGACATTAATAACATCCTCAGCTCAGGCGAGGTCCCCAATCTCTATAAGGCTGATGAATTTGAAGAGGTATGATTCCTTCCACTCTCTCAACCATCTGATTCTTTGGCCTGCCTAACTAATCCCTGAAGAACCACAGCTCCCAGAATATGACTCTTGCACCCCCACTGTCCATTTCACAGTCCCATCCCCATAAGGTTGAAGGTCCTCTCTAGGGTGTCTACTGGGCAGAGCTGCTTTAAAACCCACACCTTGGGGCTCAGCATCTATAGCACAGTAGTTACAGCACTGGCCACATGCACTGAGGCTGGTGGGTTAAACCCAGCCCAGGCCAGCTAAACAGCAATGATGACAACTGCAACAAAAAAATAGCCTGGCTTTGTGGCGGGTGCCTGTAGTCCCAGCTACTTGGGAGGTTGAGGCAAGAGAATTGCTTAAGCCTAAGAGGTTGAGGTTGCTGTGAGCTGTGACGCCATGACACTCTACTAAGCAGCAGAGTGAGATTCTGTCTCAAAACAACAAAAACAAACAAACAAACAAACAAAAACAGAACAAAATAAAACAAAAAAACCCCTACACCTTGGGGTTGGGCTCACTCCTATAGTCTCAGTACTTTGGGAGGCTGAGGTGGGAGGATTTCTGGAGACCAGGAGTTTAAGACTAGCCTGTGCAACACAGCAAGATCCCATCTGTAAAAAATTTTTTCTTAAAATTAGCCTTCCATAGTGGCACACATCTGGAGTCCCAGAGAGTAGCTCTCTGGAGGCTAAGGTGGAGAGGATTGCTTGAACCCAGGAGTTTGATGTTACAGTGAGCTACAGTTGAGCCACTATACTCCAACCTGGGCCACACAATGAGACCCTGCCTCTTAAAAAAAATTAAAAATTAAAAACAAAACAAAACAAGGCCAAGTCATAGCTCAAGTCTGTAATCCTAGCACCCTGGGAGGCTGAGGCATGTGGATTGCTTGAGCTCACAAGTTTGAGACCAGCCTGAGCTAGAACAAGACCCCATCTCTAAAAAGTAACCAGGAGCTTTGGGGGGGGGGGTTGTAGTCCCAGCTGCTCAGGAGGCTGAGGCAAGAGGATTGCTTGAGCCCAACAGTTTGAGATTACTGTGAGCTATGAGGCCACGGCACTCTACAAAGGGTGGCAGAGTGAGACTCTGTCTTAAAATAAATAAATAAATAATTTTAAAAAGAAAATAAAACCCACACCTCGTCAACCCTCCCTAACCTGCTGCGCTTGCCAATTTTGCCACTGAAATGTCATCCCTCTGACCCTGATGGCTTCTGTCTAGATCCAGTCCCAAATCATAGAGCAGGCCAGGGCGGAACAGGTGCCTGAGTCGTCGGACAGCCTCTTCGCCTACCTCATTGAGCGCGTGCGGAACAACCTGCACATCGTGCTCTGCCTCAGCCCTGTGGGGGACCCCTTCAGGTGACTCCGGTGGGCCCCAGCACTCTTCTCACGCTCCTCCTCCCATGCCATCTGGAAGCAAGTATCATAACCAACAGCATGCTCTCCTGCCTAGTTCACATCTCCTTTCCAGGGACCATGCTTACTGTCAGAAAGTTTACTTGGTTGACATGGGTGTCACCCATCCCCTCTTGTTATAACTAGATGTGTGTGTGTGTGTGTGTGTGTGTGGTTGGTGGTTTTTTTTATTTTGTTTTGTCATTTTTATTCCTTGATTGTGGTAAAAACCACCCAACGTAGAATTTATCATTTTAACCATTTTGAGCATACATTTCAGTAGTGTTAAGTATATTTACATGGTTGTGCAACAGACCTCTAGAACTTTTTCATTTTCCCTAAGTAGTGCTCTGTACAAGGTAAACAATGCTTTCCCCTCCCCCCAGCCACTGGCAACAACCATTCTACTTTCTGTCTCTGTGAGTTTGACTAATTTAGATACCTCACATAAGTGGAATTGAGCAGTATTTGTCTTTTTGTGACTTGTTTATTTCACTTAGTGTAGTGTCCTTAAGGTTTATCCATGTGTAGTATGTGACAGGGTTTCTTTTTTTAAGGCTGAATAATATTTCACTGTACTATACAACACATTTTCTTTATCCATTCTTGATAGGACTAGATTTTCAAGGGCATCAGAAACTAAGAGGAGGGCAGAAAACTTGTGCAGGGAGGCAGTTTGGGTTACCACTTTGGTTCTGTTTTTAATATTTATGGTATGTGGTATATTTACTAGCCTAAGCGTTTTACAGCCATCACCTCTTGGAATCTCTCAACAATCCTTATTAATATGCATTCTTATACCCATTTTAGAGATTAGGAAACTGACATACAAAGAAATTAAATACTTGTCCAAGGAGTACACCTAGAAAATGTGGAACCCTATCTTTCCTTTTTTTTTTTTTTTGAGACAGAGTCTCACTATGTCACCCTCGGTAGAGTGCCATGGTGTCACAGCTCATAGCAACCTCAAACTCTTGGGCTTAAGTGATTCTCTTACCTCAGCCTTCCAAGTAGCTGGAACTATACAGCTGCTCACCACAACACCTGGCTATTTTTTGTTGTTGTTGCCGTTGTCATTGTTGCTTTAGCAGGCCCAGGCTGGGTTCAAACTCGTCAGCCTTGATGTATGTGGCCTGTGCCCTATCCACTGAGCTGTGGGCACCATCTAACCCTGTCTTTCTGACTTCAGAACCTATTTTTAAATGCTACACTGGGCTGGGCATGGCGGCTCATGCCTGTAATCCTAGCAGTCTGGGATGCTAAGGCAGGTGAATCACCTGAGCTCAGGAGTTCAAGACTAGCCAGAGCAAGAGCAAGATGCTGTCTCTACTAAAAATAGAAAAACTAGCCAGGCACCTGTACTCTCAGCTACTCGGGAGGATGAGGCAAGGGGATTGCTCAAACCTAGGAATTTGAGGTTGCTGTGAGCCATGATCCCACATTACTCTACCCAGGGAGACAAAGTGAGACTCTGTCTCAAAAAAAAAAAAAAAAAAGAAAGAAAGAAAGAAAGAAAAAGAAACTACACTGAACCAGCTCTGAGAACAGAGGAGATTTGGGAACAAAAGGATGAGGCACTTAGGTTCCTAGAAAGCTGGTGGATGCATGGTGGTGAAGCCAGTAGCTGGAGGCTGCATCTGTGAATGAACTTAACTGCTTCTCAAAACCGTCCTCAGGAATTGGATCCGCCAGTACCCAGCCTTGGTGAACTGCACAACCATCAACTGGTTCTCAGAGTGGCCCCGAGAGGCCCTGCTAGAGGTGGCTGAGAAATACCTTGTGGGAGTAGACCTGGGAAGTCAGGAGAATGTAAGCCCTTCCTCCCCATCTCTCATCACACCCTCACCCTCCCTCCCACTTCCGCTGCCCATCTGCCATTGTCTTCCATACTGTATCATTTGCCTCAGATCCACAGGAAGGTGGCCCAGATCTTCGTCACCATGCACTGGTCAGTGGCTCAGTATTCCCAGAAGATGCTGTTGGAACTTCGAAGATACAACTACGTCACACCCACCAACTACCTAGAACTCGTGTCTGGATATAAGATGTAAGAAGGAGAGCAGAAAATGTGGAGGGCCAGGGTTCTGGTGTCTCTTGACGAGAAGTGGTGAAATGATAGAATGGAAATACCCAGGAGCTGGCTGTGGGACCAGCCCGAGAATCTGTGCACTAATGTGGAAGGACAGAGATGCAAAGGTTCTGGCAAGAAGTTAGTAAGAGAGAGTTGGGGCTTCCAGTGGTTGTGGCCATTTCTAGAACCTTCTGAATATGTTTCCTAGGCTCCGACACCCTTCCATACTCTCTGTCCTTATTTTCTGAAAAGAGTTTCTATGTCTTTTCCAACCATAATGCAACCATAACATTGTCATAGTATAACCAGTCCTTTCCTCTCTGCCTTTGATGTCTTATAGACTTTTTATCTGTATGAGATAGAAAAAACCAAAGTGTTTTCCCAGTTCTCTTACTCAACACAATACAATCATCCCTCAGTGTCTGTAGGGGGTGGGTTCTGGAATCTCTCACAGATGCCAAAATCCACAGATGCTCAAGTCCCTGGTATAAATGGCATAGTATTTGTATGTAAGCCACACATATCCTTCCATGTACTTTAAGTCATCTCTAGATTACTTATAATACCTAAATCCAACATGAATGCTATGTAAGTAGTTGTTATACTAATTGTTTAGGGAATAATGACAAGGGAAAAAGTCCATTTAGACAAATGCTACTTTTTTTTTTCACTCACCCTTGGTAGAGTGCCATGGCATCACAGCTCACAACAACCTCAAACTCTTGGGCTTAAGCGATTCTCTTGCCTCAGCCTCCCAAGTAGCTGGGACTACAGGTGCCCACCACAATGCCAGGCTATTTTTTTGTTGCAGTTGTCATTGTCGTTTAGCTGGCCCCGGTCGAGGTCAAACCTGCCAGCCTCGGTGTATGTGGCTAGCACCATAGCCATTGTGCTACCGGCGCTGAGACGACAAACGCTACTTTTTTTCCCCAATATTTTCTATACACTGTTGTTTGAATCCATGGATATGGAAGGCTGACAGTACTTCACTTCTGATGCCAGATATAGGGAGATTTTCTGCAGCAGACGCTGACTGAGTGTCCTACAGTTTAACTCAATCCTGACACTGTCTACTTGGAGCTAGAATCAGGTCCCAGAGATTGAGGGCCTAGTCCTACAAGTTGGCTGCCATTTCAGTTGCAAGCCCCAGATTGTTCTGCCTGTGCTTCTGACTAAAGCTATAAATCAGGGTTCCCATTGCCACCTCCTCAAGTTCAGTTAATTTGCTAGAGTGGCTCACAGAATTTGGGGAACCATTTTACATACTATGGCTGATTTATTACAAAGAATATTTTAAAAGATACAAATTAACATAGGGCTAGCTTTCTAAGGGTCCCAAGTGCAGAGCTTCTGTCCCTGTGGAGTTGGGGCATGCCACCCTCCTGGCATGAGTATGTATGCTTGTTCACCAATGTGGAAGCTCTTTGAACCCTGTCCTTTTCTGGTTTTTAAATTATAGAAGCATGACTGATTAAATCACTACCCATTGGTGATCAACTCAAACTTCAGCCCTGCTCCTCTACCTGGAGGCCAGGATTGGAGCTGAGAGCTCCAACTCTCTAATCACATGGTTGGCTCCTCGGACAACCAACCTCCAGCCACCAGTTCACTCATTGAGATATAAAGAACTTGTCACTTTGGAGATTTCAAGGGTTTTAGGAGCTGTGTGCCAGGAAGTAGACTTGAAGAACAAATATACCATGTCATGCCACCATTCCCAAGAATTTTATATTCATTTTATATTAATTCACTTTTGTTTTTGTTAGCTTAAGTTTTATGTATACACCATAATAATTTGCTTTGAAGGACACAAGAGAAATGTAAAACAAAATTATTGGATTCAGTATGTTTTTTTGTTTTTGGCCGGGGCTGGGTTTGAACACGCCACCTCTGGCATATGGGGCTGGCACCCTACTCCTTTGAGCCACAGGCGCCACCTATATTTTTAATCAAGGTGAAGAAAAAACCGTTTGCAATAATAATGATAGTAAACATTTATTCATTCATTTACCACGTATTTTTTGAGTAACTGTTATGTGCCAGGCTCTATTCTGGATACTTGTAATATACCAGCAAACAAAATAAAATCCTTGCCCTCCCTGGATACATAGGTTTACATTCTACATTCTGTTTACTATTTACTGGTCACTGTGATACACGCTTTACACACATTTTTTCACTTTTTTTTTTTTTTTGCCTGAAAATGTTTTGTTTGTTCAGTTGCTGCCATTTTAAAAGTTTTAACTTAGGAGACTTAGAAAAATCCAGATTTCTAGTTTGTCATTAAAAATCAGAAATTGTGACAATCCTGGGCCCACATTCAGTCCCACAGAGGAAAAGCAGGCCTGGGAGGGAGGGCTGCCCTGGAGTACTGTAATGTCTTCTGGTTCTCTGCAGCCCACCTACCTGCTGCACAGTGGGGAACAGGGCAAGATTTTCATGCACAGGAAGTAGTGCGATGCAAACAGTATACAACAAGCTGATTTTGACAGTGGTATGTACAATAAGTCAGAGGGAAGAGAGCTTGAAAGTGAGATGACCTGTTGGGTGGAACGCTATTGGCAACAATCCAGGTAGGAAATGATAACAACAGCAACACAGGGCAGGTGGACAACACAGGACACCATTTTCCAGGGCCCAGCCTCTCCATGCCCCTTCTCCTACCCTCTCCCCCAGGTTGCTGGGAGAGAAGCGGCAGGAGCTGCTGGACCAAGCCAATAAGCTGCGGACAGGATTGTTCAAGATCGATGAAACTAGGGAAAAAGTGCAAGTGATGTCACTGGAGCTGGAGGACGCCAAGAAAAAGGTGGCTGAGTTCCAGAAACAATGCGAGGAGTACCTGGTCATCATCGTGCAGCAGAAGCGGGAGGCAGACGAGCAGCAGAAGGTGGGGGCTCCGGCGCCTGTGTGCCCCTGTGCCCTCACTCCCACCGGTGCTCCCAGAAGAGCCTTCTCTGTCGCCACCAGCTACTGTGTCCCCACCTTGGGGACACACATCCCATTCCTCATGTTTTCTTTAGCTTCTTCTTTCATCTTTCCCACCAACACTGTCATCCTCACCTTTGCTCAAGGCAAAGACAGAAAACCCTTGTCCTCTTTTCATCCCTAGGCTGTAACAGCCAATAGTGAAAAGATTGCAGTGGAGGAAATCAAGTGTCAGGCACTGGCTGACAATGCCCAGAAGGATCTGGAAGAGGCACTGCCTGCCCTGGAAGAAGCCATGCGGGTACTGGAAGTGGCTACAAGAGTGGGAACCAGGAGCCAGGGGGCCTGGGGAAGGGAATGAGGAAGTCCCTGGGGAAGTGAGAAGAAGAGGTGACACCTCACTGTGTCCTGTCTCCATAAGGGCCTGTCTTACCACTTGAGTTGACTCGGGCCCTGCTCCCTCAGTAAATCCCTTTTCCCAGGCCCTGGAGTCTCTGAACAAAAAGGATATAGGAGAGATCAAATCTTACGGACGGCCCCCTGCCCAAGTGGAGATCGTGATGCAGGCAGTCATGATTCTTCGAGGAAATGAGCCCACGTGGGCAGAGGCCAAGAGGCAGCTGGGTAAGCTAGAACACCATGAGATAAATGACTGCAGCTCAGGCAGTGTCTATCGGTCATCTGCTGTGCATCAGACTTTGGAGAGACAGGCATAGAAGAGGCATTTTATTCTCCCTTGAGAGCACAGAGCCTCACAGGAAGGAGAAGACATAAATATCAGTTAAGATTCTTTGGTCGTTACTGGTATTTTTAGACTCTACAAAGTTACCTGTTTCTTCTCATTAAAAAAGAAAAATCAAAAGCTACATTTTTTTTTTTTATATAGTCTCACTATGTTGCCCTTGGTAGAGTGCTGTGGCGCCACAGCTCACAGCAATCTCCAATTCTTGGGCTTAAGCGATTCTCTTGCCTCAGCTTCCCAAGTAGCTGGGACTACAGGTGCCCACCACAACACCTGGCTATTTGTTGCAGATGTCATTGTTTAGCTGGCCTGGGCCAGATTTGAACCCGCCACCCTCGGTGTATGTGGCTGGCGCTGTAACCACTGTGCTACAGGCACCGAGCCAAAAAAGCTACATTTGTTATAACTTTTAGAATTTAATATTAAATATGGAATGGGGGAAAAAAAGGATTCTTTGGCTGAAACAGAAAATAGCTCATCTTTTTTTTTTTTTTTTTTTTT
>NW_003852441.1:11487918-11493823 GCF_000181295.1 Otolemur garnettii | reverse complement strand
CCCGGCTATTTTTTGGTTGCAGCCGTCATTGTTGTTTGGCGGGTCCGGGCTGGGGATTCGAACCTGCCACCTTAGGTGTACGTGGCTGACGCCTTAGCCAGTTGAGCTATAGGCGCTGAGCCAGAAAATAGCTCATCTTAATGTAGACAGTCCCCAGATTCCAATGGTTCAACTTAGGATTTTTTCACTTTATAATAGTACTCATATAATCATTCTCTTTTTCACTTTCAGTACAGTATCCAATACATTACATGAGATAGTCAACACTTCATTATAACAAAGTAGGCTTTGTACTAGATGATTTTGTCCAACTATAGGCTAATGTAAGTGTTCTGAGCATGTTTAAGGTAGGCCAGGTGAAGCTGTGATGTTTGGGTGGTTAGGTGTATTAAATGCATGTTTTGATTTATAATATTTTCAACTTAAATTAGGTTTATAGAGACACAGCCCTATTATTGAGGAACTCTATATAAACACTAATAGGAAAATTGTCAGCTGGGAACAGTGGCTCACGCCTATAATCCTAACAGTCTGGGAGGCCAAGGCAGGTGGATTGCTTGAGCTCAGAACTTCAAGACCAGCCTGAACCAGAGCAAGACCCCATCTCTAAAAATAGCCAGGCATGTGGCAGGCACCTATAGTCCTAGCTCCTTGGGAGGTTGAGGCAAGAGAATCACTCGAGCCCAAGAATTTGGGGTTGCTATGAGCTATGATGCCACAGCACTCTACCCCGAGGGTGACAAAGTGAGATTCTGCCTCAAAAATTAAAAAAAAAGGAAAATTATCCTAAAGATATAAGAATGTATTGCAGAATCCCAGGGCAAGAATTCCTTCAGCCCCTTCAAGGGATAAGAATCAGAAAATAGAAGACAGGACTCTTGTGTTTCATTCTTGTGGTTTTCTCTGCTTTGGGTTCTCATAGTAGAATATAGCCTGTGAGCCTTGGTTTGGTGACCCTTGCCCTAAAGGAAGTGCAAAGAGTAGAGAAAGAATAAGGTATAGGGTGGCTTGGCCAAGTCTAAAAGGTCAGGCAACATGGCTTATGCCTGTAATCCTAGCACTCTGGGAGGCCGAGGCAGGAGGTTCACTTCAGCTTAGTTCGAGACCAGCCTGAGCAAGAGGGATACCCCATCTCTACTAAAAATAGAAAAATTAGTTAGGTGTGGTAGTATGTGTCTGTAGTCCCAGCTACTCAGGTGGCTGAGGCAGGAGGATCTCTTGAGCCCAAGAGTTTGAGGTCGCAGTAAGCTATGATAATGCTAATATACTCTAGCTTGGGGGACAGAACAAGACTCCATCTCAAAAAAAAAAGTGATAGATAGATAAACTAGGAAGATTGTGGAGGGCTCTGAGGGCTGATAGGTGCCTAGAAAAAGGATCATGTTCATAGGGAACTGGGTCAGATATTTTAGGAAATGAATCGGGATTGTCACTATGCCTGAGCAGGGGAGGTGAAACCTGGGCATGGAGGATGGAATTGGACCTTCTGGCTGAGGCTCCTAATTTTCACCTTCAGGGGAGCAGAACTTCATCAAGTCACTGATCAACTTTGATAAAGACAATATCTCAGATAAAGTTCTGAAGAAGATCGGGGCCTACTGTGCACAGCCTGACTTCCAGCCTGATATCATTGGCCGCGTCTCCTTGGCTGCCAAGTCCCTGTGCATGTGGGTGCGGGCCATGGAGGTAGGTGGTGAGGGAGCTGGGCTAGGAGGAGGGCTGACACACAGACCCCATGGAAGAGAAGGATCACCTCTGTGTGAACGGGGTCTGGGTGGGTGGGCCATCTCACAGCCTGGCTATCTTCCTGCAGCTGTATGGGCGGCTGTATCGGGTGGTGGAGCCCAAGCGGGCCCGGATGAATGCTGCCTTGGCCCAGCTTCAGGAGAAGCAAGCAGCACTCGCTGAGGCCCAGGAAAAGCTGCGGGAGGTGAGCCTCACACCTATCTCTTCCAGGCCATGCACCTCCTCTCCCTGATTCCTGGGACACATCATGATTATTTTCTCCCATTTAATTCTGCTCCTCTTTACCGTGTTCCTCCAATCTTGTTTCCTTCCCACTCTGTGCCCTGTTGAGATTGGGCTGCCCCTGGCTCAGAAATCTAAGCTGCTTGCAGAAGGTTAAGAAGGCTCAGAGTGTGCTGTGACTAGGAATCCTTGCAAAGATTGACCCTGGAGTTGGCAGTCTCCATCACAGCCTCTGGAGCTGGGCCCTGAGATTTCAATGGATGAAATCTGTGTAGCAAATTGGTCTTTGTCGGGGGCATGGGTCAATAGTGTCTACATTGCTGCTACAGCCCAGGCAAAGTGAGGGTGTCTGTGCGTTGGTGGGCACAAGGTTGCCCTGGAAACCAGGGTAGGGTTGCTTACTGTGATTAACCAGAAGCTGATTTCCCACAATACCATATGCACAGGTAACTCTCAAACTGGGCAGAATAGCCAGGTGCTATTATCAAAAGAATTCAAAATTCTTCCAGTCTACCACTTGATTCTTCTTTATTATTGATTTAGTAGATAATACTACCATATACCCAAGGTAATATAGTCACGTTGTTTGCAATTCAAAAGGTACAAAAACATTTACGATAAGAAGTTTCTCTACCTGGTGTGGGGCGGTTGCCTATAGTCCCAGCTACTGGGAAGGCCTAAGGCAGGAGGATTGCTTAAGCCCAGAAGTTTGAGATTGCTGTGAGCTACAATGATGCTACTGCACTCTAGCCTGGGTTACAGAGAGAGACCATGTCTCAAAAAACAACAAAAAAGAAGTTTCCCTCCCGCCTTCTGCTCTCTAGCCACCCAACTTCCTTCCCAATATTATAAATTCTTTTTTATCCATCCAGAGATTGTGTGTGCATCAATCAAGCACATGTATGTATATTTTATTTTTCATATTATACCTACAATTTAGCACTGTCCTTTCTTACTTACTTGAGAGCTGAAGATTGTCCACATCAGTATAGAGTTCCTATTTTCTTTTTAGTATTCCATGATATTCTAGTGGGTGGCTGCACCATCATCTATTTAACTATTCCCCTTTTGATGGACATACTCGTTATATCCAACCTTTTAATCTTCACTTATCCTCTTTGTTGATACTATTTTTACAGAATATTAAAATTTTTATACAACTGAAGCTGATCATACAATTGCAAACTGTTTTACCTAAACTAGCTGTGGAAAACATCCAGGCCCAGCCTTCTCAGATTAGATGAGGAGTCTGAGGTTTAGTGAGATGTGAGATTAGAGACTTGCCAAGGTTACTAGCTAGCTACTCCATGCCACATTTGCCCAGGTTCTATACTGTCTTTTCCTGCTGTGGGCATCTTTACTGGCAGCAGCAAGTCTACCCTTGAGGCCTTTCTGGTTTTGCCCATGCAGAAAGCTCTCCCAAGCTGGGTGGGGTGTGTGAAGTGTCTGCACCTGCGTCTCCATTGCTCCCTTCCTGCTGCCACTGCCACCTCCCTGCCTCCAGGAAACTTTCACTCTTTTACTCTGTTTTACTGAATGTGAATAATCACAGGTGTGGCAATCCATTTAGAAAAGTTTCTCACTTAGATAGGCCAAATACTTAGGCATTGTTACCTTTGTATGTGAAAAATGGATTCTCTAGGGTCCTGTACCAACAGCATTGTTTATTGGATAAACATATGTAAAGCACCCAGTGTTAGGTCTCCTGGTGGAGGCTCCACACCCACACTTGTGAACCTCTAAGAGAAAGCAAATAGGGAACCAAAATTTCTCCCTTGTTACTGAGAAAGGGCGCAAAGTTTAAGAGTCGATTGCACCTTTTAACAGAAACTCAGAACTGAGTGTTGTGCTGATATCTGGGCCCCATCCGAGGCCAATTAAGTGAGAGTCCCTAACAGAACCTGAAGTCAGTGCCAAGTACAAGTGGGAAAGCTGTTGCTCAGTACTAGGACCTGAGTCTGGAAAGAGGACCAGAGCCCGACTATGTTGTATATCAATACAAATCTCGAGTAAATAGTTTTAGTCGTTACCCACCTGTTTGAGGTTCTGAAAATATATTTTGCACAGGCCCAATTCTGATATGCAACAAATGTGGCACACCATTGGCTTAGATACCATCTTAGCAGGCTTTGAAGCGGGTCATAACAGAATCTTAATCTATTTCAAGACAGCTGTATCTCCAAAGTTGAAAATTCACTTTTTTTCCTATTCAGCATTCCATATTATATTTAGTTACATTGTTTGACATAACAAAGACTTTGCAGTGTAATTAAATGGCAGCATTAAAATGCTATAATAATAATACACATTAATTTCACAAATTTGAATATAACCCCCAGAGAGAAATAAAATTTCAAGGATTAAATCCCTTAGTGAACTAAAGTTCCAAGAAATGAAAATCTGAAATAAAATGACCTTGTATTTTAGAGTTAAAAATCTAGAATCCAATATTCTTAAGTTAAAGTTCTCAAACTATCCTCCCCAGTTTCTTGTTCTGCTCAGTCTCCAGATGAGAGGTTGTCTTAGTCCCTTTGGATTTCGATGGCAAAATACTAAGTAATTTATAAACAACAGAAATTTATGTCTGACAGTTCGGAAGGCTGGGAAGTCCCCAGAGCAAAGCATCAACAGATGTGGTGTCTGGTGAAGGCCCGTTTCTCACATGCATAGATGGTGCCTTCTGCGTGTTCTCACATGGCAGAGGGACAAGCAGACTTCTCAGACCTTTTCATAGAGACACTAATTCCATTCCTGAGGGCTCTATCCCCATGACCTAACCACCTCCCTGATGCTTCACCTTCCAAGGCCTCTGTGCTGGGGATTAAGTGTCAACATATGAATTTGGAGGTGGAGGCACAAACATTCAGATCATAGCAGGGGTTCTCTGGGTAGATCTGTTTACTTAAGCCAAAACCCGGGCTATTTCTCCCTGGAGAAGGATGTGGCTCCTCAGGACCTCAGAGGCTGTATTAGTTCAAAATGAGGTCTCTTGTGAGCATCAATTTGAGAATAAAAAAGAATTTAAGGAGTTGGGTGGCGCCCATAGCTCAGTGGGTAGGGCGCTGGCCACAAACACCCAGGCTGAGGGGTCCCAACCTGGTCCAGGCCAGCTAAACAACAACAACAACTGCAACAACAACAACAAACAGCCAGGTATTGTGCTGAGTGCCTGTAGTCTCAGCTACTTGGGAGGCTGAGGCAAGAGAATTGCTTAAGCCCAAAAGTTTGAGGTTGCTGTGACCTGTGATGCCATGGCACTCTACCCAGGATGACATAGTGAAACCCAAAAAACTCAAAAAAAAAAAAAAAAAACCCCACACAAAAAAACCAGTATGGGGATGAGGTGAAAACCTCGCCTCAGAGGCAGCTTTTGTAGGCCTCAGCAATTCCATGAAGTGAGGCCACAATTCCAGCCACTGTGGCACAGTCTGACCAACCTGATCAGGACATGGGGCAGGGAACCCAGAGCTCAAGGGGAAAATTGAAATTTCAAAGGACAGAGAGGATTTCCATTGGGGGTGATTAAAAAGCTCTGGAACAAAATAGTGGTGATGACTATACAATCACTGAATTTAAAATGATCACAATGACAGTCGTGCATTTTACAACCACCACCACCCACTATCAACAAGAGGTACACATATGTGGATTTCTAACCCCTCCACTATAGTAAATGCTTACTGGCTAGATTGTATGTCCGATATTAATCTGTTGCTAGATATTTCTCTCAGTGAAATTTAAGTTCACAGGTCATGGTTTCCAGATAATTGACCTTCTGGCTAAGTTAAACCAAGATTTTCCCCGTGCATCCTGATTCCCTCAACTGTCACTGGGTTTCTACTATGATCTTTTGCAAAAATAACAACTTTTTTTTGATAACATAGTTTTATCAGGAAGTCGTATATGCCTTATTAGCTCCTTAAATTCTTTTTTTTTT
>NW_003852441.1:11471892-11487621 GCF_000181295.1 Otolemur garnettii | reverse complement strand
TTTTTTTTTTTTTTGGTTGTAGTTGTCATTGTTTGGCAGGCCTGGGTTGGGTTTGAATCCTCCAGCTCCAGGGTATGTGACTGGTGCCCTAGCCGCTGAGCTACAGGTGCCGAGCCATCCTCATACTTTTTTTAACTGGAAAGTTACCTTCAGCAAATTCCTGAACTAAAGCTGCTATAGATGCTGCTGAAGCCAGTGTGCCCCAGGGCCCTGTGAGGAACAAACCCTCCACCACTCATGTCTCAAGACACAGCTTTCCTCTGAGCCTGAATCCCCTAAATTGCTCGGGGATTCCCTTAGGGCATAGGTAATATCTGCATGCCCACCTATCCTAAATTTGTCATGTGAATCTGGGTTAAGACGGAATACTCAGCCCATAACACTTGTGGATAAACCACAGGTTTTAGGATTTTAATCACAATTGACTCCTTAACCCTAAAAAAAATTGAATAATACATAGTTGATCTAGTCTGGTACTGTCTACTTAGGCTTGGCAACAGCCATTTAAAACCACAACCTGCTGGACATAGTGGCTCACACCTGTAATCCCAGTACTTTGGGGGGCCCAAGCAAGAGGATCACTTGAGGCCAGGAATATGAGGCCAGACAGGGCAACATAGCAGGACTTTATCTCTACAAAAAAATTTAAAAAATTAGCCAGGCACAGTGGTGCATATTTGGTAGTTCCAGCTACTCAAGAGGCTAAGGCAGGAAGATCCCTTGAGCTCAGGAGGCACTGCACTCCAGCCTGGGTGACAGAGCAAGACCCTGTCTCTAAAAAAGTAATAACAAATAAAACCAGAACTTATAGTACATAAAAATTGAATACCTTGCAGTTTAAATGCAGCAAATTGAGTTTTGGCCAGGCGTGGTAGCTCATACCTATAATCCTAGCACTCTGGGAGGCAAAGGTGGGAGGGTCGCTTGAGCTCAGGAGTTCGAGACTAGCTTGAACAAGAGCGAGACCCTATCTCTACTGAAAATAGAAAAAATTATCTAGGAGTTATGTCTGGCATTTGTAGTCCCAGCTACTCTGGAGGCTGAGGCAGGAGGATTGCTTGAGCCTAGGAGTCTAAAGTTGCTATAAGCAAAGCACTCTAGCCTGGGGCAAGAGTGAGACTCTGTCTCCTAAAAAATTAAATATTCTGTCCATCTCTGTCTAAAAAACAATCCAGGAGGCAATATCGGGCCAAGCTACTCTGTATTCTATCTTAACCTTTATCTTGAGACCTCACATCTCTTAGTTAAGGCCACCCTGAGGGCCCACATTTTTCCTTTGACCTGAGTGGCCCAAGCCTACTTTCCTTGAAGTTGCCCTGCTTAAAATGGTCCTGCCTCTCCAGAAACACTCATTTGTGGACAAAACAGCAATCATTTGCCAAAGTCAGAACGATCAGGTTAAAGCCTGTCACTTGGGCTACATGGTTAAAAGTCAACCACACAAATGTAAATAAACCACCTGACCTAAAATGAGCCTCTACATATCACCTAAACCAAAACACCTGTCCACACCCATGAATCCTAGCCCCACCCAAAGCTGCTTAATAGTTTTTTTTCTGGCCTGCAAATATACGCAAGGGAATCCAAGAACTATCAGCCTTCTTCTATTCCTAAGTTCTAAACAAATTGAGAAATAAAAGATATTTGGCCAAAATATCACCTATCACCAACCCCTAGAGGCAGGGTTGGAAGATGTGGCCAACATCTGTGGGTGAGTGGCCCCAGCAGTAGTGACCCCAAGAGAGAATTACCCAATCTGAGAGTAAGACCTCCCATGGCCTGGAGGGGCCAAGGGGAAGTTGTACGCTCTGGGGTTGATCTGATCTCAGTCAACATTCCTAGTTTTTTTTTTTCCTAATTATACCAGTCAAAGCAGTCATGTACCTCTCTAGAAGGTGCAAGTAAGAGTGGAAGAAGACTCCCAATATGCAGAGGATTTACCAAGACAAAAATTTATAGCAAAGCATGATCCCAGAGTGGAGGGGCAAGAAATCCAGACATCATTCAGATTAACAGAGAAGAAATTAAAAAGTAAACTTAAGGCAGGGCACAGTGGCTCAATCACAGCACTCTGGGAGGAGGCTTAGATGGGTGGATTATTTGAGTTCACAAATTTAAGAACAGCCTGAGCAAGAGTGACACCCTGTCTCTACTAAAAAACAATAGGAAAAATAAAAACTAGCTGGGCATAGTGGCATATGCCTGTGGTTCCAACTACTTGGGAGGCAGAGGCAAGTTTGCTTAGCTAGTTTTTTTTCAGGCCCAAGAGTAGAGGTTGTTGTGAGCTGTGATGCCATAGCACTCTACATAGAGTGACAGAGTGAGACTTTGTCTAAATAAATAAATAAATAAAATTTTAAAAAAGGAGACTTAAATGGTATCATCCAAAAGTGATTAAAGAAGAAATTACATCATAAAACAGGAATAGAATGGTAAGGTGGAAAGTATCAACATAGAAAAAGAAAGATTTCTGGTAAATTCAAAAATTATCAAAGTATGACATTCAATTTAAGGGTGGGAAGATAGAGTCAAGGAATGTGATATAAAAAGACAGAAAATAGGAGAGATACGAGACACCCTCCACCAATAGGAACATCTGAAGGAGGAAACATACAATCAAGGGCAATATAAAAATATTTACCAACTGGTTCTGCCTGTGCATGTCCTATCAGAAGGTGCCTCCATCGTGAGTGCCCTGAGACTCACTATCTGGGCATCAGCCTAGATCATGCTAGCAAAAAAAAAAAAAGTATGGGTGGTGCCTGTGGCTCGAAGGAGTAAGGCGTAAGGCACTGGCCCCATACGCCAGAGGTGGCAGGTTCAAACCCAGCCCCTGGCCAAAAACTGCAAAAAAAAAAAAAATATGATCATAGAGTTCTTTTACTTGAGGGAATTCCCTCTTCCTCTTTCTAATAGCTCTTGGGGTAATTTTTAGTTTTCTTTTTTTTTTTTTTTGAGATAGTCTCATTATGTCACCCTCAGTAGAGTGCTGTGGCATCGCAGCTCACCGCAACCTCAAACTTCTGGGCTTAAGCAATTCTCTTGCCTCAGCCTCCCAAGTAGCTGGGACTATAGGCGCCCACCACAACACCCGGCTATTTTGTTGTTGTTGTTGTTGCGGTTGTCATTGTTTAGCTGGCCTGGGCAGGTTCAAGCTCACCAGCCTCAGTGTATGTAGCTGGCAGTGTAACCACCGTGCTATGGATGCCAAGCCCATTTTTAGCTTTTTATTCCTCTTGTTTGGCAGGCCCTGCACTGGGTTCAAACGCACCAGCTCTGGAGTATGTGGCTGGCGTCCTAGCCGCTGAGCTACAGGCGCCGAGCCTGGATGCTGCCTTTACCATATCATGTGGGCCCTTGCCCTTGCTTTTGCCCCTGCGCATTCTGTGGACACAGGTGGTTGGCTGCTGATGCGTACTGGAGACAAGGAGGTGGAATACAATCCTGGTTTCTGTTTCTACATCACCACCAAGCTCTCCAACCCCACTACAGCCCAGAGATCTCAGCCAAGACCACCACCATTGCTCTTTTAAGATTCCACCTTAGGTGCAGCCTCTGGTATGGAATGGCAGTCATTTTTGTGCTATCTGGCCTTCTCTTGCCAACACATCTTATGCAGTTTATGATGTTTCAAGAGGGCTCTGTTTCCTACTCAGCCATGAGTTTTATTACTGAGTAGTTTCTGGGCTCTAGGAAAGGGCAGTGGAAGGAAAGGGAAGAACTTATCTCATTACGTATGTTTGATTTCATTTGCTCCTGTGACAACCCTATAGGGTAAGTATTATCCTTATTTTACACACCAGGAAAATGAGGCTCAAAGTGATTAACTTACCCAAGGTCGTGCTGCTACAAAGTGGCAGAGTCATGATTCAAATCAGAACAATCTGGCCTCAAGCACTGTGTTTGACACCCGGCACTCTGATTCCTCCTAGGTGGCCGAGAAACTGGAGATGCTAAAGAAACAGTATGATGAGAAGCTGGCCCAGAAGGAGGAGCTTCGCAAGAAGTCTGAAGAGATGGAGATGAAGCTGGAGCGAGCTGGGATGCTGGTGTCTGGGCTGGCTGGAGAGAAGGCCCGCTGGGAGGAGACAGTCAAGGTGGGGCCACTTCTACCACCTGTCTCTCCTTTCACTCTGCTCCCCAGTCCTGAGAAACCCATCCCTCTGTAGGTTGAGGAACAGTCAGGAAAAGAGGGATCCTTGGGTGTAGGGAACTTCAAGAATAGGGGGGTGGGAGCTCTTCCCATTCCTGTTCTTATCTTTGCACCATCAGGGATCTGCTTCAGTGTTCAGGGAGGGCTGCCAAGCACACACTGGGACTCATGATACACTCTGCCCACCTGATAGAAAATGCACATGGCACATCTTGTCTCTTACCCTCAGTGAGTTCCTGGCTTTGCAAAAAGGATCAGGCCTTGTCACCAAAATGTAAACATTACTGTTAGAGATGTTACTCAAAAGTAATTAGAACCAGGTTAGAGTTCTGATGCAAAGGTTGGGAGAGGGGAAGAATCTCTTTGATCTAGATAGTGTCTAGAGGAAAGTGCCTACCAAAGCATTCTGTGTCCCAGAGTGCTAGAGGCCTCACTGGCTTACACCTCCCTCCTGTCCACTAGGGCCTGGAGGAGGACCTGGGCTACCTGGTGGGCGACTGTCTCCTGGCAGCTGCCTTCCTATCCTACATGGGACCCTTTCTGACCAACTACCGGGATGAGATTGTCAACCAAATCTGGATCAAGAAGGTAAGTTGGAGCTCAGGTGTGGTAAGAAGCTCTTGAAATGGGCTCTGAGACCGGATCTGAACACAGATCTTCAGGCTAACGTTTAGGGCTTTTCACTCCCCAGATCTGGGAGCTTCAGGTTCCTTGCTCACCTGGCTTTGCCATCGATAACTTTCTCAGCAATCCTACCAAAGTCCGGGACTGGAACATCCAAGGGCTGCCCTCAGATGCTTTCTCCACTGAGAATGGCATTATTGTCACCCGAGGCAATAGGTGAAGATGCTGCTGGGAGCAGGAGGGGAGGCAGGGCAGGAGCAAGGTCTGGCTTCTGACCCATTCTTCCCCCTTCAGGTGGGCACTGATGATCGATCCTCAGGCCCAGGCCCTGAAATGGATTAAGAACATGGAAGGAACCCAGGTATAAGTCGGGGAGCTGGCTTTGACTCCCCACAGAATCTTTTCCCAAGCCTTGTCTCTTCCTGAGGTCCTACCCTTGGACCACTGTCTCTCTTACAACTTCAGTGTTTTCTTCTTCCCCTTCACTCTCTAGGGCCTAGAGATCATTGACCTTCAGATGAGCGATTATCTTCGAATCTTAGAAAAGGCCATTCAGTTTGGACGCCCAGTGCTGCTCCAGAATGTGCAGGAATATCTGGATCCCACACTCAACCCTGTGCTCAACAAATCTGTGGCCCGAATTGGTCAGGGCCTGGGCTTACAATGGGGCTGGACTGTGGGAACCTAGGTGGGAAGGGTGTATCCTCTACTTACCTGTCCTTCCATTCAGACAGCCCCAGGCTGGGGCCTTTAGAACAGGCTGAGTCACTGTCACTGGATGCTGGTGGGGAGTGGGTGGGTGGGCTTCACCATGTCACGTGGGCCCTTGCCCTTACTCTTGCCTCTGCCCCTCTTATGGACACAGGTGGTCGGCTGCTGATGCGCATTGGAGACAAGGAGGTGGAATACAATCCTGATTTCCGTTTCTACATCACCACCAAGCTCTCCAACCCCCACTACAGCCCAGAGACCTCAGCCAAGACCACCATTGTCAACTTTGCTGTTAAAGAACAGGTGGGTGGGGTGAAGCAGGAAGGGCTGTACAGTTTGGAAAGAATGAGGAAAAAGGCAAAGCTTATGTTGGGCAGCTGGGGATTGGGTCTTGGGAGGAGGAAGAGCTGAGAAGAGCAAAGGTCATAGCAGTGAGCCTCTCACCTGAGTACTGGTGCTCCCAGGGCCTGGAGGCCCAGCTACTGGGCATCGTGGTTCGGAAGGAGCGACCTGAACTGGAGGAGCAGAAGGACTCGCTGGTCATCAATATCGCTGCTGGCAAAAGGAAGCTCAAGGAACTGGAGGACGAGATCCTCCGGTGAGACCTTGCCTTGCCTGTCCACTGTGACATGGGTCCACTCCCAGCTAGAACCCTGCTGGCTACCTCGCAGTGCAGCCAGCATCCCTGGGGGCTGACAAGGGGTCTCTCCCTCCTGCCCACTACCCCTAACCCTTTGGCTTTCCCCAGGTTGCTGAATGAGGCCACAGGTTCCCTGCTGGATGACGTGCAGCTGGTGAACACTCTGCAGACCTCCAAAGTAACTGCCATGGAAGTGACAGAACAACTAGAGACCAGTGAAACCACGGAGATCAACATTGACTCAGCCCGAGAGGTGAGCTCTGTGCCCTACTAGCCAACAGGATCAAGTTGGCTTGAGGGCTCTTCCCCTGACCCACTTCTCTATGCCATGCCCCTCCATGGCCTGACTCAGACATCCCCCACCCCAGGCTTACCGGCCATGTGCACAGCGGGCCTCAGTTCTGTTTTTCGTGCTCAATGACATGGGCCGCATCGACCCCATGTACCAGTTCTCACTGGATGCCTACATCAGCCTCTTCATCCTCAGCATTGACAAGAGCCATCGCAGCAACAAGCTGGAGGACCGCATTGACTACCTGAATGACTACCACACCTATGCCGTCTACAGGTTCCTCCCATGTGCCCCAGGCGGGAGGCCAAGTGGCTGGCGCTAGTGCCACTCTTCTGGCTTTTTCTATCTTGGTGCCACCATTCTTGGCCCACTGCTCTCCCCTCCATGCACCTTCCCAGGGAACTTTCACCCTCATGGCTCAGCCATCCCCAGCAGGCTGATTATTCCCAGTCTTCTACCTTTAGCTCTCCCTTGAGCAATGGACTTGTATACACAACTGTTGATCACACCGGTGCTTCTCAAATGTTAATGTGCACATAAAGCCTGGGTGATCTTATGAAAATACAGATTCAGGTTTGTTTGGTAGGTCTAGGGTAGGGCCTGAGGTTCTGCACCTCTAACAAGTTCTGCCACCACCACTGCTCCTGGCCCAAGGGTCACATTCTGAGCAGCCAGGTTCTTGGCTTGTCCACCCACATCCCACAGACCCGTCAAGTTCAACTTCTTTCAGATTATACTCATTATCTTCCCTTTTCCTTCAGGGTCCTCATCCCTGAATGGTACCAACACCCACTGCCCACTCACCCAAGCCTGACATAGGGAGTTATTCTCAACCCTTCCTTCTCATATCAGTCACCAGGTTTTGCTCACGAACATTCTGCAAATTGTTCTCTCCCCATCACCCCCATTGCTATGACAATGCTTTATTTCAGGCCTTCATGACATTTGTTTCCAAATTGCACAAGGGTTTCCTGCAGGTTATCGAGCCTCTAACTGTCTCTAACTCTTGACCTATCATCTTGCAATGACCTGCGTGGGACCATGTCACTCTCTGACTCTAATTTGTCATCAGTTATCTTGCCTCAAAGCACTCACCCACCTTGGCCTCCCCTTTCTCACCTTGCACTGGATACCTGGGCAGCCCTAACTGCCTCTCAGGCCAGGCCCTTCTCACGTCCCTTCTTTTTCTCTTGCTGGAACCTCCTTGTCTCTCCTACATTATCAAAAATGCTGCTGCACCTTGGGCAACTTCTCTTAGAAACTTTCCTTGAGTCCACCAGGCAGGGACTGGGTATCCTTGCCCTGCATTCTCTGGACACCACTGCCACTTCTTTGTAGAACCAGCCTATCCTCTCATGACTGATGGCCTCTCTGTCTATCCTCCCAGGGGCTATGGCTCATTCATCTTTGTGTCTTCAGGACCCAGCATAGTACTGGCAATATAGCAGGGGAATAATCAATGTTTTATTTTTCTAATGGAACTGACTAATTACAGCTGAATACTGGGAAAATCACGTCTTCTGAATCCTTGACTGTTTCCAGGAGGTTTGGATTAGAGGCTGAATAAAGTCCTCCTCTGTAAGGCTCTGTGATAGCAGGATCTCTTATCTGTTGGGCATCTTCCCCAGGCCCACTTCATCCTGCCCCTCTACCCTCCCTGTGCCCTTCTCCCAGGTACACCTGCCGCACCCTTTTTGAGCGCCACAAGCTACTATTCAGTTTTCATATGTGTGCCAAAATCCTGGAGACTTCCGGCAAACTCAACATGGACGAGTATAACTTCTTTCTACGTGGGGGTGTGGTGAGTGGAGCAGAGGCCACCTCCAAGTATGGGGCAATCAGGTTGTGGATGGGATGAAGGCAAGTGTGATGAGGAATCTAGACCCATAGGGTCAGGCCCAAGGTTTCAGCAAGTGAAAAACCACACAGCATCAGGTTCATGTCAAGGTCCCAGAGTCTGTGGGGTAACTTGCTGTACACCCTGTTGCATACAGTACAGGCTGAGCTTCGGGCATCTCTCATTTGTGATTCACCAACTGGCATGGTCTTGCCACTTTTTTATTGCCTCTCAAGCCACCCCTTTCCCAGCCTGAGTTCCACCATCACCATCTCTTCCTCACCATCACCTTGACCCCTTTCCCCTGCCCTCTCTGTGTTGTATTCACTTGTCAAAACTACCACTCTCTCCAGCCTGAGCAAGAGCAAGACCCCATCTCTACAGGAAATAGAAAAATTAACTGGACATAGTGATGCATACCTGTAGTCCCAGCTACTCAGGAGGCTGAGGCAGGAAGATGGCTTGAGCCCAGGAGTGTGAGGTTGCTGTGAACTAGGATGATGCCACTACATTTTAGCCAGGGTGACAGAGCAAGACTCTCTCAACAAAACAAAACAAAACAAAAAAACCTACCCCTCTGACTAGATCCAGCTCTTTTTCCCCTGTCCTTGTGTGGCCCATGCAACTAAGAATGGCTGAAGACAACACACCCACATAGACTGGACTCACTCTAAACTCGTGACTACACACCCCACGGTGCTGCACTCCCCTGAGCCCATTATTCTCACACACTCCAGGACAACATTTTCATTCCTTTTCCATCTTCACTTGACCTCTCATCTGGATTTTAGCAATGGTCTTCCAACATCCCCACCCCCAACTCTCAACATAGCAACAAGAGAGCTGTGTCAAACCCCATTTTGACAGGCTCTGATCCTGATGTTACCTCCCACCACTCAGCTCCTCACTCCACTCCAGCTGAACAGGCCTTATTACATTCCTCACTCTGGCATATCTCACCCCAGGGCCTTTGCACAGCTGTGCCTCCCGCTGGCATGACCCCTCCATACACTCGGCCCTCTCTGGTAGCCTCCCTTCCAGCTCACTGCAGTGAAACTGCCTTGATCTATTTACATTCCATAGTTCAACCTGCCTCTCATACTCCTGATCTCCATTACCCTTCTCAAATTAGTTGTTTTTCTATGGCACTGCCATCTTTAATTATACCTGCCCCCCACACTCCTGATCTCCCTTACCCTTCTCAAATTAATTGTTTTTCTATGGCACTGCCATCTTTAATTATACTAGATAATTTACTTATGTTTTTGATTAATGATTAATAATCTGCCCATGGGTTCATAATCCCATGTTGAAAATAAATTCCTCCAGTGCGGAGATATTTGTCCATTTTGTTCAGTAATGCGTCCCAAAGGTTTAAAACGCATAGTTGTGAACAATAAATGTTTGTTGGAAAGAATGAATAAAGGAATGAATAAGTGAAGGAATAAAGGAATGAGTGAACGAATAGTTTGTGCTTCCCTGAACAAGGTAATACCAATTGAAGTCCTTAGACTGCAGACGTTATTACCAATCAACCACCAGAGGGCGCCAGCTTCCTAAATTTAAACTGTGATAGCTCAGGAACTGTCTAGAGTTCCAGACACCCACAGTTGTTGCTCAGGAAAGGTGGATTCTGATCCATCTCGGATTCCTGCATTCATCTCTTTACTCTTTTTCATGAAAGACCTATCTTGGCTTTCTCACCCTAAGAAAAGAAAGGAGGGAAGGAAGGAGGCAGAGAGAAGGAAACTCTTCTTTTGAGGTGTCAAAAGGATCAGTCAATCCTTTTCTCCTCTCTTTTTCCATCCCCCGCAAGGTCCTGGACCGGGAGGGCCAAATGGATAATCCATGTACCAGTTGGCTCGCAGATGCCTATTGGGATAACATCACAGAGCTAGACAAACTGACCAACTTCCATGGTCTCATGAATTCCTTTGAACAGTATCCTCGTGACTGGCACCTGTGGTATACCAATGCTGCCCCAGAGAAGGCGATGCTGCCAGGTACCCAGGGGTCTGAGCCCCACCTGCCTTACGGTCTTCCCTCCATCCAGCCCTGGTGTTTGCCTTTCCAGTGTTAGTCATCCCCTCCCCCAGCTGGCATCTGCCTCCTGGCCCAGGGGGCATTCCCAGCAGGTGGCCCTGTGGTTTAGCTTCCCCATTCTTCCAGACTCTCCTTGTGATTACTCCTCCCCAGGTGAGTGGGAAAATGCCTGCAATGAAATGCAACGGATGCTTATCGTTCGCTCCCTGCGCCAGGACCGGGTAGCATTCTGTGTTACCTCTTTCATCGTCTCCAACCTTGGATCCCGCTTCATTGAGCCACCTGTGTTAAACATGAAGTTGGTCAGTGGCTTGGCTTCCTTGCCCCTCCCCCAACCCCTGGGTCCTTCCTACCTCCCTGCTATGTCTTGGTCTCCTCAAACTCTCTCACTTGGGTCATGTATGCTTCTGGCAGGTGATGGAGGATTCAAACCCACGATCCCCACTTGTGTTCATCCTTTCCCCGGGCGTGGACCCCACTGGGGCCCTGCTGCAGCTAGCAGAGCACACAGGCATGGCCCAGCGCTTCCATGCCCTGTCTCTGGGTCAAGGCCAGGCCCCCATTGCTGCTCGACTCCTCCGAGAGGGTGTGATTCAGGGTTGGTGTCTACTTTTTCTTTCATCTCTACCCTCGGCCATGGTTCCTGTCCCCAGAACCTCCTAGCCCAGTCACACTACTGGAATTGTCCCTCCTACTTCTCCAGAAGGCCCCAGGAGTGGTAGACCTGAGTGTTGGACCCCATCACTATCAGGTGGAAAGTGCGGGGACAGGTGGGGCTTAGGAAATGATCCTTACTGATCCTCCTTGTCTCTTTGCAGGACACTGGGTATTCCTGGCAAACTGCCACCTGTCACTGTCTTGGATGCCTAATCTGGACAAGCTGGTGGAGCAGCTGCAGGTGGAAGACCCTCACCCATCCTTCCGCCTCTGGCTCAGCTCTAGCCCCCACCCAGACTTCCCTATCTCCATCTTGCAGGCCAGCATCAAGATGACCACAGAGCCACCAAAGGTATATGGCTGTAGAAAGCCAGCATTAACTTGCCATCTATCCACCTTTCCTCCTGTTGGCATGAGAGCACAGCCCTTAACAACAACATAACTCTGTTTGATTTTACTGTCCTCTGAGTTTGTGCCAAACTCTTATATTTTCTTCCTTATGTCACCCTTTTTAGTTTCTTTCTCCTTCCTTCCTTCCAACTCCCCTTTGCATTCATCATTGAATGCAATCATACTGATCCTTTAATTTTTTTATTAGATCATAACTGTGTACATTATTGCATTTATGGGGTACAATGTGCTGACTCTATATACAATCTAGAATGTTCACACCAAATGGGTCATTGTTGTGTATAGACATTTATACACTATTATTAATATAATTTTTTTTTTGAGACAGAGTCTTACTTGGTCATGCTGGATAGAGTGCTGTGGCATCATAGCTCACAGCAAACTCAAACTCATGGGCTCAAGCGATCCTTTTGCCTCAGCCTCCCAAGTAGCTGGGACTACAGGCCCCCGCCACAACTACTGGTTATTTTTTAGAGACGGGGTTCTCGCTCTTGCGCAGGCTGGTCTCAAACTCACGAGTTAAGGCAATCCATCTGCCTCGACATACTGATCCTTTAAAATCTTCCAGGTCACTGCTGGTCACCCACTCACTCCTTGCTTAAACTATTTTAGTATCTCTTTCATTTCTCTTAGTTAAGATCAAAATCCTTTCTGCTTTCTTGTGAAAAGCACAGGGGCCAGTATATAGTAGGTGCTCACCAAGTCAGTACCATTCGAATGTACCTGTGGGAGCCTTTCCTTATTCTTAATCCTCCTTGACTACCTCAGGGCAGATGGCACAGTTGGCTGTCCCTCTCCCTGGCTTCCCTAACGTATCACTCCTGTTTCTCCTTCTGTCTTTTGACACGTCAAGTATTAACATCTGTGTCTGCTTCTCCTATTTGCCTGTGCCAGATCTTAAGACTCAGTGCTCACCCTTCAACTTTTCTCCTCCATTTTCTTCTATTACAAGTTTGAGGAGAAATTGTCCTTTTCATGATTTCAACTTCAATCCCCATCTCTGGCCCCAGTACCAAACTCAGTTCCAGCTCTGAATTGCCATCTGATTACAAAGCTTTTCTTCTTGGCACACAAGCACCATAAAGGCCACCCTCTTACAATAAACCTGATATCATCACAGTTATCTTCCCCCCTTATTTTGGTTAATGGCGCCAACATGATTTTCTTAAAAACATATTTAGGCCAGGCATGGTGGCTCATACCTGTAATCCTAGCGCTCTGGGAGCCAGAGGCAGGCAGATTGCTCGAGCTCGAGTTGGAGACCAGCCTGAGCAAGAGCAAGACCTTGCCTCTACTAAAAATAGAAAAACTATCAGGATGTTGTGGCAGGTGCCTGTAGTCCCAGCTACTCAGGAGACTGAGGCAAGAGGACTGGGGCAGCACCTGTGGCTCAGTGAGTAGGGCGCCGGCCCCATATACCGAGGGTGGTGGGTTCAAACCCATCCCCAGCCAAACTGCAACAAAAAATAGCCGGTGTTGTGGCAGGTGCCTATAGTCCTAGCTACTTGGGAGGCTGAGGCAAGAGAATCGCCTAAGCCCAAGAGCTACAGGTTGCTGTGAGTTGTGATGCCATGGCACTCTACCGAGGGCAACAAAGTAAGACTCTTGTCTCTAAAAAACAAAGAGGATCGCTTGAGCTTAGGAGTTTGAGGTTGCTATTAGCTATGATGCCATGGCATTTTACCCAGAGTGACAGAGTGAGACCTTGTCTCAAAAAACAACAACAACAAAAAAGCATATTTAAAGTTGATTTTTGGGTTTTTTTTTGAGACAGAGTCTCACTGTTGCCCTGGGTAGAGTGCAGTGGTGTCCCAGCTCACAGCAACCTTTAACTCTTGGGCTCAAGTGATTCTCTTGCCTCAGCCGCCCAAGTAGCTGGGACTACAGGTGCCCGCTACAACACCCAGCTATTTTTTGGTTGTAGTTGTCATTGTTTGGCAGGCCCGGGCTGGATTCCAACTCATCAGCTCCAGTGCATGTGGCTGGTGCCCTAGCGCTGAGCCTAAAGTTGATTTTTTTTTTTTTTTTTTTAAATAGAGCCTCAAGCTGTCCCCCTGGGTAGAGTGCTATGGCACCACAGCTCACAGCAACCTCCAACTCCAGGGCTTAAGCGAGTCTCCTGCCTCTGCTTCCCAAGTAGCTGGGACCACAGGCGCCCACCACAATGCCCGGCTATTTTTTGGTTGCAGCCATCATAGTTGTCTTGGTGGGCCCAGGCTGGATTCGAACCCACCACCTTAGGTGTATGTGGCTGGCACCTTAGCCACTTGAGCCACAGGCATGGAGCCCTAAAGTTGAATTTTATTTCCCCTTTTTTTGTTTAACAGACAGAGTCTTACTCATTCTCCCCAGAGTTGAGTGCCTTTTTTATTTTTTTATTTTTTGCATTTTTTCAAAGGGTTTTTGTTTTTGTTTTTGTTTTTGTTTTTGCCTTCTAAGAGAGGTATGTACCCTGATAGCTAGAGGGTCCTTTGATGCTTGAGCATCCTGTGAGGGGAGGAGGTGTGTAAGTTTGGAGGAAGGTGCTATTTAGGTTAGCATAATAAAAGTAAAAGACAGTGTCTGGGCACAGTGGGTCATGCCCGTGATCCCAGCACTCTAAGAGGCTGAGGCAGGGGGATTGGTTGAGACCAGGAATTCAAGACCAGCTGCACAACATAGTGAGACCCTATCTCTACAAAATTAAAAAACTCAGCCTGGTGTGATGGCACATACCAGTAGTCCCAGCCACTGGAGAGGTTGTGATTGCACCACTGCACTCTCTGGCCTGGGTAACAGAGTGAGACTCTTTCTCAGGAAAAAAAAAAAGTGGGAGGAAGTGATGAATCTGAGGGGAAACCTGGGAGGAAGGAGAGAGAAATCAGAGAAGATGGCTCAGGAAAGCCTTCTGTAAATGCTGCCTGCTGGAAATGCAGGTTCTCCCATGGTCTACCAAATCTTCAGTGAAAGTGAAAAGTTCAAGGTGTACTGGTATAATTGAATTCTTTTTAGAAGCTGACAAAGAGGCCAATATTTTTAAATATTTTATTCGGAAATAAATTTAAACTTACAGAAAAGTTGTAAGAATAAGAATAGTATAAAGAACATCCACACGTTACCCAGATTCGTTTATTGTTAACATTTTGCCCATTTACCACATCACTGACATTCTCCCATTTGCTCTCTCCCCACATGCACACCACACATACACTTTTTCTGAACCTTTTAAGAGTGCCTTGTAGGCTGGGTGCCCATAGCTAGGGGTGCCCATGCTCTGGGGCTAGTGGGCTTGAACCCGGCCTGGGCCTGCTAAACAAACAAACACAAATCCTTGGGCACTGTGGTGGGCAGCTGTAGTCCCAGCAATTAGGGAGGCTGAGGTAAGAGAATTGCTTGAGCCCGAGAGTTTGAGGTTGCTGTGAGCTAGGACACCATTGCACTCTATTGAGGGTGACAAAGTGAGACTCTGTCTCAATAAAAGAAACAAACAAAAAGAGTGCATTGCATATATTGTGCACGACTCTTTGCCACTAAATACTTCAGTGTGGGCTCAGTGCCTGTAGCTCAGTGAGTAGGACGCTGGCCACATATACTGAAACTGGTGGGTTCGATCCCAGGCCAGGCCTGCTAAACAACAATGACAACTGCAACCAAAAAACAGCCAGATGTGGTGGACACCTGTAGTCCCAACTACTTGGGAGGCTGAGGAAAGAGAATCACTTAAGCCCAAGAGTTTGAGGTTGCTGTGAGCTGTGCAACCTCAAACTCTTGAGCTTAAGTGATTCAAAACAAACAAGCAAAAAAAACTTCAGTGTATTTTAGCATAAAACTTTAATTAATTAATTAATTTTTTTTTGAAACAGAGTCTCACTTTGTGCCCTGGGTAGAGAGCGTGGTGTCACAGCAACCTCAAACTCTTGGACTCAAGTGATCCTCTTGTCACTGTAATCCAACCTCCTAAGTAGGTTGGATTACAGGAACCCTGCCAGGACACCTGGCATTTTTAAAAACTTTATTTTATTTTAGTAGAGATGGGAGGCCTTGCTCTTGCTCAGGCTAGTCTCGAACTCCTGAGCTCAAATGATAAACCCAATCCACCCTCCTCAGCCTTCCAGAGTGCTAGGATTACAGAAGTGAGCCTGGACTCAATGTAAAACGTTTGATCCTAAGCATAAGATATTCTATATAAGCCCGGTGCCAGTAACACAGTGGTTATGGCACCAGCCACATACACCAAGTCTGGAGGGTTAGAACCCAGCCCACGCTAGATAAACAGCACTGACAACTGCAACAAAAAATAGTGGGGTGTTGTGGCAGGCACCTGTAGTCCCAGCTACTTGGGAGGCTGAGGCAAGAGAATCACTTGAGCCCAAGAGTTGGAG
>NW_003852441.1:11459057-11471560 GCF_000181295.1 Otolemur garnettii | reverse complement strand
GCCTATTTTTTGGTTGCAGCGGTCATTGTTGTTTGGCGGGCCCGGGCTGGATTCGAACCCAACAGCTCGGGTGTATGTGGCTTAAGCCACAGGCGCCGAGCCCCTGATAACATTCTTTATAAATTTTTATTTCATACAGGATCCACTCTAGGATCATGTACTGCAATGTTTTTGTCCTGTGAAAGAGGCCAATTTTTTTTTCTTTCAGTTTTTGGCCAGGGCTAGGTTTGAACCTGCCACCTCTGGCACATGAGGCCAGCGCCCTACTCCTTTGAGCCACAGGTGCCTCCCAAAGAGGCCAATTTTTGCATCAGGAAATACAAAGTCAACCCAAATACTTGAAGAGACAGAGGTTCATCTGAGTTTTATTTCAAATAAGAAAGTCCTTATAATCACAGCCCCTAGTTGCCAGTTTGGGGGATAGCCCTGGAGTATATACCTGGATCGCTTCCTATTTTCTAGTCTTTTTAAAGAATTAGCTATTACATAAATATAAAAGCGTATTTAGGCCTGGTGTGGTGGTTCATACCTCTTTAGGAGACTGAAGTGGGAGGGATGGTTGAGCTCAGAAACTTGAATACAACCTGGGCAACATAGAAAGACCTCCATCTCTACAAAAGAAATAAAAAGAATGTTTGTAAAATATATGCAAGATATAAAGGATCATGATTCAGTGAATACCTGTGTGCCTATTATCCTTTTAAAAAAGATTGATTTGGGCCAAGCATGGTGGCTCACGCCTATAATCCTAGCACTCTGGGAGGCTAAGGTGGGTAGATAACCCTGAGCTCACAGGTTCGAGACCAGCCTGAGCCAGAATGATACCCTGTTTCAAAAAAAAAAAAAAAAAAAAAAAATTGATTTGAATTTTCTTTGAAGTCCTGGTATGCTTTCCCCCATCTCATCATCTTCCCTCCTCAGTCAGAGGAAGCCACTATTCTGAATTCTGAATGTGCTATTTTCTTTTCTTTATAATTTTAACACAAAAGTTTGCATTGCCAATGCAATCATGCTACATAGATTTCTCTGCAACTTATTTTTTTTATTCAACATTATGTGTTTGATATTCATTCATGCTGGTTTTTTTTTTTTTTTTGGTCATCCTGGGTAGGGTGCTGTGGTGTCATAGCTCACAACAACCTTGAACTGCTGGGCTCAAGTGATCCTCTGCCTTAGTTTTTTCATTTTTATTTTTATTTTATTTACTTATTTATTTTTTTGAGACAGAGCCTCAAGCTGTTGCCCTAGGTAGAGTGCGGTGGCATAACAACTCACAGCAACCTCCAACTCCTGGGCTTAAGTGATTCTCCTGCCTCAGCCTCCCAAGTAGCTGGGGACTACAGGTGCCTGCCACAATGCCCAGCTATTTTTTGGTTGTAGTTGTCATTGTTGTTTAGCAGGCCTGAGCTGGATTCAAACCTGCCAGCTCTGGTGTATGTGGCTGGCACCTTAGCTGCTTGAGCTATAGGCGCTTAGCCAGTTTTTTCATTTTTATTAGAGACAGGGTCTTGCTGTTGCTGAGGCTGGTCTCAAACTCATGAGCTTAAGTGTCCCAGGGCATTTCAGAATGCTAGGATTACAGGCATGAGCCACTATGCCCAAGCCTTTTTTTTTTTTTCTTTGGCTAAGGCTGGGTTTGAACCCGCCACCTCCAGCCTTTTTTGTTTGTCACCCAGGCTAGAGTGCTGTGGCGTCAGGCTAGCTCACAGCAACCTCAAACTTCTGTGTTCAAGTTATCCTCCTGCCTAAGCCTTCTAAGTAGCTGGGACTACAGGAGCCTGCCACCATGCCTGGCTAATTTTTCTATTGTTGGTAGAAACAGGTCTTACTCTTGCTCAGGCTTATCTCTAACTCCTGAGCTTAAGAGATCTTCCTGCTTCCTAGAATGCTAGGATTACAGGTGTGAGCCACCATCTCAGCCCATTCATGCTATTCTTCATGTTTCATAATTTTTCATACATTCCAGACCCTAATCCTTTGTCAATTATGAGAACATTAAGAACATCTTGGTTAGGAGGGTCAAAAGTAGAGGGACAGGTATGTGTTTTGTGGTTTGTCATTTTTCTTTTATGCTATTTTTTGGTGAACAGAAATTCTTAATTTTTATGAGGTTTTATAAGCTTTTATTCTCCAACATAAATTTTAGAATTAGCTTGTCAGATTTCACAGAAAACTTGGATTGATCAATTTGGAGAAAATCGACAACTTTAGAACAAGGGACCTCCCAATCCATGGCTATTCTGTATCTTTCCATTTATCCTTTATTTCAATAAAGTTTCTTAATTTTCTTTTAAATATGTGCAAATTTTAATTAGATTTATTCTTAGATACCTTACATATTTTGACTTTATAAATGACATTGTAAAAAAAAATCACATTTTTGCCTGGGCTCAGTGCTTATACCTATAATCCTAGCACTCTGAGAAGCCAAGGTGAGTGGATCACTTGAACTCAGGAGTTCAAGATCAGCCTGAGCAAGAGTGAGACCTTGTGTCTACTAAAAATGAAAAAAAAAAACAAAACACATTTTGTTACTGCTAACCAATATTCTTACTTCAAGTTTTTCACTACTCTATCCCATCAAGTATAGATAAAACACTTCATAAAACACTGTTTCAAAATATCACTGTCCTACTCAAGATAGAGAAGGGCTTCATGTCCATGATGCTAGTGAGTCAAGTCCAAATGGCTCAAACTACTATTCTTCATGCCTTTCCATCTATCCATGGCCCTTGTTTCCCCCCCTGAGGACTTGCATTTGACCTCCACCAGGCTCATCCATTCTCTCATTTATTTTCTCCATTGTCCTTTTATTTCTTCTAGCTCCAGGAAACCAAGAACCTCCAGTCAGGTCTAGTTGTATCCTTGTTTGTCCAGATTCCAACTTGTTCAGGAAAGCTGACAAAGCCAAGCATACAGACTGTTCTTTCTCTCTCTCTCTCTCTCTTTTTTTTTTTTTTGAGACAGAGTCTCACTATGTTACCCTTGGTAGAGTGCTGTGGCATCACAGCTCACAGCAACCTCCAACTCTTGGGCTTAAGTCATTCTCTTGCCTCAGCCTTCCAAGTAGCTGGGACTAGAGGCTCCTGCCACAATGCCCAGCTATTTTTTTTTGTTGTTGTAGTTGTCATTGTTGTTTAATAGGCCTGGGCCAGGTTAGAACCCACTAGCCCTGGTGTATATGGCCAACGCCATACTCACTGAGCTACGGGCACCAAGCCAAGAGTGTTCTTTCTTTTTTTTTTTTTGCAGTTTTTGGCTGGGGCTGGGTTAGAACCTGCCACCTCCAGCATATGGGGCTGGCGCCCTACTCCTTGAGCCACAGTGCCGCCCAAGAGTGTTCTTTCTTGATGATGTTATACTATGGCATTTTTAATCTACCTTGAATCTTTGCACATAATTTTGTAGTTTTTGTTAATTCACAGTTGCAAGTATATATAGGAAAGTAGGTCTGCCACTAGCCCATACAATGCCTGTGTATCTGAATTAGTTAAAGCCACCTAGCTTTGTGAATGAGTGCACATCTTGGTCTAGATTAAGGGCTAGATTTGAGCCTCTAGTTACCCCTTCTGTCAGTGTCTTTGTACTGTACTACCATATACAGTGAACAACCTCCACAACTGTATATGGTAGTGCTAGTGGCAAGACTGAGTGTTGAATGGCACCCCAACTCTGCACTTCACTGTCTCTAGGGCCTAAAGGCCAACATGACACGTCTTTACCAGCTGATGACAGAGCCACAGTTTTCTCGCTGCTCCAAACCTGCCAAGTATAAGAAGCTACTCTTTGCCCTCTGCTTCTTCCACTCTGTATTACTTGAACGCAAAAAGTTCCTGCAGCTTGGCTGGAATATTGTCTATGGCTTCAATGACTCTGACTTTGAGGTTTGTGCTAACCAGGGGTCCTCATCCCAGCCTGTCCCATGGCTCCCCTGTGGGAACATTGTTGACAGAAGCCTGAGTTAGAGCTCTATCAGAATAGTTCATGCTATAATTGTGTGTGTATGGGGAATTGGGTTGGACTACTCACAGGTGTCAGAGAACTTGCTGAGCCTCTATTTGGATGAGTATGAGGAGACACCTTGGGATGCACTCAAGTACCTCATTGCTGGTGTTAACTATGGTGGACATGTCACAGATGACTGGGACCGGCGACTGCTCATCACCTACATCAATGACTATTTCTGTGACCAGACCCTATCAATTCCCTTCTACCGGTGAGGGGGAGGTGGCACTGAGCAGGGAGCTACAAGACACAAACAGAAAATATGAGATTGGGAGAAGGCAGTTTATGGGATTAGGAAGGGAGAAAGAGCAGGGTCAAATGGAATATGCATAAAGACTGGGGTCTTGGCTGGGCATTGAAGCCCAAGATACCACAACATGGCAATATCTGTGCTGTGATTCCCCAGGTTGTCAGTACTTGAGACTTACTTTATCCCCAAGGATGGGAGCCTGGCCTCTTACAAGGAATATATCAGCTTATTGCCTGGCATGGACCCCCCTGAGGCCTTTGGCCAGCACCCCAATGCTGATGTGGCCTCCCAGATCACTGAAGCACGAACTCTCTTTGAGACTTTGCTTTCCCTGCAACCCCAGATTACACCCATCAGAGCTGGAGGCCAGACCCGGGAAGAGAAGGTAAGAAGAGATACATCTAGGGGCTGGGTGGGGAAGTGATGAGGAAGAGAAGGTAACACAGCTCCAACTCCTGTAGGTCCTTGAATTGGCTGCTGATGTGAAGCAGAAGATCCCTGAAATGATTGACTATGAGGGAACCCAAAAACTATTGGCTCTTGACCCCTCCCCACTCAATGTAGTCCTTCTTCAGGAGATCCAGAGATACAACAAACTGATGAAGACTATCCTGTAAGATGAAAGTGCTCTGTGAAATGAGGATGGAGCAGGGAAAGGCCTTCATACCCTCCTAGCTAGGATGACTTTTCCAAGTCTGACCTATTTCTAACTCTTTATCTCATCCTGCTTAGGTTCTCACTGACAGACCTAGAGAAAGGCATCCAGGGCCTCATCGTCATGTCTACAAGTCTGGAAGAGATATTCAATTGCATTTTTGATGCTCACGTTCCTCCACTGTGGGGAAAGGCAAGATTACTGTTGATCCTACTCTAACCATAAGGTCTCCTCTCACCCGTAAGCCTCCCATCCTGGTTCTAGGGAGGCATACAACAAACTTCAGAGAGTGTGGTCATTAAAGCCAGAACGGCTTCAAGGTTCAAATCTGGTTTTCTGATTCTGCACAACTTATTAACTTATAGACTTACTCAGGGAAGGTTACTAACCTTTGCAAGATTCTCAGTACTGTACACAACACTCGGTATCATTAATGATACCTGGTTAATATTACTGTTGTCATTGTTATTAATAAATAGTTGCCATCTTGTTCTTTTCTGGGAGTTGGATTTATGGAGAGCTTTGCTTATCTGTAGTTGGGAAACTGGAGCTGACACCACACAGTCTTTTCATATCTGCAACAGGTGCTCAAAGTAAGGATTTGAATGCATGATGAAATGAATGAGTAAACATTCCTGGCCTTTTTTCCCAGGCATATCCTTCACAAAAGCCACTGGCTGCATGGACCCGGGACTTGGCCACTCGTGTGGAGCAGTTTGAGCTGTGGGCCAGCCGTGCCCGGCCACCTGTGATCTTCTGGCTGTCTGGTTTTACCTTTCCCACTGGCTTCCTCACTGCTGTGCTTCAGTCTTCAGCTCGACAAAACAATGTGAGTAATATGGAAAGTGTGAAGGGGAAGGCTGTTAGGGACATGTATTTGCTCTCCTCTTTGGGGTCCTCCTTCACTCTCACCTCCAACCCCCAGATTTCAGTGGACAGCCTCTCCTGGGAGTTTATCGTTTCCACTGTGGATGACAGCAACCTAGTGTATCCACCCAAGGTGGGAGCCAGATGTGCTTGGGGCTCTGAGCAAAGGAGGGTGCTGGGAGCAAAAGTGGGAAATAATCAGATGACAAGGGAGGAGAGAAGTGGCAGGTCAGGTGTGCTGGCAACTAAGATTCTAACCTTCCACCAAACCTGCCCCCATTTCTCCTCAGGATGGCGTCTGGGTTCGGGGCCTGTACCTAGAGGGTGCAGGCTGGGACCGGAAGAACTCCTGCTTAGTGGAGGCAGAACCCATGCAGCTTGTCTGCCTCATGCCCACGATCCACTTCCGACCTGCTGAGAGCCGCAAGAAGAGCGCTAAGGGTGGGACAGCTCCCGCAGACCTGCCTGTCCGATCCCTAGTCTGGATCCTAACCCAGTCTCTGCGCCAGCCCTCTCCACAACTTGCTCCTTCCCTGCACCCCCACAAGCTCCAGCAGGCTGACTCCTTCTCTCCTTTCCCCCAGGCATGTACTCCTGCCCCTGCTATTACTATCCCAACCGGGCAGGCAGCTCAGACCGAGCCTCCTTTGTCATTGGCATCGACCTCCGGACTGGGGCCATGACTTCGGATCACTGGATCAAGAGAGGCACTGCCCTACTCATGAGCTTGGATAACTGAGAATTCCCTTTTTCATCGTTTGACAGAGAGGCGGGGAGTCCAGGAACTGAGGCTGATAATGCACCTGGATTGAGGCTGGACCTCACTCAGCTTTGACTTTACCTGAATTAGGCGTGTAATGGGGCGCTGGAGATACCTAGTTGTGCTAGCCATAATGGTGGAAGAGTTATATTGAAGCTCAGAGCAGTAAAACTCATGACCACCAGCTCTACATCTCCTCAGCGGGGTTCGGGGAGAAAGGAATCAGGAGACCTTACAGAGAACTAGCGTGCAGGGAAAAAAGAGGGAGCAAAGGCGAGCGGCTTGGAAAGGCAAGGAGGCGCGTGCTTGAACGAATGGGCAGGGCGCCGGAGTCTTCGGAGGGTGTGGCTAAATCTCGGGGTCGGACTTGAGTGGGTGGGTGGAGCTTACTTTAGAAGGGCGCGTGATCCAAATGGAATAGCGGTTTGGTGAGACAGGGAACCGAGCCGAACCCGTACGGACTCTGCACCCTGAACCTCGAACCCCGCCCCCAGCATCTACCCAATACCGGCGCTGAGGCGAACTGTACCGGCAGAAGCGGGCGGAGCCGAAGAAAGGGACTTCGGCGCAAGGAGGGGCGGGACCACGGGAAGGGGGCGGGGCTGGGGAACGGGGGTGAGGGTGTTTGTGTTGGGAAATCCAACTGCGCCACTGGGCGGAGCGGCCCCCCCAGCCCCGGCCTGGGGGGGGGGCCGCTCGACCCCCTGGGAGACCTTGGGGAGGCTGAGCATCTGGGACCCCCTAGAACCAGGTAACGGGGAGCTGCAAGGACGTCTTTAAAGAGGGAAACCGTCTCTGTGCAGGGGGGGCGGGACGCCTGAGTCGTAGGAGGGGTAGAGCTGGGGATGGACGTTTGGGTCTTATGACAGGCACTGGGGAAGAGACTGAGGCGTGGGACATCCAGGTCCCCTAGAAAAGAGCAGGGCAGTGGTGGGGAAGAACTGGGAGGCAGATATTGAGTTCCAGATGTCAAGAAGGACCTGAAAGGACTCCCAGTTAGCCTAGGGCTGACATTCCTCTTCCAAGGGTCGGGCCCGGCAGTTCTAACTAACAGGCAAGACTAAAGGGCAGAGTTTGCAGATAGGTCAATGCGATGGCCCTTTAAGGTCAGAGTGGGTCAGACCAGGGGCTGTTTCCGGTCCCTGGGCCACTTCATGTCTCCCTCCTGTTTTCTCGGGTGAGGTATAGCCTCAGCCTTACTTTCCCGAGAGCTTCCTAGCGGTAGCCTTCGCTCCCATTCCACTCCATCCCACTGCACCTCCATTTTGCCTCTCCCTCTCTTTCCTGGTCCTGCCTCCACTTTGCAGTCTCGGGTTCCCCACCCTTGCACGCCTCACACGGCTTCTCGGTGCTGAATCTTCCCAACGTAGCCACGAGATGGCGAGGGGGAGACGCACACCCAGAGCGGAGGGCAGTGCGAGTAGGGGACGTGAATGTGAGAACAGCTGAAGCCCCCAGTCCTGGTCTGAGGGAAAGGTGGGTTGAGGCCCCTCACAGGAAACTGCGGGCAACAGGGTGAAGGGTACAGGATGGGGCAGGGGACTGGGGTAAATTCTGGGGAGGGGGAGTCACGGAGGTTGGTTACTAAGCAACGCATATTCGCTTCCTGTTTTCTGTGGCTTGTGGCTGCAACATGGTAGGGGTTGGAGTGAGGGGCTTAGAAATTGTGGGTCAGACTGAGGGCAGGATGCCTGGTTCTCGGCCTAGGTGAACCAGGGAGGAAGCAGGAGAAGTAGCAAGTTGCGCTGCAACAGAAAAGGACTCAGCGTTGTCGAGAGGGAGGCGGGACCGAGGCACCGTGTTCACCTCAACTCCCCTTCGCCGCCGGGCGTTGCTTGCCCTGTTGCCTGAGTAACTGCAGAGCGGGCCTCCGGAGCCGGATTCCCTAACTCTCCTGTCTGTCCAATCCGCTCCACCGGACGTCCTTGACATCAGGGCGCAGGCAGCCAATGAGGAAAGGGCATTATTGAGAGACAGGAAAAGGGAGACAAGCGGGGAAGAGGTGGAGGAAGGGAGGCGGTAGCTGCCCGGGACCTGCACGTGCACTCACACACGCTCGCGCCTCCCCCCGCCCCTTTCGCCGCACGCGTCCGTGCCCCCCCTTGCGCCTGCGCAGCGAGCCGCCGCCTCCCGCCCCGAGCTCCGGGTCTAGAGTCTGGGTAAACTCGGGCAAGGCTACGGTTTTCAGCCCTTGGGGAGCCAGATGTCTGGGTCCGTCTGTACTGTTTCACAGGGTCGGACCATCAATGCTTGAGAGGACCGGCTACCTGTTCCCCACCTCTCCCCCATCCCGGCTGGCGCCCCACACTCCCAGGTGGGCTGGGCGGAGTTGTGGTTTCCGGCCCCGTATGTTCAACCACCGCCTTCCAGGGCTCTGGCTTAGGTTGCTTCCCCAAGAGAAAGGGAATGGGTACGAGAGCCCTTTCCCAAGGCTTCACCCGCCCGAGACCAGCTGCTGTTGATGGCAGGGAAGGGCGATTTGGGGAAGCCCCAGACGGCCCAGGTGACTCTTCCGGGCCTTCACGCCCCTTCGCATGAATTCTTGCTGTTTGATGTGCACCAAACCCCTTGCCATCCCTAACGTTCCCTTTTCACTCGCCCTGTTCTTTGCACCTCCCTCGGCTCCTTTCGGGCTGTCTGTCCCCGTCTCCACTCTTCCTTCTCTGCTTCTCTGGATTACATAACTCTTCCTCCTACCGTGTCCTGGTTTCAACTCCACAGACTCCGCCCTGGAACAGCGCGGGGAGGGGCGGGCGAGTTGGGGACCCAGACAGATTACGGCTGGCGGCCGGCTGGGGCACGGGGGATCCCGCAGATGGGGGATGGAGCCTCGCGGGACCCGGCGCCCGACTTCTCCGCCTCCCACCTTCGACCTGAGATCTTGCCAAAGAGAGAGAAAGCACTATATCTCCGAGGGGCGTGTCGGGACTCCAGTCATAAATGTGGGTTGGGAGGTCAGGGCTGGAGGCGGAGAGGCGGAGGCAAGAGAGAGACTGTGTTCCAGGGAGTCGTATTGGGGTTAAAATAGATAAAGACAGGACTCCTGGGTTCCCTCCCATGTCCCTTTTTTAGGTTCCCAAAATTCCTAAGGCGTTTCCTTGGAAGCTTAGCTGGCAGACCCCCTCCGCCCATAGGGGTCAAAGGTCTGTGTTAGAGGTGGCCGGGGATGATGTCACCAGTGCACGTGCCCCGGGATGGTTGCCCGGCAATGAGGCCTCCACCCCCTTCCACCTCTGCCCTAAGTCCAGTTTCAATCCCGTGCCATCTCTTTCCCCTCTCCCTTCCCTAGGTTTTAGCATCCTGCAGGTGGGAAACCCCGGCCTGGAGTTTTGGGAGGGGGAAGGGCACGGGTGTGGTGTGGCTGATTTTGCCCCTTTCCTGGGCTTGGGTCCTGTATCCTAGATCAGCACAGAAGAGCTTCCCCTCCAAGCTTCTACTTCGTGCGAAGAGCCTCTGAGCAGTCTCTACTTTCTCAACTGCTGCATGGCCAAGTGTCCCATTGCCCCCTTTCCCATCCACATTGACTTGATAACTACCCCAGAAGAGTTGTGTGTAGTTAGGGGGATTCATTGGACACTATCTCATCCCTAATGTCCTCTTAATCATTAGCACACCCCTCTCCACAAACAGTTGTGGAAAAGGGCCACGAAGCAGTATCTAGGCTGATAAGTCAGGGTCAATATCCTGTGTAGGGGGTGGACCACTTTGGAACATCTCACTTAGGGGAGGAGGACTCAAGTTAATAGTTACAGTTGCCATTCTCTATAAAATCCTAGGGTTGGTGGTGGTATTGGAAAAAAATTGGTTTCTGCATTTATGTGCTTTAGAACTTGGGTAGTCAAATCAGACCTGGTTTCTAATCCCAGCTCTGCCACTAGTAGCTATTGGGATTTGGAAAGGTCAAAACCTCACTAAGCCTCATATTCTTAATCTGGAAAATTTAAATATCAATACCTACCTTGAAGGCCCATGGGAAAAAAGTGATAATTTATGCAAAGCATTTAGCACAGTGCCTGGCACAGAATGAACACTGAATGAATGTTTGTTGTTACACTTTTATTGTTGTTATACATTTATTAATGTTTGTTACTTTTATTATTAAATGGTGTTAGTTATTATTTTTATTATAGGTAGTAGACCTCCTCCAAACTTACAATGACCTTAGGAGTTTGTTAGGGAGGAGTGGATAGTTTGTGTTAATATGGGGGCGGAGGGTGCTGGGATTAGCTGCCACTGCTTTGTGCACTTTATTTGATGAGGGCTTTAGACAGATTGATATTGCTTTCTTGGGGATTATTTTTCCCCCTCTTGGAGAAGAAATAGCTAAGACTATTTCTTTGGATTTGAAAATAAAATAATTGTATAATGGTTCTTAATTTTGAAGCAAGACCCCAATCCCTTCCCATGTTGTTCTCTGGAACCTTTCATTTTGCAAAGGGACTCCACAGTTTCCCTAGCGGGGACAGGGCTAGGCTGAGGGGTGTGTAAAAGATTGGGGTGGGTAGGTGGAGAGAGACTAGTGTTGGGGGCTGGGGGGGCTGGTAAAGGAAGAGACCGGAAGGGAGGAGGAGGGAGCCTGCTGGTGGGGAGGGAGGGAGGGAGGGGACGAGGAGGTGGAGGAGGAGGAGAAGGAGGAGGAGGAGGGAGGGGGTTGGGGAGAGCCTGCTACAGTTCTTTGTTTGACTCCGGGACTCAGGGACGGGGAGGAGGAGGGAGGGAGGCAGAGGCTGCAAGCGCCGGGGCAGGCCCAGGAGGCAGAGGAGGGACCGTCTCCCCCGCCCCCCCAGCCCCCACTCCCCCGCCCCCGCTGCTTTCCCCCCTCCCTACCCGGACTCCGGGGGCACCGCCGGGGGACAGACACCCAGCAGGTAACCCTGGCCTGGCTCACCCTCCCCCTTCGGATTTTCCTCCACATCCTCCCGGATGACCCCTTTCCCTCTTTCTGTCTCCCCGTTTTCCCTGGCCTTGCCTTTTTCCCCTGGCTCTCCTTGTTCCATCGCCCCCACTTGGGCTTGTCGCCCGCTGGCTGCACTGCTGTCTCGTGCAGCCTGACTCCCTTCCCCTTGCCCGACAGCCTCTGTGCCCTAGGCACCTTTTGGGGTTCTCTCTCACTGCTTCTTCATGCTCTTGCTCTCTTCCAACCTGTCCCCTGGGGTTCTGGGGGAGGAGGGAGTCCCTGTCCTTTTCTCAATTTCTGTAGCTCCCTGCCCCCCAACTCTGGCCCCCTTTTTCCTTCTGGCAGTATCTAGGGGTGGGGAGAGAACCGGAATTTTGGGGGCCCCCTTGGAGGGGCAAGGGCTGTGTGTCGCTGGGGAAAGGGGCTGTATGTGTGTGTATTGGGTGGGGGTGGGGGCAGTTAGAGACCTGGCTGCCTCTCTGTTGTCCCTTTAAATGGCCCTCACATTTCTGGGTACTCGTTGGGGGGAGGTGGCAAGCCGCCTGCCTGGGGGGCAGGGCCCTTGGTTCGTGCACACAATCAAGGGTGGTAATGATTTAAAGGGACAGCCTCGGTGTGGCCACACTGCCACCCTGTGCCGGCAGGAGGGGGAGCCGGCAGACCATGTCTGGGAAGGCTTGGCTGGTGAGCAGGGCATTTGAGGCTGAGTCTGTTGCTGGGCCTGCTATGTCTGGGATAATGCTGCAGCTGGGAAGGTGCAAGGAGGGGTGACAGCCTACCTAGGAGGTGCTTAGCCTGGGCTTTCTCCAGGGCCCCACCTTTGGGTCCATGGACTCCTTCACCAAAAATTCTTAAGTCTAAACTACAGAGTCTGTTGTCCACCAGGTGAGGGCAGCCAGCAGGTCTGCAGGTCAGCAGCCCAGCCTGGGCACTTTGGAGCTCCCCTTCAGCTTCCCCTTTTGTTGTTTGGCTCTGTGCACAAGAAAGCCCCAGCCCCTCCCCCAGTTCCCCCTTCCCATCCACATGCCCCACCCCCCACCACACACACACACACACACACACACACACA
>NW_003852441.1:11453471-11459037 GCF_000181295.1 Otolemur garnettii | reverse complement strand
ATTTATTTGAAGGAATTGAAATCAGGATCTTGAAGAAATATTAGTATTCCCATGTTCACAGCAGCATTATTCAGAATAGCTTGGACATGGAAACAACTAAAGGTCTATTGACAAATGAATGAAAGACAGAATGGTATACCACACACACACACACACACACACACACACACACACACACACGCACGCACGCACACAGACACCCCAGCTGTTGGACAGATGAATTACAGCCTCCGGCTTGGGGCCAGGGCTGGTGAGGGATTAAAGCTCTGGGGCTGGCCCTTTAAATGGCTGTTAGCCCTTCCCCCACCCTGCTGTCCAGACACTCCTCATACACCCATCTGACCTCCTTGGCTGCCCCTCACTCCTCCTCTTGGTCTGTCCTAAGGCCTGCCCACTCCCCTCTCTCTAGACTAGACCCTGCCCCCATCACAACCACATACCCAAATGTTACAGACTGTACGTACATACTCCCTATTCCCACATTCTGAGCCTCCTTGTCTTAGGGTTCTAAGATCCTTCTCCAGCAGAGGGCCTTACTTGCCTGGGCTTCTCCAGCCTGCAGCTGACCACTACCCTGGCCCAGTGAAGGGGCCTTACATGGTCAGAAATAGGACCTCCCTGGGGGCAGTGTCATCAGCAGCCATGGAAGCTTGCTGCACATTGCATCATGGAGGCTGGTGGCCAGAGGCCTGAATCTCTGGGGCAGGGGAAAGGATGGGGGTGGGGGTGAAAGGAAAGAGAATAGAGGTTTGACTGGGAACCTAAGTGTACGAGTCTGTCAGGGCAGAGAATTATGAGTAAAGGAGTATAAAACATAGGTCTCTTGAGGAGTGAGTCTTTGAGGTGAGGGCTGACTTAGTTCTGATCCTTGGATGGACACCCGATTCTTGGCTTTAGACTTATGTTAAAAGATCTAGCTTCATGTCCCTGGGGGTTGGAAAGGAAGGGCATGGGCCTCTAACACCTCCTTGGCCACATAGAGGAAGGTGGTGATGGGGAAACAGGATATGGCCTTGGGGTTGGGGGTTGGGATGGAGGGGAGGCTTGCAGCAGAGGCCATTTCCAGGCTCAAGCCCAGAGTCGTAGTTCTTGCAGAGGAAGGTACCTCCCTGTTGGGCCCGTTCATCTTGTCTGGCCACCTGTGCTGCTAGCCAAGACCTGCCTGCACCCGCCTGGGGGAAGAAAAGGGGGCAGAAACCAGAGGGTGATGTTGACTGTCTGGTGTCTTGATAAGGTTGGAGAGGACACAGAGCTAAAGGAGAGGGTCTGCATGCCCTGGGTCTAGGACTCAAATTGGCCTGGGCACAGATGTCAGGGGCAGTAGGGGATACTCTGAGGTCAGGGAGTCTTAGCAGGAAGGTCTAGTCAGAAGTGGGATCATGGGTTGGGTGTCCAACTTACTCAGATGATATATCATGCCCCTCTTATGACCTGGTTTAGGCTGCATTCTAAAGGGGAAAGGTTGGAGGACCACTTTGGAGGTGGCTTTTTCTGGTTGCCATGGAAACAGATTTTCCCATCCTGTCTAATCCTAGAGCCAGGTTTCTCCTTAATGAGGGGACAGAGAGCACAGGGAAATTCTCCAGCCTGGGAGACCCCACATCTGACTGACTTTTTTCTTTTAGGTTCCCCTCAGGCACCATGCCAGCTCCGTAGCACTGCACACTTCCCCACCAGGATCTGCTGTACCCCACTGCTGGATCACTGGTTCCAATGAGAAAGGGCACAACAAGCTCCATCTGGTAAGTCCTACCCCTGGGTGACCCCTTCCCCTCCAACAGTCCAACTCTGTACCACATGGTTAAAGATGCTTGGTATGATTTGGATCATGGATCATGGCCTACTTTTCAGAATGATCCAGTTCAACTCTGAGCTTCCCCCCCACCGTGTGGTGTTTTGAGTGGTTCAGCCCTCCTGGTTTATGGAACTCCTCTCTGTCTCCTGTGAATGGTTCAGCCTTGTACTTCACCAGTCTCTACACTACCACCAAGCTTGTGCCCCCTCTCCCCCCCAGTTCTACATCTCATTTTGCTTATTGAATTAAGCTAGGGTTTGCAAGCTGAAAAGTATGTGAGGATACTCTGGAGGAATATTTTTTAGGGGGGGAGGTAAAGGGCTTTGCACCTGAAGAGTTGTCGAATAGCCTGGTTTATAGAGGGTGTTTGGAGATTGATGTAGGGAGATACTGGAGATCATTGCCACAACAGTTTTCTGTGGCCACTACAAACGTGCCTTTATTCCAGATCCTTTTCTGTCCCATTGTCTCCCCTATGTACTATAGTGTTTGCCCCACTGAGTCTTAGACTTCTGCTTACCACTGTCCTGCCTGAAGCCCTGCTTTGTTTTCAATTCCTCTGAGGGGAAAAAGGGAAAATAATCCCCAAGCTAGGGACTTAAGTTCTTTGAGTGTGGTTTATTCTTCTCCATTAATCACTATTTCTTGAGTGGGACTGTTTTCTTCTACATATCTCAGTGGAGTTGTGTTGAATAATGTGAATGAGCTTCATTGCCAAGAAACCTATGGCTTCTGAAACCTTAAGCACAGCCTCCTACTCCCACACTTTTTCTGGAGGACAGGAGACATTTGGGATGGTAACATGGCATACAGCTGAAAGGAAGGCTCATCCAGCAGATAGCCTGTGAGGATAAAAGCAAGGGAGGGAGAATAGGAAAGAGGTAGTACAGAAAAGTGGTAAAAATGAGGCTCTGGAAAGAAGCCCCGCTCTTCCATTCACTTGCAGAATAACCTTAGCCAAGTTACCTAACCTCTTTGAGCCTCAATTTCCACATCTGTAAAATGGGGCAATCAAAGTGCCACCTCCTACGTCAGATTTTGGGGAAGAGTAAAATAAAAATTCATGTAAATTGCTTAATATAGTTCTTGACATGTAATAAAAATACTCACTAAAATGCTAACAATTATCATAATGGGAACCTCAGGGAGCTGTGAGAATAAGCAGGGATGTTAAGGGAAGAGACAGACGGATTGAAAGCGGACAACCCCCCCCCCCTCCATACTGCACTAAAATAGAATGATCATTGATCCATCAAGACATCAGGATTCAGAGGAGTGAAGCAAGGAGTCAGCAGGGTCAGCCTGCTCCAGTGTTTCCCTTACTCTGTTCAGGAACATGAAGGCAAACACAGAAGGGCATGTGCAGAGACACACGTGATCACGCTAGTGATGCAGAGGCAGACTCAGACAAAAGACCGAGACAGGAGCTAGGCAGACACACAGACAGAAACAACCCCGCGGAGTCGTGTAGACAGGGATAATGACAGGAACGCGTCAGACACAGGCACTGTGGGAGACAAGATGAGCAGATATGCAGGTGCACACGGAAACACACCGGGACCCACACACAGCCGACCGTGTCAGACAGACTGGCGAACACAGCGCTCAGTCAAAGGCAGACACTAGGCCTGCAGTGACACATAGCGGGCCGGGGCCGGCACAGTCACTCCTCGGTGGGGGGCGGGGAGGGGCCGGCAGCGGGGGAAGGCTGGGGAAGGGAATCCCGGACGGGCGGCCTGCCCGGGTGGCTGAGTCACAGCGAAGCCTCAGCCGGCAGCCCTCCCCTCCCCTCCGCCTCCCCCTCCCCCAGGTAAGAAGCGAGCATGTAACCCCTCGATTTCACCGGGCAGAATGAGGACGTGTAGACAAGATGCGCGGCAGGGGTCCTGGGTCCGCCCCACCTCTGCGGGCGTGAAGCGTGCCCGCTAACTGTTCGGTAAAACCCTATTTGCGGGGTCTTGTCTTTGACCGTCTTGTGAGTTTGCGTGCGCACTTCAGGCCTCTTACCACGCGTCCCGCGCGGCTGCGGAGCTGCGCGGAGGTGCTTCTTGGCCTCAAACCCGGAGAGAGTTAAGTGGGTGTGATTGATGGAGTGCTTTTCTCTCTGGGCTCGGGGGAGAACGTGGTGGTGGGGGGGTCGGTTAAAGTCCGGAGTCCAAAGCCCGGATGCTAGGGGCGGAGCTGGGTTTTGCCGGGAGTGCCCGGATGGAGAGGGCGTGGCCTCGGCAGGAGCCGAGTTAACCCTTTCAGAGCGGCTGGCTCCCGGGATTTGGGGTCGGACTCGGAGAGGTTGGAATGTCTACCCCAGAAGCGTTTAGTCCCTCCGGCCTGGCTCTGGCCCCACGCGTCTAAGTTTTTTATATCTTTGAGGAGTCTGTGGGTGTCAGTCTTTGTGCCTGCCCCTGGTTGTCTTCTCCCTTTGGTTAGTATGGACACCAGGAATCTGGGAGGGGTATTCTTGTTCCCAAGCGAGAGCCGCCGCCTGGGGAACAGGTGTGAGCGCGACGTCGGGGCTGCTGATGCGGGGAGGGGCCGTCGTGTGTGTGTGTGTGAGACCAGAGGGGAAATTCCGCGGGACCGGTGGTGAGCGGTGTGTGGGCTGAGGAGTTGTGTCTGCCTCTGACTGACTGTGTGTGTTCAGGGAGGCGGGGGCTGAGTCAGTGGGAATATGGGAAGGTTTTCTGAGTGACTCACACTGCCCCACTCCCAGCCTGAATCAGACCCCAAAGGAGGGCTTTGTATAGGGGGCGGGTGGGAGTCAGGATCCTGGTTCCCGAGTGGGGACAAAGATCCGAGGTGGCTGGCGCGAATGTGTGGTTTAGCTTACAGGAAGTTTTGTCCTCAAGTGAGAGAGCTTTGTATTCTTGGGTGCCAGCAGGAGGGTTTATGGATAAAAGTGGAAGACTACGGGTTGAAGAGACGGGAATCGCTGATTTAGGGAAAGCTGAGTCAGTTCCCCGTGGGAAAGGGGAAGTGGCAGAGGGGAAGTGTCATCATCGTAGAAGGGGAAGCTACATTTCCTGGTAACTGGCAGCACCCTGGGCAGCACTTTCCAAGCAGGGATCTGCTCTTTTAATATCTGGTCCCTCAGGTCCCCGTTTGCCCTTGTCTGGTGCATGGGTTTCCCCACCTTCACTCCGGGACTTAGGTGGGGGCAGTCATCCAGGGCTATACTTAACGGCATTTAAGCCCTGTACTAGTCCCAGTGTTTGATAACTGACAGGATGCTGCCTGCGGGTGACAAACTCTGAGTGAACTGCCGAGAGGGTCCGCGGGGCCAAAGCGTTCACTGGGGGTCGGCGGAGGGTGGCACGCCTGACGGAACCCGAAGGGTCCAAGCATTCCCTTATGAATAGACGACCTTGCCTCTGCAGGAAGGAAGGCTGTCTTCATCAGAAACCCGTCTGCCTTTGTGGGCTGGGTGGAAATTTCCCCGTAACGCAGACTTCTCTTAGCGAAGGCGAACTTTCCAGCCGCCCCCAGCCCTGGGTCGTTCACTCTCCCCCGGCTTCCTGCCCGGCGCTTGCTCCAGCTGGAGCACTGGCCCCGCCCCCGTCGCTTTGTACTCGACACTCGCCTCTCGCCGCTCTTTGTACTCTAGACTCTCAATGGACCGATCCAGAGAGCAGAGCTGGCTTCCTACCTGCGGGGACTCCGGGTAGGCGCGGGGACGCAGTTCCTGGGCTCAGAAAGGCGAGAAGAAAAAGCTGGGGCTAAATGGAAGGTGGCCAGAAGAGGGGAATGCTTTGCTCGTCGTAGGTCTAAGCCAGC
>NW_003852441.1:11429978-11453239 GCF_000181295.1 Otolemur garnettii | reverse complement strand
CCGAAATCCCCCCTCCCTTGGGGGGGCGGGGGCCACGTGGGCCTTGGGGAACCGCGTGGCCCCGGCGGGGAAGGGCACAGAGGATACGGGAGCCACGAGAGAGGGGCCACTCGGGACGGTGGTGCGCGACTTCTCAGAATTTGGGGGATTACAGGGGAAGTTTTGCTTTGGGGCTCTGTCGGTATTGAAGACCCAAAGAGCCAGGGAAAGTGGAGGACCTGGAGGAATTAGGTATGATGCTGGAGACTTGACCACGGTTGGGTTGGGGTTGGGGTCGGGGGTTGGGGGTGGAGGGCTGAAAGCGGTACAGGCGGGTTTGGGTACCGTAGAAGTCTCTGTAGCTGGCCAGCCCTAAGCAGTTCCAAGGGGCATTCAGAGTGGGGAGGTCAGTAACTGGGCGAGATGAAGTGAGAAGTGGAGGGACATCTTTGCGTTCTGCATCTTCCTGTGGTCCGTCGGTCTTGCAGTGGCCAGCGGAGGGCGACTGGAGAGGTCCAGACCCAATCAGTGGGTGCGCAAGGCTTGCGGGTAGCGCCTAACCCTAGGCGGTCCTGAGCGTGCGACTCACTGCTCTCGCCCGCACTCGTCTTGTCCTGCTGGCTTTCTTGCCCAGCCGACATGAGTGTCAGATCCAAGATGGGGACCCTAGATCGGAGCCGCAGGGTCACATCGGGGTCACCCCGCGCCGAGCCCGTCTGACTGGCTCCGCCACCCCTCCTCCGCTGGCCGCTGCCTATGGGTTAACCGCGCTCCCATTGGTTCCGTCTAGGCTGTTACTGAGGCGGAGACGCGGGTGATGATTGGCTTTCTAGAGAGAGAGGAAGTTCTGTGATTGGCCAGATCTCGGGAGCTCTCCGGCGCTGTAAGAGGACGCTCTCACGGAGGCCGGGTAAGCGGCAGCGTTGCGGGTGGGTCACTGTGGCTTCAGACTCCTGGAAGCCTTGTGGCGCAGCCACTCCGTCCCACCTTTGGCTCTTAGCCACTGTCCTGGCTCTTTAGGGGCTCCTTAGGTCGAGTATGCCCCCCTTAGGGAAAGCCAAGGCCAGGCTTCCTTCACAAATGACAGACCTGTGGGTGCCACAGACAGCCCAACCCAGTCCCTGGGCTCTGACTGTGCTTGCCAGCTCACCTCTCTCTTTTTTATCCTCTTCTCTGTAGAATTGTCTGTGAAAGGCCCCAGGCGGCCGTCCAGGGCAGTGGGCCCTCTTGGTCAGAGCGGCTGGAGCCGGACCATCGTCCCAGAGAGCTGGGGCAGGGGGCCGTGCCCGATCTCCAGGGCTCCTGGGGCCACTGCTGACCTGGTAAGGGAAAGACTGGGACTGGGTTGGGTAAACGTACACTGGCAATTCTTATTTTGCTTCTAGTAAGAGTATAATCTCTCATTCCCAACTCAGGCTGGATGCATCGGGCAGTGGACCCTCCAGGGGCCCGCACTGCACGGGAAGCCTTTGCCCTTGGGGGCCTGAGCTGTGCTGGAGCCTGGAGCTCCTGCCCGCCTCATCCCCCACCTCGTAGCGCATGGCTGCCTGGAGGCAGGTGAGAACTTGGGCCAGTGCTCCTTCTCCAGGCATTCATCTTCACATTTTCTGTACTCCTCAATCTCCATATCATTCTCCATGAGTTTCACTCTGTGGGCCTCTGTGCAGTCCTTAGCTGTTTTTACTCCTGTAGTCCCCTCCTACCTAGGTAGGGACAAGACTGCTACATTTTGCTGTATATAACAGATCTCTTCTCCCTTCAGATGTTCAGCAAGCATTGGGCAGCCCCCACTCCCTGCTCCCCTAACCCCTTCACATGGCAGTAGCTCTGGGCACCCCAGCAAACCATATTATGCTCAAGGGTGAGTGCGGGATTTGAAGGTGCTGGAGAGGGGAGGTAAGGGTGGGAATGAGTCCTCCCAAGCCTAACCTGCCTCAACTGCTTTTGTTCTGTAGGACACCTACCCCGAGACCCCTCCATGGGAAGCTGGAATCACTGCATGGCTGTGTGCAGGCATTGCTCCGGGAACCGGCCCAGCCAGGGTTGTGGGAACAGATTGGGCAGCTGTATGAGTCAGAGCATGACAGTGAAGAGGCCATACGCTGCTACCACAGCGCACTTAGATATGGAGGAAGCTTTGCTGAGCTGGGGCCCCGCATTGGCCGACTGCAACAGGTAGGATGAGGCAGGACATACAAACCTAGGATTGAGCCTTCTGGTTTAGTACACACCTTACATCTGCTTCTGTCCTGTGCTTCCCCAGGCCCAGCTCTGGAACTTTCATGCTGGCTCCTGCCAACACCGAGCCAAGCTCCTACCCCCTCTGGAGCAAGTGTGGAACTTGCTGCACCTTGAGGTGAGGCTGGGGCTAGGTGAGCTAGGGAGGTGGGCTGGCCTAGGCTTGCACCCATGCCATTCTCTTTTCTTTGTCCTCAGCACAAGCGGAACTATGGGGCCAAGCGGGGGGGCCCCCCAGTGAAGCGAGCTGCTGAACCACCAGTGGTGCAGCCTGTGCCTCCTGCAGCCCTCTCAGGCCCTTCAGGGGAGGAGGGCCTCAGCCCCGGAGGCAAGAGAAGGAGAGGCTGCAACTCTGAACAGGTATGGTTATAGGTGGGCCAGCAAGCAAGTAGGCAGGACTGGGGCAAGGAGTTGGGATTCTCACACTCTCTTTTCTCCTAGACTGGCCTTCCCCCAGGGCTGCCACTGCCTCCACCACCACCACCACCACCACCACCCCTGCCTGGCCTGGCCACCAGCCCCCCATTTCAGCTGACCAAGCCAGGGCTGTGGAGTACCCTGCATGGAGATGCCTGGGGCCCTGAGCGCAAGGGCTCAGTGCCCCCAGAGCGCCAGGTGAGCCCATCTGTTGCCTTTCACTTCTTACTGTAATTCTTGTGCTCTTCATCTCTCATTGTGCATCCTAATTTATCTGCCACAGGACCCGCGGCACTCGCTGCCTCATCCATATCCATACCCAGCTCCAGCCTACACCTCACATCCCCCTGGCCACCGGCTGGTCCCGGCCGCACCCCCAGGCCCAGGCCCCCGCCCCCCAGGAGCAGAGAGCCATGGCTGCCTACCTGCCACCCGTCCCCCCGGAAGTGACCTTAGAGAGAGCAGAGTTCAGAGGTCGCGGATGGACTCCAGCGTTTCACCAGCAGCAACCACCGCCTGCGTGCCTTACGCCCCTTCCCGGCCCCCTGGCCTCCCTGGCACCACCACCAGCAGTAGCAGCAGCAGCAGCAACACCGGTCTCCGGGGTGTGGAGCCGAACCCAGGCATTGTGAGTGACAACTGCAGGTAGAGGGTGGAGTGGGTGATCAGTGGAACTTGTCTGAGATGGTCAGAGCAGCACTCTGACCACCTTATCCTCCACTTGCAGCCCGGCCCTGACCATTACCAAACTCCCGCGCTAGAGGTCTCTCACCAGGGCCGCCTGGGGCCCTCGGCACACAGCAGTCGGAAACCGTTCTTGGGGGCTCCCGCTGCCACTCCCCATCTGTCCTTGCCACCTGGGCCTTCCTCACCCCCTCCACCCCCTTGTCCACGCCTTTTACGTCCCCCCCCACCCCCAGCCTGGTTGAAGGGCCCGGCTTGCCGGGCAGCCCGAGAGGATGGAGAGATCTTAGAGGAGCTCTTCTTTGGTGCTGAGGGAACCCCTTGTCCCCCACCACCACCCCTGCCCAACCGCGAGGGCTTCTTGGGGCCACCAGCCCCCCGCTTTTCTGTGGGCACTCAGGATTCGCACACCCCTTCCACTCCCCCAACCACCAGCAGTAGCAGCAGCAACAATGGCAGCCACAGCAGCAGCCCTGCTGGGCCTGTGTCCTTTCCCCCACCTCCATATCTGGCCAGAAGTATGGACCCCCTTTCCCGGCCTCCTAGCCCAACACTGAGCCCCCAGGATCCACCTCTTGCATCCCTGACTATTGCCCTGCCTCCAGCCCCTCCCTCTTCCTGTCACCAAAATACCTCAGGAAGCTTCAGGCGCCCGGAGAGCCCCCGGCCCAGGGTCTCCTTCCCAAAGACCCCCGAGGTGGGGCCGGGGCCACCTCCAGGCCCCCTGAGTAAAGCCCCCCAGCCTGGGCCACCCAGTATTGGGGAGCTGCCTGCCCGAGGCCCACGACTCTTTGATTTTCCCCCTACCCCACTGGAGGACCAGTTTGAGGAACCAGCCGAATTTAAGATTCTCCCTGATGGGCTGGCTAACATCATGAAGATGCTGGATGAATCAATTCGAAAGGAAGAGGAACAGCAACAACAGGAGGCAGGCGTGGTCCCTCCACCCCCGCTGAAGGAGCCCTTTGCATCTCTTCAGCCTCCATTCCCTACTGACACAGCCTCCACCACCACTGCTCCCACCACTGCTGCCGCTGCCCCCACCACCACCACCACCACAGCCACAGCCACCCCAGAAGAGGAGAAGAAGCCACCACCAGCCCTACCACCACCACCACCTCTAGCCAAATTCCCCCTAGCCCCCCAGCCACAGCCACCCCCATCAGCCAGCCCCGCTAGCCTGCTCAAATCCTTGGCCTCCGTACTGGAGGGACAAAAGTACTGTTATAGGGGGACTGGAGCAGCTGTTCCTACCCGGTCTGGGCCCTTGCCCACTACTCAGTATTCCCCTGGTCCCCCGTCAGGTGCTACCGCCCCATTGCCCACCTCAGTGGTCCCTAGCGCCCGGGGCTCCCCACAGCCCTCTGCTTCCTCGTCATCTCAGCTCTCTACCTCAAGTGGGCCCTGGGCCCGGGAGCGCAGGGCAGGCGAAGAGCCAGCCCCAGGCCCCACAACCCCCACCCAGCCACCTGCACCCCTGCCACTGCTCCCTGCTCGCTCTGAGTCTGAGGTGCTAGAAGAGATCAGTCGGGCTTGTGAGACCCTTGTAGAGCGGGTGGGCCGGAGTGCCACAGACCCAGCAGACTCAGTGGACATAGCAGGCCCAGTGGATGGTGGGACTGAGCGACTGCTGCTTCCCACACAGGCCAAGGAGGAGAGTGGTGGGGTGGTATCAGCAGTAGGGTCAGGTAGCAGTAAGCGGCGGCAGAAGGAGCACCAGAAGGAGCATCGGCGGCACAGGCGGGCTTGTAAAGACACTGTGGGTCGGAGGCCCCATGAGGGCAGGGCTAAGGCCAAGGCCAAGGCCCCCAAAGAAAAGAGCCGCCGGGTGCTGGGGAACCTGGACCTGCAGAGTGAAGAGATCCAGGGTCGTGAGAAGGCCAGGCCTGATCTTGGTGGGGCCTCAAAGGTGAAAGCACCCACAGCTCCCGCCCCTCCACCAGCTCCTGCACCTTCTACCCAGCCCACACCCCCATCGACCCCTGTCCCTGGAAAGAAGGCTCGAGAGGAAGCTCCAGGCCCACCAGGTGTCAGCCGGGCTGACATGCTGAAGCTGCGCTCACTTAGTGAGGGACCCCCCAAGGAACTGAAAATCCGGCTCATCAAAGTAGAGAGTGGTGACAAGGAGACTTTTATTGCCTCTGAGGTGGAGGAGCGGCGGCTGCGCATGGCAGACCTCACCATCAGCCACTGTGCTGCTGATGTTGTGCGTGCCAGCAAGTGAGTTGGGGGCCATCACCTACAAGGCTGCGACCGGCCCCATCATTCTGTTGTCTCTGTCCTCATTCCACTGTCCTTCTACAGGAATGCCAAGGTGAAAGGGAAGTTTCGAGAGTCCTACCTTTCCCCTGCCCAGTCTGTGAAACCGAAGATCAACACTGAGGAGAAGCTGCCCCGGGAAAAACTCAACCCCCCCACACCCAGCATCTATGTATGTGTGCCATCTGTCCTCAGAACCACCCCTCCAGAGGGCTCTAAGAAACACTTGGGACAGATGGGGTGCTCTGAGCCTGAGCAAGGGCTCTGAACCCCGCCTCTCCTGGTGTGTCTCAGCTGGAGAGCAAACGGGATGCCTTCTCACCGGTCTTGCTGCAGTTCTGTACAGACCCTCGAAATCCTATTACCGTGATCAGAGGCCTGGCTGGTTCCCTGCGGCTCAGTGAGTATGGGAGCAGAAAGTATGGGGATCTGGGATGCATGAGACCCTCTGAGAACTCCATACATTTAAAGACCCAGGACAGTGGCTATGAGAAGTGCTATGAATGATAAGTCACCTGGCCTTGGGCTTTGGTTCTGTCTGTTTTCCAGCAGTGGGCAGATGGTAAAGGGATATATTTCAGGGCCTGGTGAAAGTCACTTCTGGTTTTCTTAGTGATTAAGGATGAGAAGAATATAGATTTTAGAAAACCCCTGAAAATCTAGGGGTTTATGACTCTCTCTTTTAAACCTTTTATTGTGCAAAATTTCTAACACAAAAGTAGGGGAAATCGTATAGAATATAAAGGTCAGTCTTGTTTCTTTTACGCCCATGTATCCTACCTTTCCACCACTGAGTTATTTGAAGCACATGTCACACTTTTGCTTAACTAAATTTTTAATTGGATTCAGTGGTAACTTAAAGAAGCAGTAATTCATTGAGCATCACCTATGTGCCAGGTGCTCTGCACACATGCTTAAATGCACACCTGAGGGCTCTAGTTGAGGTGCTGAGCTTTGAGCAGCTGTGGGAGGAAGGGAGCTGGTGAGCCACCAGATAGAGGCCAGCTTTCCCAGCTTCCTGTGGGGCTAGAGGTTCTTGCCTATTCCTCCTGGGGTGAGCTCTGCCAAACCATTGTCCATCCTACCAGAGGCCCAAGAAGTGGGAAGGAAAAGGGTCATTTGGGTCCTTGGTCCCTGTCCTCTGCCTCTGCCCCGACGCCCTGCTCGGCCCTCCCTTGCAGACTTGGGCCTCTTCTCCACCAAGACGCTGGTGGAGGCAAGTGGCGAGCACACTGTGGAGGTACGCACCCAGGTGCAGCAGCCGTCAGATGAGAACTGGGATTTGACTGGCACGCGACAGATCTGGCCCTGTGAGAGCTCCCGTTCCCACACCACCATTGCCAAGTACGCACAGTACCAAGCCTCATCCTTCCAGGAGTCCCTGCAGGTGAGAGGCAAGCATGGGTGGAGGCCGGGTGCTGGGGTCAGCGGGAACTGGATGGGAAGGCTCCTGGAAGGTCACTGACCCAGGGTTGCTTACCTCTCTGGCTTATCAGGAGGAGAAGGAGAGTGAAGATGAGGAGTCAGAGGAGCCAGACAGCACCACAGGAACTCCTCCTAGGTACAGTACAGATATGCCCCTTCCTCCCTAACTCCTTCCTTTCCCTTTGCTCTCCACCAACCTGTGTGGTCTTCGCCCCAGCAGCAGCGCATCAGACCCGAAGAACCATCACATCATCAAGTTTGGCACCAACATCGACCTCTCTGATGCCAAGCGGTTAGTGGGGACTAAGGCCAGCAAAGCTGGGACAGGAACGCCGCCTGGCTCGAAGTCGGGTCGCTTCACACTTTTCTCACCCTTGCACCACAGGTGGAAGCCCCAGCTGCAGGAGCTGCTGAAGCTTCCCGCCTTCATGCGGGTAACATCCACGGGCAACATGCTGAGCCACGTGGGCCACACCATTCTAGGCATGAACACCGTGCAGCTGTACATGAAGGTGCCCGGCAGCCGAACGCCAGGTGCGCGCGGTGCTAGAGGCGCGGGAGGAGGGGCAGGCGGCAGCACTGCACTACCAGCCAATGAAGGCAAAGGGCGGGGCTGTGCTGATCGCCCTGGTGATCCGGCCTGCTATGCCCGTTCTCTGTCGCCCCCTGCAGGCCACCAGGAGAACAACAATTTTTGCTCCGTCAACATCAACATAGGCCCAGGCGACTGCGAATGGTTCGCGGTGCATGAGCACTACTGGGAGACCATCAGCGCCTTCTGTGACCGGTGTGTGTTGCTTCGTTGCTAGTCACCCCACCGCGTCCTCTCCCTCGGTCTCTAGGTTCCCACCTGACCCTGTGGCCACCCCGCAGGCACGGCGTGGACTACTTGACGGGTTCCTGGTGGCCAATATTGGATGACCTCTATGCATCCAATATCCCTGTGTACCGCTTCGTGCAGCGCCCAGGAGACCTGGTGTGGATTAATGCGGGGACTGTGCACTGGGTGCAGGCCACTGGCTGGTGCAACAACATCGCCTGGAACGTGGGGCCCCTCACCGGTGAGAGGGTGGGGTCAGGTGCAGGGCCCCTCAGCTGTGAGGGGATTGGGCTCCTGGGGACTGAGCCCCTTGGAGGGTGAGCACATGAGGCTAGGGCAGGGGGTGCTGGGGAGATGGGCTGCTGTGAGGGGGCTTGGGCCCAAGTAACTGGGAGCTGGTTGAGAATCCCATAGTGATCCCCTCTGGCCTGCAGCCTATCAGTACCAGCTGGCCCTGGAACGATATGAGTGGAACGAGGTGAAGAACGTCAAATCTATTGTACCCATGATTCACGTGTCCTGGAACGTGGCTCGAACAGTCAAAATCAGCGACCCTGACTTGTTCAAGATGATCAAGTGAGGACCTGTTTGGTGGGAGCCCATGTCCACCTGCCCTGGTCCCTGCTCTTGTTCCCATGTGACTACCAGCTCCCTCAGTCCTTGTCTGCCTGTGTCCTTGCAGCATTACTGTGCTGGTGAGGTTGACAAGGTCCCTGCTTGTAAGACCTTGATTTCCCAGTGGTCCAAATAGACAAAAGCCACATGATATTTCGACTGTGACAGATGCTCAGGACAGAGGATGTGACCCAGGCACGAAGAGGGGAGGTCCCCTAGGAGAGTGATTATGGAGCTGCAGTCTCAGGGGGCAAATTCCTCACCCTCTCTGCCCTCCACCAACCCTGCCCTGCCTCCCCCACTCTGCTGGCAGTGTGGCCTCAACGACATCCCACCGTTCCCCAGGTTCTGTCTCCTGCAGTCCATGAAGCACTGCCAGGTGCAACGGGAGAGCTTGGTTCGGGCAGGGAAGAAAATCGCTTACCAGGGCAGGGTCAAGGATGAGCCTGCCTACTACTGCAATGAGTGCGACGTGAGTGGGCACACCCTCGTGCTCCCGCTGCCCTAGAGGTAACCACAGTGACCCGCCCTCCCAGTGATGGCCCGCTCCTCCCTATCTCAGGTGGAGGTGTTCAACATCCTGTTTGTGACGAGTGAAAACGGCAGTCGGAACACTTACCTGGTGCACTGCGAGGGTTGTGCCCGACGCCGCAGCGCGGGCCTGCAGGGCGTGGTGGTGCTGGAACAGTACCGTACCGAGGAGCTGGCCCAGGCCTACGACGCCTTCACGCTGGTAAAGGCGACGGGCGCGGGTGGGCGGGAAGGTGAGGGGAGCGTGGAGGGAGGGTAATGGGGAGAGCCAGCAGCTCAGCCTTACTCGCGCTCTGTCTCTCCTGCAGGCCCCCGCTAGCACGTCGCGATGAGGCCGGACGCCCCGCCCGCCTGCTCGCCCGCGCAAGGCGTCGCGGGGCCACCAGCACACGCCTGGGCTGGACCTAGGTCCCGCCTCTGGCCGGGAAGGGGGTCGGGCCCAGCCCTTCAACCCCATTGGCAGCTCCCCTCACTTAATTTATTATTAAGAAAAAACTTTTTTTTTTTTAACAAATAATGAGGAAAAAAGGAAAAAAAAAATGGGAGACGGGGGGAGGGTGCTGGCAGCCCCTCGCCCACCAGCGCCTCCCCTCACCGACTTTGGCCTTTCTAGCAACAGACACAAGGACCAGGCTCAGGCGGCGGCGGGGGTCGATACGGGTTCCCTCACGCCTGCCAGCCGCCCGCCCGCCCGGCGCAGATGCACGAGGCTAGTGTATGTACATAGACGTTACGCAGCCGAGGTTTTAAATGAGATTCTTTCTATGGGCTTTACCCTCCCTCCCCCCAAACCTTTTTTACTTCCAGTGCTAGCTGTGACCCCTGTACATGTCTGTTCATTCACTTCGTTATGATTTGTATTTTTGTTCTTTTTGTTTTTGGTTTTTAATTTATAACAGTCCCACTCACCTCTATTTATTCATTTTTGGGAAAACCCGACCTCCCGCACCCTGAAACCATCCCACCCACCCTTCCAGGGACCGCCTGCTGGGTTCTCCCTGTACCCCTGTGTGTGTCTGGCCCAGCCCGACGTCTCCGCCCGTCCGCCCTCGGCTCCCGCCGGGTTCTCATGGTGCTCAAACCCGCTCCCCTCCCCTAGGTCCTGCACTTTCTCGGACCAGTACCCTCACTCCCAACCCAACCCCAACCCCGCCTGAGGGTGAGCGACTCCTGTACTGTAGGGGAAGAAGTGGGAACTGAAATGGTATTTTGTAAAAAAAAATAAAATAAAATAAAAAAAATTAAAGGTTTTAAAGAAAGAACTATGAGGAAAAGAAACCCCGTCCTTCCCAGCCCCGGCCAATTTTAAGAACACGGACCTTCACCCCCATCCCCTTTTCTTTTTAAGCGTGAAAACAGCCCAGGGCCAGGGCCTCACTGGGGCAGGGACACCCCGGGATGAGTTTATCTGGGGCTTTATGTTGTTTTTTCTCCAGCTGGGGCTGCGGAGGGGTGGGGGGTTTACAGTCCCATCCCCTCTCACTGCACTGTCTCTCTGCCCTAGGGGCAGAGGGGTCTTCCCAACTCTACCCCTATTTTCGGTGATTTTTTTTGTGTGAGAATATTAATATTAAAAATAAAAGCAGAAAAAAAACCTGTTTTGATAACGTGCTGGTGATAACAAGGAGTACCGGGAAGAGGGCTGCAAAACCATGATTGATGGGGAGGACTAAGCAGACCCTAGTAAGGGTGAGCCCCTCCCCGGAGGCGCCTGTGGAATGTCCATCCAGAGCTCTGGTCCGCTCCTTGGGATGGGGGGGTGCCTAATCCTAGAGCTGCATTCCAGGATAAGGGGGGGTGGGGAGAGGCTGGGCCGGGGGAGGGGCAGGAAAGAGGGCTATAAGGACAGCGGCTCTGGCTGGCTGGAGCCAGGCAGGCCATGGCGGATGTCCCGGGGGCCCAGCGACCGGTTTCCAGCGGAGGCCCAGAGCCTCGGGATCCCCTGGATTGCTGGGCCTGCGCTGTGCTGGTAACAGCCCAGAATCTACTTGTGGCTGCCTTCAATCTTCTCCTGCTGACGCTGGTGTTAGGGACCATCTTGCTACCCGCCGTCACCATGCTGGGCTTCGGCTTCCTCTGCCATTCCCAGGTGAGTGTGCACCCCTGGACGTGTGTGGAGTGCGGGTGGCGGTAGTGTGTGGTGATGCTGGTGGTGGCGTTTACAAGCCACAGCTTCTCTGCCTGGGCTGTTCTCACAGTATAGGGCTTGGCTCTGATGCCTTTTCTCCTCCCACAGTTCTTGAGATCCCAGGCACCCCCTTGCACCGCTCACCTTCGGGACCCGGGCTTCACCGCCCTGCTGGTCACTGGTTTCCTGCTCCTTGTGCCGTTGCTCGTGCTTGCTCTGGCCAGCTATCGCCGCCTCTGCCTGCGCCTCCGTCTGGCCGACTGCCTCGTACCCTACAGTCGAGCCCTCTATAGGCGCAGACGCGCCCCGCAGCCACTGCAAACTCGGGCCTCACCAGGGTCCCCAGCCGTTCCCACATCAGGAAAGGTCTGGGTCTGACGAAACCTCAAGTCAAGAACAACCCTGACTACAGTCTTCCCTCTCATTCTGCCCAAGGACTTGAAATCCTGGGGTCTTCTCTGCCCCCAACTCCTGCCTGAGCTGGGCCTAGCATCCCCTTGGAGAACATCATCAGTGGAGCCTATGCTGGTGAAAATCCCCACACCTCCGAAAACCCACTTTCCTCTCACTACCCACATCTAAATCCTGAATATCTGGGCTGGACTCTACACACGCCAGTGTTCGGACCCCCCACTTCCCCCATTGTGAATAGGACAACTGAGTCTCCTGTCCTTTTCTGGTGCTGCTCCCCTCGTATTTACTGGGCTAGGGGGTAGGGCTGGAAGGCAAGGAGTGTCCAACATCAATAAAGAATTACTGAACTGAATTTGTGCTCTGTGAACAGTGGGGTGGCACAAATACCATCACCTTCATCCTGTGCTCAAGAACAGGAAACAACGTGTATATGAGTTACAAATATGCACAGACTGGATGGAGCATCCTTCTGCCTCCTGGCCCTTTCTTATCGCATTAGTCCGTTCTTCCTGGCCAGACCTCAGAGCTCTGTCCCTGACCCCAGTCACCTCCCCATCAATAGAACAGAGGGGGCCCAGCCTTCGCTATGGCCCTGCTCCCCTTGGGGACCCAAGCCCGTTCTCTGACCCCAGCTTAGAGGAACTCAGCGTTGCCAGGCCGGAGTGGGAAACAATGGGCCTTCCGGAGCAGGATGACACCCCCCACCCCAGCGACAATTCTGTTCTGGAGCAGCAGCCAATTCTGTTCTGGAGCAGCAGCGTGGGAGGGAAGATGCAGGGGCCCACCCTGGGGCCTGTTGGTTGGAAGCTCAGCCTAGTGGTCTATCCCCACCCTCAAACTCGAGGGAACCTTTGATACCCCTGGATATCCAAATTGGGGCAGGAAGGTTGAGAGTACTCACAACCTGCTACCTCTGCCCTGGCATACCAGCTACACAGACACGGGCCATTTCAGTTATAGGTTTAATAAAGTCTGAAAGGCATGCGCAATCGTAGTCAGAGATACGGAGGCCCGGTCAGGCTCTCCCTCTGCACCTCAATAGAAACGATGTGGTGTCCGGGAACCATGGCCAGGCCCAGCACACGGGGCTCCCCGGCAGAGAATGAATCTGGAAAGAAGGTAGACCAGCATCAGTCCCGCCCCTTCTGAGCAACGAAAATAAACCCCAGAAAAGCAGGGGTGCAGTCAGGACCCGATGGGGAAGGTTGCGGAAGGTTCCGCCGCATTTCTAGGCTGCTGTGCATTCCCCAGGCACTGACCCGACGGCTTGAGGAATTCCTGTGCTGAGCCCAGGATGACATTGCAGTCGCGGTCAGTACAGAGGAAGCAGCCAACTAATGTCCTTCCATCTGTCATACGAATGCGCATAGTCTTGTTGAGCAACGCCTCTAGCTGCTGCCGGGCGCGCGCAGCCGGCGAGTCCTCACGCTCCCCGTCGGAGTCCTGCGCAGAGTTAGATGCGCGTTCAGACCGCTCGGGCCCGGCTGCCCGCCCACCCGCGGAACCACAGCTCCCGGCAGCCCGCGGGGCGCTCACACAAAACCCAGAGGCTGCTGGGAGCTGCAGTTTCCCCCCCGCAGTTCAGCCCCCCCCCCATCTTGCTGCCAGACTGCCCCTCGATCCCAAAACCTGAGCCCACGCTAACCCCGGCACTGGAGCTGCTTTGACGCCGACTGCAACAGCCATTCTCCTCTCGTAGCAGCATGGTCGGTCCAGCTCCGGCCATTTGCTTTTGGGCCTCTTCTAGGCCCTTCAACTTCCAAAGCACCTTTCAGGTCCGGTGGTCTGAGATCTCGCGAGCACTTCCAATCTTTTTCCTTTCGCGAGATCACAGTGCCGCACCCTCCTAGTGAGATCTCGCGAGCTTCTCCTACATCTCCAGAACTGTGGCTTGCTGAGTTTTTTTTTTTACGCCGCCGGGCTTAAGGTATCTTAAGATATCGCGAGAGTTTTGCCTCTAGTTTCTTAGGCGTTCTTTAGGAACTCTGGGATTTTGCGAGAACACCTTTTTTCGTGGTGTTCCTCTTACCCTACTTTTCTACATCGAGAGATAGTTTGTCCTAAACATCCCGTGTAGCCCAAGCTACTGAATAAAAAGAGCGCATTCGTTCTCCCAACCCCCGAATTTCTGAGGCCATAACTCAAATACTTGATTCTTAGCTGGTCTGTGCAGAACCAGACTACATTTCCCGAGAGCACGCGCAGCTCTAGCCGCCCCCACCTAGCTCGCAGTGTTTAATTTCAGTGGCGAGTGGCTGGAAAAAGACAATGGTTTCCATGTCAGCGGATAAACGCGCTCCCTTAGCTGCTAGACTAGAGGGAGGACGTAGTAGTGAGTGTATACAGAGACGCGAGGAAGCTAGTAAAGCAGTTGGTGACCGACAGTGCAAGAGCCATGCTGCGCCGGGGTCTAGTGGCTGGGCCAGACTTTGAGCATTTCCGTCGTCGCTATTTCACGCCAGCAGAGGTTGCCGAACATAACCATCCCGAAGACCTCTGGGTGTCTTACCTGGGATATGTGTACGACCTAACGCCACTGGTTCAGGAATATAAGGGTAAGGGCCAGGGCTGGAGTATGTGTGGAGGTGGGTGCCTGGTTCTTGAGGCGGACATTAACAGTGGCTGCACCTTCTCAGGGAACCTGCTGCTGAAACCCATCGTGGAAGTTGCAGGTCAGGACATCAGCCATTGGTTTGATCCTAAGACCAAAGACGTGAGTTCTGCTGGAACCCGGGGTTGTGGGTAGAGGCACTGGAGAGCGGGATGGGGAGGAAAAGCAGGAGCTGGCCAGTGCATGAAATAGTAACAACTTCGACCCCCTCGACCCTAAACCCTGCTTTAAAGATCCGTAAGCACATAGATCCTCTGACCGGCTGCCTGAGGTACTACACCCCGCGGGGCCGCTTTGTGCACGTTCCGCCCCTGCTGCCTCGTTCGGACTGGGCCAACGATTTCGGGAAGCCCTGGTGGCATAGGTCTTTTTATGAGGTGGGGCGGCTGTCTGCCAAGACCCGGATCATCCGCATCATTAATACGCTTACATCGCAGGAGCACACGCTGGAGGTAAGAACCAATGCCTGAGGGAAGGTTAGAGGAAATGGCAATCCTAGCACATCTCCAGGCTGTCAGTTTTTCCATTAACCGGTGGAAGCTGTATTTTCTGTCCCTTACATTGAGGCAACTGAGGAAAGCAGACCACCCAGACTCCCAGGGTTGTGAATTCCAGGAGTGTTTGGGACACAGTGATACAAGAAATTCCTCTATAAGCCCAGGGCAGCAGTTCATGTATCTTAGTATTGGTGGTCCATGGAAGCTCTTACTTGCTATTTTGGACAGCAGTAGGGCTTAGGGATATAATGAAGAGGCAGTTGACCTGTTAGACGTGGCTGTCATTAAGATAGGTAGGACTTTGGGGGGCTCATTCATTACATGCTGGAGCTTCAACTTTTTTTCTGGGACCATGAAGTGCTTCAAGCTGCTATCTCCCAAAGGAAGCACTCTGGTCCTGGCTCTGTCATATCATGTGCTACTGGCCTTTGCTCTGTGTGTGTATGTACACTCATTCCATCCAGAATTCTGGGGGTGGGATGCTTCTGTGTTCTCCAGGTGGGTGTCCTGGAGTCAATGTGGGAAATCCTGCACCGCTATCTCCCCTATAACGCGCATGCTGCCAGCTACACGTGGAAATATGAAGGGAAGAACCTGAACATGGATTATACCCTGGAAGAGAATGGGATCCGGGATGAGGAGGAAGAATTTGACTTTCTCAATATGGATGGTACACTCCACACACCTGCAGTACTGCTGTACTTCAATGATGACCTCACAGAGCTATAGGAAAGGAGATGTATGCTCATGTATGCTCAAGACATATTTTGAGTATGGTTTTTTCTGTGCCTTAAGGAAAAGAGGTGGGGACTGGGGGGTGTCTGGACTTAGACTTCCATTCCCCTCTGGGAACTTGCCTGTGGTTCCCATGCCTTTCTGAAATACAAAGGTCCTATTCCCCAACTCCATAATAATTTGCTCTAAGAAACTTAAGAAGAATGCTAGAAGTGAATTAATCTTTAAGAATGATACAGGAAGATGAAGAATTTTGGATTAGGGAGAGGTAGAAGAGGTTAGTCAGAGCTCAGGCAGAGCTGTTTGATAGAGAAAAATCCTACAGGGATGAAGGATTGAAGAACTTTTTTTTTCTTTTTTTTTTTAAAGCAATAATAGAAATAAGATGACTGCAGTAAGAGGGGATTTACAAAGAGAGGAATAGGAGATGTCTTAGCATTGACCAAATAAAATCAGCTCCTCTTCTACAGGAGTGTTCAGCAGCTAAAACCTAAGAGACAGAAAGTAAGTGGATGGTTGTCAGGTAATTCAGGCTAGATGTTATGCTAGGTGCTTTATATACCCTAAGACAGCTATCTTATAAGGTGGATATCATTACTACCAATTTGCAGAAAAGTCTTTTGAAACTCAGAAAAGTTTAATAGCACAAAGGCACATCAGTTAGTAATCACCAGAGTAAGGATGCAAATCCAAGTCTGTTCAACACTAGAGTTTATGTTCTTCTCAATACAAAGGGACTATCTCAATGTCTAATCCAGGGGTCTTCAAACTTTTTAAACAGAGGCCAGTTCACTGTCCCTCAGACAGTTGGAGGGCCAGACTGCAGGCCCCGGGATGAGTCAGCTGCTAAGCAGGACAGGCAGTGGCGGCAAAAATACCTGGCAGGCTGGATACATGTCCTAGGCGGGCTGCATGTGGCCTGTGGGCCGCAGTTTGAGGATACCTGGTCTACTCTCATGTCCATATTTGTGACCACCACTCTCAGACCATTTGGGGTGTGGATTTGTTCTAGGCTTCTTGCACAATGGGAAACTCTATGTCTACTGTTTAGTCATCAGCTACTGTCTTTGGGAGTTAAAAGTTCTCTAGTGGTAGAGAAAGCAGGGAAGGTTAAGCGTAACCTAAGCAATAGCTATTCAGGCTACTCTTCCTTATTTATTAATCCCACATTAAAATTTCTCTTCTGATTTTTTTTTTTCTTTTTTTGAGACAGTCTTGTCCTTTGTATAGTACCCTGGTGTCACAGCTTACATCAACCTCAAACTCTTGGGCTCAAGCGATTTTCTTCTTCTTCTTTTTTTTTTACAGAGTCTCACTATGTTGCCCTCAGTAGAGAGCCATGGCATCACAGCTCACAGCAACCTCAAACTCTTGGGCTTAAGTGATTCTCTTGCCTCAGCCTCCCGAGTAGCTGGGACTACAGGCACCTGCCACATCGCCTGGCTGTTTTTCTGTTGTAGTTGTCGTTGTTCAGCAGGCCTGGGCCGGTTCAAACCTGCCTATGTCAGTGTATGTGGCCAGCGCCCTAACCACTGAGTTATGGGTGCTGAGCCATCCCTAGTAGCTGGGACTACAGGTGCCCACCACAATGCCTGGCTATTTTTAGAGAAGGGATCTTGCTCTTGCTTAGGCTGGTCTGGAACCTGTAAGCTCAGGCAGTCCCACCTGCGTCAGCCTCCCACAGTGTTAGGATTATAGGTGTGAGCCACCTCGCCTAGCCCTCTTCTGATTTCTTTGAGACAAACAATTGGATATTTACTGGCTCCAGGAAAATGGCCTGTGAATTGGGAGACTTTGATGAGGCACTTTTTCCTGACAGGCCTTGCCACACAGGGAAGGTGAAGAAGATAGGATTGACTTTGTAAGATGGTGACTCCAAAAGAGGGAGCTTGACTGGGATAGTATAAAAAAGAGGAGCTAAGTAAGTCATAAAAGTTTCCTGGTGTCCCAAAGACAACAACCATAGAGGCAATGGCTAGGCCTGGTAACCTCATCAGGGGAGGGGAACTGAGAATGATAGGTGAACTTCCTGGCAGCAGCAAGCAAGAATCAGAATTTAGTGCATCTTATGGAAGGGGGTACCAAGGCTCAGTGCAGGGAAAAGTGGTCCCTGTGAGACACTTGGTGGGTTGCAAAGGAATTTTCTGAGGCTCTGACTAGGTATGAACAAATGTGGAGACACCCTGTTGGCTTCAGTAGTATATGAATTCACTTTGAGACTGAGGGTTTATATCTAGTCCCATGGAATTATCTGAGTCACTCATTGTGATCTTTAATCAACTGTACAATTATTTTATATGTATCTTGTTTGCTCAATTAAATCCTTAACCATTTGTGAATCAAAGCTATGCTAGGCTTTTCCTCTAGCCCAGTGGTTCTCAACCTTCCTAATGCTGCAACCCTTTAATATAGGTCCTCATGTTGTGGTGACCCCCAACTGTAAAATTATTTTTGTTGCTGCTTAACTGTAATTTTGCTACTGTTATGAATCGTAATGTAAATATCTGATATGCAGGATGTATTTTCATTGGTCGCAACCCACAGGTTGAGAACCGCTGCTCTAGCCGAAGCCTTAGAGCCTCTGCCTGTGGGATGTGTTATGAGAGAGAGATCTCTTCCAGAGTCTCCTACTTTAGTACCTCTTGCCAGTAACATGTCCCTTTCTTTACATACCCAGTCACCATGAAGTAGATGCTCTCCTAAATATGCCTAGAATCCATCTTCTTTTCTCTAGGTCATCATCACTTTTTGTTTAGACTGCTATGGAAACTTCCTGTCCTGACCTCCATTCCTGTCCTCCATATGCTGAGAACAAACTGAAACGTCTAACTCTCCTGCCTCACATTCTTCAGTGGCTCCTAATTGCTTTTGGAATAAAGTCCTAAATTCAAAGATCTTGTCTAAGTCAGGCCCTGCCTATCTCTCATATCTCAAGCAATATTCCCCTTTATTCCCTATTCCCCAGGCATGCTGGTGGGCTCTCAATTCAATAACTGTCTTCTTGCCTCAGTTTTCACAGACTGTTCTTTCTGCTTATAGCACTCTTCCTTCCACCCTCCATCTAGCTTATCCTAAGTGTTTCTTCCTCAGGGAAGCTATCTCTGATTTCTCAGTGTAGGTTAAAACTGTTAAAAATCCTCTTTTAGCACACTGCATTTTTTAGTGTTATTATACTTGTAAAGTTATGGATTTAATTGTCTGGCTGGTTGCTAGACTGTAAGCTCATTAGGGCAGAGATCTTGTCCATTTTGTTTACAGTGAGAACTATAAAGTTAACTGCTCAATAAATTTTGATTGAATGAACTCAAATGTTGAGTGAATCGATCTGTTTATTATAACTAGGAGTTAGGATGTTGTGTCCTGGAAGGCAAGGCAGAACCAAGAAATAGGATGTCTGGTTCCTGTGCTGTAGTCTCTAGCCATAGGTTTCTCTTTCCTTGCTTCCCCTAGATCCCAAGACCAGAATTTATTCCATAGTTCTTTTTGGGGACAATCCATCTGTTATTTCTTTCTATGGCCACCAGGTGGCTGTAATCACCTATGGAGTCAGGAAGAGGAGCCTGGAGCAGGGTAAAACTTTTCAAGTTCCAAAGGTGACCCTTTGAGATTTATAGGAGGGAGGGAAAGCTCAAGAAAATAAGTAAGAACCAGATGCCACCATTCTGTTAAGTTTATTCCTGCTTTTAACTCTTTCTATAAGCACAAACCAAGAGTGCAGTCTGAGAAATGACTTGTGATAAGATGAAAAGGGGTTCCTGATTACACATGTGGGAGTGTATGGAGCAAAGTAGAGAGCTGAGGAAGGAATGGACATTTCAGGTTTTCAAGACAGTAGTGTACATTCGTTTATTACTATATACTGAATTTTTTTTCTGTATAAAGCTTTCCACTAGGCATTGCCTTGTTCTCTAAATATATGAGTAGATATCTGTATGAAAAGTATGTAAATAATACCTCAACCTAACACCTAGAAAGTGAATAGAACATGGGCCCGCAGAATGACTCACACCTGTAATTCCAGCACTCCGGGAGGTGATATGGATCACTTAAGATCAGGAGTTTGAGACCAGACTGAGTAAGACCTGTCTCTACTAAAAGTAAGAAAATTAGCTGGGTGTTGTGGTAGGTGCCTGTAGTCCAAGCTATCTGGGAGGCTGGGGTAGGAGGATTGCTTGAGCCCAGGAATTTGAAGCTGCTGTGAGCTAGGCTGACACCACTGCACTCTGGCACCCAGGGGTGACAGAGACTTAAAAAAAAAAAAAAAAATTGAAGTATAAATAAATAAATAAAAATAGAATGTGACTGTTTGGTCCAAGTCCTCTGGTGGTGATCTCTTTTGTGTTGGAAGGTGGTGGGGTGGAAGATGGAGTGTTGAAAGGAAGGCTGCTTGTCCTCTGTTGAAGGACTCAACTGGCAAGTATTTCCCACAAGCCATGGTCCCTATATGCACACATCACTGGGGCAAGGTTCCTTAAAGAAATTCATTGGGATAAAACATGCACAGGAGAAAGGTAAATAAAAACATATATAAAGGCTGGGCAGTGCCTGTGGCTGAGTGAGTAGGGCACTGGCCCCATATATCAAGGGTGGCGCGTTCAAACCTGGCCCTGGCCAAACTGCAACAAAAAATAGTTGGGCATTGTGGCAGGCACCTGTAGTCCCAGCTACTCAGGAGGCTGAGGCAAGAGAATTGCCTAAGCCCAGGAGTTGGAGGTTGCTGTAAGCTATGACGCCATGGCTGGGACACTACTCTACCAAGGGCAATACTCTGTCTCAAAAACACACACACACACACACACACACACGCACACACGCACACACATATAAACATATAAAGGACTAAATTATGGTATAGAAAAACTTTCCACCCTCATGGCAAGTCACAGCTGGATAATTTAACCTGGATATCCTGAAACTATTCTGAAACTGTTTCTAAACTGTGTGTGTGTATCATTTTGGAGAAAGGTACTATAATTTCCATCAGATTCTCACAACAGCTCACTTTCCTATCCCTGAAATAGTGTGTATATAAACAGGTAACAATAATTTAAAAAGCCTCAAGAGTAAAATATCAGACAATACAATATGGTCTCAGGATTCCAGGCACCTTTCTCAATGGTCTGCCTCAACCTGTGTTACACCTGTGCTCTTCCCATGGCACCAATTCCCAAAGCTTTACCCCTGGGGGCTAAGTTTATAACTAGTCTGAAGTGATTTAGTACTATAGCAAATTTTGATCTGGCTGTACTTTGGCAGTGAGTGAGGGGACATATCATTTGGGCTTGGCACTGTAATACTCAATCATGACATCAGGATAAGGTGATTGCATCTAGCCCCACAGCTTAGTTTAGGGCAACCACATGGGTATGTTGACACTGGGAGAATAGCCACTTTATGATGGATCAGTAGAAGTACATGGCTTGGTTATAAGAAAGCACAAAGAATTTTAAACCTGAATAATCTTTATTTTGGAGGTCAAAGATTAGGGATTCAAAATACAAACAGATATACAGCCCAAATATTGGGTATTCTGGGCATACAGAAAGTACTAACAACAAAAAAAGCTGGTGAATGAATAGATGAAGTATGAGCATTACATTCAGGACAGAGATAAAGGTTGTTGATAAGAACAAGATAGCAGAGAAATGCTAGTATTAAGTCTTCCTTACTGGGAGCAATTCTAACTACTGCCCTTTAGGAGCTTCATGGCTACTTGGGGATCTGGCTTAAATTACCTGACTAAATCATATCTGTATTCCCAATAGTCATGTAATGCCTGGCACAGACTGGCAATAAATAAATGTTTGTTTCAGGGATGAACATGTAACCCTCACTGTTTGAAATCTATGTTAACTCAAGAGCCAACTAGATTCAGATAATGTTGTGTCCCTTGCTAGCTGTCACTGTTTGAAGAGAGCCAATGAGATCTGAATAGTGAATGATATTTGTGCTATCAAGGTCTTTCAATTCTCCCATAGAGTAATAAGGGAGATTAAATAAATATATATGTGTATATATATGTGTATGTTTGTGTGTATAATTACCCTTAATGATCAGCCTAGAAGGGTAGGTCTTACCCTATCATAGTATTCAGTTGATAATGTATTTGGCTGAATGTAACAGAAACCTGGCTGTTGTAGCTTAACTACAAATGGTCAATTTTATTCACATAATAAGAGGTCTGGAATTAGCAGAACAGTGACTCTACTAGCTTTTCAATGCCTCAGGTGTCTCTTGCTTCCTTATGTTTATTCTCATGCTTATCAACTTTTTGGCTGCTCTAATTCTAGCCTATATTGGAAGAAAAGGCAATGTGTATATCAAGACAGCAAAACTTTTCCCAGAGATCCTTGGCCTACCTTTGACTATACCTCTTTGATAGGAAATACATCACATGATAACCCTTGGCTGCAAAGGAGTCTGAGACAGTGATTATTCTATACTGACATCAAAAACAAAAGCAGGGTCTGCTACTATGGAAGAGAAGAATGGATACTGGGCAGGAACTAACAACAAGCACTGAGAAGACTGCTGTTCATTTATTCATTAACAAAAAAAGTTATTGAACACTTTGTGATACTCATTTAAAAAGTTATTAAGCAGGCGATGCCTGTGACTGTGGGTAGGGCACCAGCCCCATATACCAAGGGTGGCGGGTTCGAACCCAGCCCCTGACAAACTGCAACAAAAAAAATAGCCAAGCGTTGTGGCAGGAGTCTGTAGTCCAGCTACTTGGGAGGCTGAGGCAAGAGAATTGTCTAAACCCAGGAGTTGGAGGTTGCTGTGAGCTGTGACACCACAGCACTCTACTGAGGGCGACAGGGTGAGACTCTGTCTCTAAAATAAAAAAATAAAATAAAAATAAAAAGTTATTAAGCATGTTGTGCAAGGTACTTATAAGGGATAGAGAAGCGAATGAAACAGGATTCCTGCTTTATTTGGGCTTACACTTTGGTGGGATAAACAATAAACCAGTAGATAAGATCATTTCAGATAGCACTAAAAATTATACTATATATACATACACATATACAGGGTGGCCATAAAGCCTTACCATGGTCCACAAGGTAAGACTTGGCTCTTCTAGGTTCTTTTTTGTCTTCCACATCGGCCTTCCAGTTTCTGAACACTTCCCCCCAACTCCAGCTCCTTTGTGTTAGACCCTGTGTGGAATACTCCACCCTCCACTCTTCATTTGGCTAAATCCTGCTCCTGAGTTGCTAAAATGTCATTTTCTCAAAGAAGTCTTCTTCGATACCTCCAATTACATTGAGTCTCTTATCATACCCTCTCAGGGTGCCCTGCAACATCAGTATTATCAGTACATGTAGTTTACTGTTTAATGTCAACCTTCCTTACTTCTTAGATTGTAACCCCTATGAGTACAGGGACCACATCTCTTATTTACCACTAAATACCCAGCACCTAACCCAGTGCCCAGGCTAGAGCAGTTACTCAGTGAATACTCATAGAGTGAACAAATGTAATGTGATAAATGCTACAAAATAGCTAAGTATGAAATGCCTCGGGAAGATACGTCAGGGCCATTTAACCCAGTCAGGGGAATCAGGTTTTCTAGGGAAGTAAATGTATCAGCTCAAGGTAAGATCTGAAGGACAAGGAGGAATTAGCCAATTCAAGAAGAGGGAGAGTATGAAGAGATAGGCAGAGGAGAGAATGCCTCCTTCAGAGAGTGTGGAAAACTCAGGAGCAGAAGGAACTGCTACACAGTAAAGCTAAGAGGAGATGGGAAGCAGGGACTTTGTAAACCAGGTTGCTTTTAAAAAAATTAAGATATAATTTACATACTATAAATTCACCCTTTTGATGTGTACAATTCAGGTTGGGCATGGTGGCTCACACCTATAATCCCAGTACTTCAGAAAACTGAGGAGGGAGGATTGTTTT
>NW_003852441.1:11427241-11429070 GCF_000181295.1 Otolemur garnettii | reverse complement strand
GGACATACAAAGACACATATCCAGATCTTATGGGATATTTAGGACTAGATCCTGAAAAGAGAGTTCTGAGCTAGAGTTACAGATGTAGGACTTATTGGCAGATAGTAACTGCAGCCAAAGTCCAGGATGATGGCACTTTGAGAGTGAAATGTGATCTAAGCAGAGGGCAGAAGAAAAATATCTAACAGGGGAGCAGGAAAAAGGAGACTCAAAGGAGAGCCAGGGAGGTGAGAAAGACCAAGGAAAATGGTGCATAGAAGCCAAAGAGAAACTTTCAGAGAAGGGAGTGGCAAACAATGTGAGACGTTGCACAGAGGTCAGGTCAGGTAAAATGATGACTTGAGGATTTGTGGGTTTTGTTGTTGTTGTTGTTTAGTAGGCTCAGGCTGGGTTTGAACACAGTAGCCCTGGTGCACAGGACTGGTACTCTAACCATTGATCTATGGGCACCCAGCCAGACTTGAGGATTTGTGGAGTCCAGGAGTTTGGGACCAGCCTGGGCAACATAGTAAGACCCTGTCTCTGTAAAATGTTTTTAAAAAATTAGCCAGGCACAATGGCACATACCTATAGTCCAAACTATCCAGGAGGCTGAGGTAGGAGGATCACTTGAGCCCAGAAATTCCAGGCTGCGAGCTATGATCATGCCACTGCCACTGTCACTGCACTCCAGCCTGGGCAACAGAGTGAAACCCTATCTTTTAAAAAAAAAACCTCCAAAAACAAGGCAACTCATATGGGACCCCTTCCATTATTTTGGACACTTCCCTATCTCTAAAAACTATCATGGCTCAGCGCCCATAACACAATGGTTACAGCGCCCGCCACATACACCGAGGGTGGCAGGTACAAACCCAGCCTGGGCCAGCTAAATAACTGCAATAAAAAAATAGCCAGCTTTGTTGGGGGGCACTGTAGTCCCAGCTACTTGGGAGGCTGAAGCCCAAGAGTTTGAGGTTGCTCTGAGCTGTGATGCCACAGAACTCTACCGAGGGTGACATAATGAGACTCTGTCTCAAAAAAATAAATAAATAAAAATAAGTAAAAACTATCACTCTATGACTTCAATAAAATAAAATAAATAAAAAGTAATGGCTTGAGTGTCCATAGATTTAGCAAACATCACAAGTCAGTGGTGGATTTGTTAGAGAAGCCAGTTTATAGTTGGCTGAAGTATGCATAGGATGCTATTAGAAGAAACATAACTATAGGGGTGGGTTCTGGTTTTGTAACCATGCACAGGATACTTACTTTCCTTTGGATCTCTTCAACTATAATATAAGGATAACAGTAAGGTGACAGTAAGGACAATTGGCATAACCCAGGACACAGTCACCATAAACAGATGCTACTTTTATAATGCTGTTGAGAAGATTAAATGTAATATAGTGTAGGGAAATGTCCAGCACTATAGAAGTAGAAAGTGCCTTGGAAAACACACTAAATTTTTAGTTTTCTTTCCCATTCCTTGTGCTACCTACTTTTTATTTAGGAATGAATGCTTCCATCAGGACTATTGATATTTGGCATTATTCTGTATCCAGGTAACTTCTGTCACAATTAGAAAATCAGTAGACCATAACATTCAGTTTCCAACCTAAATTGTGCTTCTGTTAGGGGAACTATCTGAGTTAAATAAAATGTGATTTGTTTCATATCATGCTAAAGTTAAGCTTATTCATACAAAGTGATAAAAAGCAAATAAATGGGGGCAACTATTTGGACGGAGAGTAACTGATGTCAGTCCTTTGCTCCTTCAGTTTAATGTGCTATTTGTAACTCAGCTTGTAAATCCTCTCACTTTGCAAGAATCTTTTTTTTTTTTTTTT
>NW_003852441.1:11409405-11425887 GCF_000181295.1 Otolemur garnettii | reverse complement strand
TATTAATTATATCTCATTTAGTTGGCAATCAAAATGATTCTCTTACACAGAGAGCTAGATGGTGAAAGAGCCTAAGAGTAATTGGAGGGGCAGGAGGAAGCTAGTTTAGGTTAGCATTTACCAAGAAAAATGTACAACTTGAAGGATAGTTAATCAGCAAAGAAAGGTTTCAGGGCAATTCCCCTGGAACAACTGGGGCATGACAACAGAGGAAAAACACAAAAAACTAAAGAAATTGTTAAGAAGCAATGTGAAAAGGGAAAAAATGTTTGATTTTTGCCATTTTGTATAGGACTATTCAGTTTACATAACAGTGGTCAATCAAAGCAAATCTAAAAAACTTGCAAAAGGCAAAGACAATTGGGGATTTAAATTTTCCTCCTTCCTATAAAGGTATCCCTTTACCCAGTGAGAGCAAGGGAGAGGATTTAGCTAAAAGGCAGCAACAGAAGGATAAACAGATAAAATCCTTTAATTGAAAAAACATGTTGCAGCATTTGTGCTCTTCATTAGGTGCTGGAGGCACAGAGAACTACTGTATAGCTCAGAAACTGAGTTATTTTTAAAAGGATGCCACACCATCATAACAATGTAAGCATATATAGAAACTCATTATGCCCACTGAAAGCTAGCTTCTTTCCTAGTTCCTATGATTTTAATAATGGCACTCCAATTCTTGAGTCATCACACCATCTGACTTTCTCTTTTTCTTCAGGTTCACCAGAGACCATGTGTTTGGGTAGAAATGCCTGCTCTAAATAGCTCTGACCTCAGGCAGGATATTTAACCTACCTTTACCTCTATTTACTCCTCATCTATAAAATGAACATTATGGCAGTTTCTCCTTTGTAAGTTATTTGAAGGAATAAGTGAATTAGTACATACTAAGTACTTAGGACAGTTCCTGAACACAGAATAGAACTCAATAAAAATTAGCAATCATCATCTTATTGTCCCTCTTTTACACATATTACTTATTTTTGTATTTTTTTCTCTGTTGGTCTTTTTTTTTTGCAGTTTTTGGCTGGGGTTGGGTTTGAACCTGCCACCTCTGGTATATGGAGCTGGCGCCCTAGTCCTTTGAGCCACAGGCACCGCCCTCTCTGTTGGTCTTTTGTAGTTGATTTCTATGACTTTTTTTTTTTTTTTTTTAAAGAGCATCATCATAGCTCACCACAGCCTCAAACTCCTGGGGTCAAGCAATTCTCCTGCCTCACCCTCCTAAGTGGCTGGGACTATAGGAGTGTACAACCACTCCTGGCTAATTTTTCTTCTTTTTGTAGAGACAGGGTCTTACTAGGGTGCCAGGCTCATCATGAACTCCTGGCTTCATGTGATCCTCCCACCTTGTTCTTCCAAAGTGTGGGGATTACAGGCATGAGTCACTGCACCTAGCCTCTATAGTATCTTTATTTCATCAAGAATACTAGCTCACTTATTTCACTTCCCTTACTCCTGTTACTATATAATGCTGAAGTGATCCTGGAGCCAGCACCTGGCCCCAGCAGTTTCCTGATCACAGCAGAGACAGGAAGTAAACTCTGGTGGGCCACTTCTGCAATGTTCCTTTCACTCTGGAAGCTGAGGCAACAGCACTTCTCTGCCCCTTTCAACAATTTTGTAAACCCTAGTTTCATAGATAAAATCTCTTTTTGCTTAAAAGAAGTAGTGTAGTTTCTGTTATCTCCAAGCTCTGTTACAGCAAATGTTATTTGTTGAATGAATGGTGTATCATAAATGGTACAAATACTTTCTTGACTAGTCTTTTGACTTTGTAATGTTTTCTTACATAGTGAAATTTATTTTATTGAGTTAAATCTACCGGTATTTTCCTTTATGCTCACTGAACACATGCCTTTTTCAATCTCAAGATCAAGAAAATATTCACATCCACTTATACACATTCTAGTTCTTTTTTTTTGTCCAAATTAAGGATAATTTGTTTTTAATGTCACTAATCCACCATTCATTTCGTTTACCAGTAATCCTTGCCCCACTCATTTAAAATATCATCTTTCTTTTCTTTCCTATAAATTAAACACTCAAAGCAGTCAATAGGTATTTACAGAGTGCCTTGTACTTGGCCATGTGCTAGACTGATACAACAGTGAAGAAGGCAGAGGCTGGTCCAAGTGCAGTGGTGTTTACAACTAATTGAGCACAACCAGTTACAGATTCCTTTGTTCCTTCTCCATTCTCACTGCTTTGCTTGACTGGTCTAAAAAAAAAAAAGGGTAGACAAGGACTCCTGTGCTTTGGAGTCTGATAAGAGAGATAAAGGATTATGTAGTAACACATAGAAGAGCACATATTATAAGCTTGGAGAGTCAGGAAGTTTTGTGTATGCTTGCTAACTATGTGTTAAACAGTGCTAAGAACTTTAAATGTATAATTCCATCGACATCACAGAAAGACTTATACCTCACCATGTTAGCTGAAGAAACTGAAACTCAGAATTGAAGTGGAGGCAGAATATAATACAGGACCTGTCTCCCAAGCCCAAAGTCTTTTTGTTGTTGTTGTGGTTTTTGGCCGGGGCTGGGTATGATCCTGCCACCTCTGGCATATGGGGCCAGCGCCTTATTCCTTTGAGCCACAAGTGCTGCCCCCAAGCCCAAAGTCTTAAGTGCCATGTCTGGCTACTAATCCACACAGCACTGTCTCCTTGAAGGGGGTATTGAAGTCAGAGAGGCAGGGGAAAATCAGGAATGTGAAGCAAGCAAAGACTCAACAAGTAAATGGTCAATTCTGGGAGGCTGAGGAGAGTAGATAGCCTGAGCTCACAGATTGAGACCAGCCTGAGCCAGACTAAGACCTTGTCTCTCAAATAAATAGCCAGGCACTGTGGCGGGTGCCTGCAGTCCTAGCTACTTGGGAAGCTGAGGCTAGAGAATCACTTAAGCCCAAGAGTTTGAGGTTGCTATGAGCAATGATGCCACAGCACTCTGCCAAGGGTGACAAAGTAAGACTCTGTTTCCAAAAAAAGAAAAGAAAAGAAATGAGCAGGTTAGTAGGCACTGAGGGTAGGTAATTCTTTCAAGAGGCTCTGCTGTGAATGGACACAGAGAGGTAAGGTGGCAGCTAAAGAAGTCCAGAGTATTTCTTTTGACAGTGAGGAGGTATGAGCACATTTAAATGTGGTTGTCAAAGAGCAAGTAAAGGATTGACTTAGATGATCACTGGTAACCACTGGTCCCAGAGGAGGAGACAGGGGTGAGAGCAAGACCCCAAGTGTAGGGGTTAGCTTCAGACAGGGTAGGAGGGAAGGAGGAAAGGACTAACAGAGACATAGTTAACTATTAGTAGTTTAGTGTCACTATTTTGAGGGAGTTCTATCTCCTGGAAGTGGATTTCTCTTCTCTTCTCTTTCTTTTCTTTTTTCTTTTCTTTTCCAGATAGGGTCTCCCTCTGAAGAAACTGAAACTCAGAATTGAAGTGGAGGCTGAATATAATACTAGGACTGAAGTGTAGTGGTGTGATCACATCTCATTGTAACCTCAAACTTGTGGACTCTAGTGATCCTCCCCCCTTGGCCTCCCAAAGTGCTGGGATTAAGGATTTTGTACTTTAAGGAGGAGGTTTGAGGAATTTGAGGAAGGTTTGGAAAAGTTAACATGAAGAACTGAAAAGAAGCTCACTAGGAAAAACAATTTCTCAGCAGCAACCCTGGTCTGAATGGTCATGGTGTTTTTTCAGCAGCATTTTGCATACTGGGTGTAAACAGATAGCCAAAGTAATAAAAAGCTAGGGGTTCGCAGGGAGGAAGGCACTAAGACAGTGGCAAGAGAGTAGTATATAGGAAAAGATAGGGTAGAAGTGATAAGGAGAAAATTAGTAAAGGGATTTGAGTGTAAGGGTCCCAGAACAGTGGAGTAAAAGTAATGACAGAACTAAGAAGTTGTGCCCAAAGTGTGTATGTGGGGTTCGATTTATTTATTTCATTTATTTATTATTTTAGAGACAGAGTCTCACTCTATCACCCTTGGTAGAGTGCTGTGGCGTCACAGCTCACAGCAATCTCCAACTCCCGGGCTTAGGCAATTCACTTGCTTCAGCCTCCCGAGCAGCTGGGACTATAGGCGTCTGCCAGAATGCCTGGCTATTTTTTGTTGCAGTTTGGCCAGGGATGGGTTCGAACCCGCCAACCTCGGCATATGGGGCTGGTGCCCTACCCACTAAGCCACAGGTGCTGCCCAGGGTTGGATTTATTACCTCAGAAGAGTTAAGTCCAGAGATGGAGGCAGAAGTGGGATGTAGAGAAAGTTCTCTGGGAAAGGGGCTGAGAGGTCTGAATGATCAATGGATCATTCAAGTGGCTACCAAAGGTCACTCAAGAGGCTGGTAAAACTAAGCCAGGTGTCAGTCTTCAGTGAATGAGGGGAATGTCAGGAGGTAAGCAGATGATGGTAGGGAAGAGAATTAAGAAGTAGGCAATAGGCTGGGTGCCTATAGCTCAGTGGCTAGGGTGCTAGTCACATACACCAGGGCTGGCAGGTTTGAACCTGGCCTGGGTCTGCCAAACAACAATGGCAACTACAACAAAAAAATAGCTGGGCGTTGTGGCAGGTTCCTGTAGTCCCAGCTACTTGGAAGGCTGAGGCAAGAGAATCGCTTAAGCCCAAGAGTTTGAGGTTGCTGTGAGGTGTGATGCCATGCAATCTAAGGGAGAAATAGTGGGAATCTGTCCAAAAACAACCACAAAAAACCAAATAAGTATGCAACAACATTGCAGCAGCCTTAAAGACATAGGGTTTTGTTTTTTTTTTTTTTACCTAAGATAGGGAAATTTAGGAGTAACCTGGAGATAAAAGAATTAGATTCTCTCAGGTATGTGATCTGTTTCCAGGCTTATTTTCTATATTACAGTAGAACCTCTATAACTAACCACCTCCCTACAATGACCTAATTCTCATAGACTGGACGTGTACCACATGTACATATCAGTACAACAGGCCTAGATACTTGTGTTACCCACCTACATGTGTTGATCAGTTTGTTACAGTCCTTTGGGTGGATGACTTACAGAGGTTCTACTGTATTTTAAACTATAACAAACTTCATGACTACAAGTTTCATACCCACTGTCTCCTATTCTCTCTCCACATTTTTTTTTAAACTTAAGTTTTATTTTTCATTATAGAACACATGCTTTCAACAGAGAATTCCAGGTAAATTCATCAAATAAAAATTACTCTTCATACTATCACTCAGCAGAAACCAGTATTATCATTTTAATCACATGGCTGAGATTATGCTACATATATACAGTGATTTTTTTTTTTTTGAGACAGAGCCTCAAGCTATCACCCTGGGTAGAGTGCCGTAGCATCACAGCTCACAGCAACTTTCAATTCATGGGCTCAAGCCAGCGTCCTGCCTCTGCCTCCCAAGTAGCTGGGACTATAGGTGCCAGCCACAATGCCTGCTATTTTTTAGTTGCAGCCGTTATTGTTGTTTGGCAGGCCCGCGCTGGACTGGAACATGCCAGCTCAGGTGTATGTGGCTGGTGCCTTAGCAGCTTGAGCCACAGGCACTGGGCCCACACAGTGATTTTATATTGTTTACTCACTTAACATTAGATCATAAGCATCTGCTCATGCCATTAAGTTCTGTCTACTAGGCATGGTGGCTCATGCCTGTAATTCTACCACTTTGGGAAGGTGAGGAAGGAGGACTACTTGAGGTTGGGAATTCAAGATCAGCCTGTACAACAAAGTGAGAACCATCTATACAAAAAATAGAACAAATAGCCAGCATGATGATACACAACTATAGTCCCAGCTACTTGGGAGGCTGAGCCCATGAGTTGAAGGCTACAGTGAGCTACAGCACTCTAGCCTGCGTGACAGAATAAGACGATGTATTAAAGAAAAAAGAACTTTTGTCAAAGTAAACCTATCTAAAGAATATATGGGTATTCACTGTACTCTTTTGTAGGTTTGAAAGTTTTTCAAAATTAAGACGTTACAGGTAGCTGGGCTAGGTGGCTCACACCTATTATCCTAGCACTCTGAGAGGACAAGATAGACTGTTTGAGCTCAGGAGTTCAAGACCAGCCTGATCAAGAGTAAGACCCCCGTCTCTACTAAAAATAGAAAAACTAGCCAGGTGCGGTGGTTCATACCTATAGTCCTAGCTACTCAGGAGGCTGAGGCAAGAGGATTGCTTGAGCCCTAGAGTTTGAGGTTGCTGTGAGCTATAATACCAACGCATTCTAGCCAGGGGCAATAAAAGTGAAACTGTCTAAAAAAAAAAGGATGTTGTTACAGAGAGAATGAAACTGATTAACTTCTTAAGAAACTCAGTTTTGTATTCTTCTTAACTTCCATGAAACATCTAGCATCGACTATCATGGCTTCTGATAGGGTTTGGCTATTTGGCCCTTCCAAATCTCATGTTGAAATTTGACCCCAAGTGTTAGAGGTGGGCCTGGTGGGAGGTATTTGGGGCATGGTGGGGCAGATCCTTCACGAATGGTTTGGCACTGCTCCCCACCATAATCAGCAAGTTCTCACTTTATTAGTTCACACAAAAGCTGGTTGTTTAAGAGTCTGGTACCAACTCCTCTTTCTCTTGCTCCCTCTTCTTTCCCCATGTGACATGGCTGCTTCTCCTTTACCTTCCACTTTGATTAGAAGCTCTCTAAAGCCCTTACCAGAAGCAGATGCTAAACTGTGAGCCAAATAAACCTCTTATCTTTATAAATTACCCCAGCCTCAGGTATTTCTTTATAGAAGCACAAAACACACTAATACATCCTCCTTCAGGAAGCTGTCTTCTTACTCTACCACAATAACACCATCGGTGCATCTATCACTTTAATAACTTATTCTTTGGCTTCTCCTCCCTGACTCCATACTTCAAAGTTGCCCCAAGGTTTGGGCCTCTACTCTTCACTTGATACCAACCCCTACTATAAATGAGTTTACTACTCCAGACACTTGAGGTCCACATACTATCTGCTAAATTCTTTATTATTCAATGTAGATTGCCCTGCCTCCTCTGCTATATAAATCCTAGTTACCTTTTGGGGCTAAATCAAATACAACCATATACGAAAATTCCTCACTGGTTTCCCGCTCCCTCCCTGTAACCAAGAGCTTTCTTCTTTGAATGTTCAGATTTTACAGCCCATGGCAAGCATCACAATCATATATCGTTACTTTTATGTTTTGTGTGTGTGAATAACTGATCTAAAAAGTGTCTATCCTCCTTCCACCTAGCCAATCTCTTGGTCACTAAGAAATTTTTCAGTTGCTTTGAAAGATGTACAACGATAAACCACTATAGTTTCTTGGGTATTATTCCAGGAACAGTCTATGGACATTCATACTTTTTTCTTTCATAAATGGTACCATGTTATATATGTACTTCTGTTCCTTCTCTTTTCCCCCTCATATTTTGTCTTTAAAGTGGAATCTCATGTTTTCAAAAGTCTAACTATATTACATCTACTAATTATACTTTGCTTCCATGTTTTTCTCTTCAAAGAACTAGAGATTGATAAAGAATGACTTTTAGAGAAATCATACTACAGTTTATCCTACTTGGCTCCATTTGCTAATGTGATCAATGAAGCTACTTAAATTTGCTTACACAAATAATAACTATTTTCTCATTGTAAAAATTCAAGATTATCAATTAAGATAATAATCCCCCTTAACAATTCTTTCCCCAAAGTGACCAGTTTGGAATGTGTACTTTGAGAATTTTTAAAGACATTATATACATATCTCTATAGAAATAGATAGTATTTTTTTAGTTTTTCTAAACATAAATAAATGATATAATATATATATGTTCACAGCTTGCTTTTTTCCATTCAACAATAAAGAAAAGAATCTTATGATGTCTATACATATGGATGTAATTCATTTTTCTTTTCTTTTGTTTGAGTCAGAATCTTACTTGTAGCCCTCAGTAGAGCGCTGTGGTGTCACAGCTCACAGCAACCTCAAACTCTTAGGCTTGAGTGATTCTCTTGCCTCAGCCTCACAAGTAGCTGGGACTACAGGTGTCCACCACAATGCCCGGCTATTTTTTGTTGTTGTTGCAGTTGTCATTGTTGTTTTAGTTGGCCTGGGCCAGGTTCAAACCGCCAGCCTCACTGTATGTGGCTGGCACCCTACCCACTGAGCTACAGGTGCCACCTAACTCATTTTTCTTAATTGCTGTGTAGCTATTCCTTACTGTTATAAATTTAGGGTATTTCCAGTATTTTGCTATAACAAACAATGTTGTAATGAACATCTTTGTACATGTTATCTTATTCACAAGTGTGATGACTGTTTCTCTAGAGTAAATGATGAAAAGTAGAAGCCTATGTCAAAGAACATGTAAATTTAGAAATGTAATAGTAATAGAAACAATTAAATATGACTTTACCAGTTCTGTGATACAGTTGTTATAGTTAATAGTAGCTATAAATGTGAACATCAATTTCACATAGTAGTTACTTTAAAATCCACTTAGAAGTCATGTTGTATATAGAACATTAGAAAGATATAGGTTCAAGTCCTGGTTTTGTCCCTAACCACAAACTTGACCTTGGGAAACTTTTCAATATCTAAGCCCCAGTTTTGGTACCTATAAAACTAGATTAAAGTGATGCTCCCTAAAATATAACTATACCATAAGTAGTATGCAAGATGCTTTTATTTTTATTGATTTTTATTTTAATAATTTTTTGCATTTTAAAATAAGGAAAAACATAATTACCATATCACATCAAAGATTTATGGATATTATTTCTAGTAATATAAAATTGCTAAGGACCTTCAAGTTAAAGAAAAGTGAATTGCTTTAAAAATTACTATGCATATAATGGTACAGATAAGATGGCAAGTAGATGTGGCAAATCATGAATATAGTATGAGAAGGAATGAAGTTTTGATGAAATCAAGAAGAGGTTAGATTAAAGCAGTAGATCCTAGACTTTTAGTTTTTTTTTTGTTTTTTTTGCAGTTTTTGGCCAGGGCTGGGTTTGAACCCACCACCTCCGGCATATGGGGCTGGTGCCCTACTCCTCTGAGCCACAGGTGCCGCCCTAGACTTTTAGATTTCAATGACCAATAAATGTAAAAAAAGAAATGTTAATGATGAATGTGGGATTGCTACCTTTTCATTGTGCTAAATAAGAACAAAGCTAGGTGCAGTAGCTCACACCTATAATCTCAGCTGCTTGGGAAGCTTAGAAGGGAGGAATGCTTGAGTCTAGGAGTTTGAGACTAACCTGGAGAACAGATTGAGACCTTTTCTCAAAAAAAATAAAAATAGTATTCTAAGTATCAGATCATATCAACAGCAAAGAGGGAAAGTTTGACCTCCTCTGCTCCCGTTTGGATGCCCTTTATTTTCTTGTCTTGCCTAATTGTATTGGCTAGAACTTCTGGCACTATGTGGAATAGTTATGGTGACAGAGAACAACCTTGTCTGGTTCCAGTTCTAATTGAAAAAGCTTTCAGTTTAACTCCATTCAGTAAAATATTAGCTGTGGGTTTGTCATAGGTAGATAGCGTCGATCAGTTTAAGAAATGTGCCACCTATACCTAAACTCTTCAGTGTTCTAATTAGAAAAGGATACTGGATTTTATCAAATACTTTTTCTGCATCTATTGAGATGATTATATAGGTTTTGTTTTTGCTTCTATTGATACGGTGAATAATGTTTATGGATTTACGTATCATGTTTCCCCCAAAATAAGACCTACCCAAAAAATAAGCCCTACCCCAATAAGACCTAGTGATGGGTGTGGCTATGCAGCCAGGCTATGTATTTCAGCATGGAGCAGAGTGGTAAGGAAGACTGGAATACCTTTTATCTGCCACAGCTCCTTTCTCCGAGCTGTTTGCACTTGCGCAGGTGCACGTGTATTAACTACTGTCGCAGGCATACTATTGTGCATGTGCGAACAGCTAGGGGAAAGGAGTTCACGCATCACTAGCACCAGCCCCACCAAGGTTGGCTCCCCATGCCAGGTTCCAGAAGATGACTTAACTGTATTTGAATAAATGCAGATTGTTGTATTATACTTAATAAAAATAAGACATCCCCTGAAAATAAGCCCTGGTGTGTCTTCTTGAGAAAAAATATAAGACAGCGTCGTATTTTGGGGGAAACACCATATATTAAACCAGCCTTGCATCCCTGGGATGAAACCTACTTGATCATGATGTAGGACTTTTTTGATGATAAGCTATAATCTATTGGCTAGGATTTCGTTGTTGAGAATTTTTGCATCTATATTCATTAGTGAAATTGGTCTAAAGTTCTCCTTTTTAGTTGGATCTTTTCCTGGTTTTGTTATCAGGGTGATGTTTGCTTCATAGAACGTGTTGGGAAGATTCATTCCTCAATTTTTCGGGATAATTTCTGCTATATGGGAATAAGCTCTTCTCTGAAGGTTTGATAGAATTCTGGTGTGAAGCCACCCAGACCAGGGCATATTTTTGTTGGGAGATTATTATTTCTTTGATCTCAGTGCTTGAAATTGGTCTGTTCAGGAGATCTATTTCATCTGGGCTAAGTCTAGGGGGAGGGTATAATTCCAAATATTGATCCATTTCCTTCACATTGTCAAATTGCTGGGCATAAAGTTGCTAGTAGTATTCAGAGATGCTCTCTTCTATCTTTGTGGCATCAGTTGTTATTTTCCCTTTATCATTTCTGATTGAGGTTACTAAAAATTTTATTATTTTTATTTCTAGTTAGTCTAGCCAAAGGTTTATCTATTTTATTTATTTTTTCAAAAAAACAACTCCTCAAGTGAACTCGATCCGGGAGCTGAAGAGTGTTCCAAAGGTGGGAAATGAAGTGAAGTCAGTGCCTCAGCTGCTGGTCGTTGAAGTTGGTGCCCATTCTTTTATCCAAAAAAAAAAAAAAGAGAGAGAGAGAAAGAGAAGAAACCCTGCAGTCAATGAAGGTTCCTCTCCATTTTAGCACTGCTTTCTCTACTGTAGTTCACTTTTGAATGAGGATGACAATGGAAGAGATGAAGAATGAAGCTGAGACTACTTCCATGGTTTCTATGCCCCTGTACACAGTCATGTACCCTGTGTTTAATGAACTAGAACAAGTGAATCTGTCTGCAGGTCAGACCCTGAGAGCTGAGAAAGAAAATCCAGGTCTGACACAGGACATTATGAAAATTTTAGGAAAAAAAAAAAGCATAGAAATTAACTTCACAGAGTCCCTTCTTCGTATGGCAACTGATGATGTAGAAGAATATATGACTGAACAACCAGAGCCAGAACTCTAAGACCTAAATGAAAAGGCATCAGCCCTTAAACAGATTCTCAGTAAGATCCCAGATGAGATCAGCTACAGAGTGAGGTTTCTGCAGACAATCAAGGATATAGCTAGTGCAATAAACTTCTTGATACAGTGAATAATGTCTTTAAGAAATACAGAACCAGAACTGCAGGGCGCTTGAATGCCAAAAGAAAGAATTTGTAAAGTACTCCAGAAGTTTCAGTGATATTCTGAAAACGTATTTTAAAGATGGCAAGGCAATAAATGTGTTCATGAGTGCCACATGACTAATTCATCAAACCAACTTAACACTTCAGACCTTCAAAACTGTGGCCTGAAAGTTGTATGTTAAGAGATGTACTTCTAGGGGGTTCCTGTAGCTCAAAGGAGTAGGGCGCCAGCCCCCTATGCCAGAGGTGGTGGGTTCAAACCCAGCCCCGGCCAAAAACTGCAAACAAAACAAAACAAAACAAAACAAAACAAAGAGATGTACTTCTCAGTGGCAGTGCTGAGCTGCCTTTATCTGTAAATTTAAAAGTCTGACTGTATAAATTATCAGTCCCTCCTGAAGGGATCTAATCCAGGATGTTGAATGGGATTATTGCCATCTTACACCATATTTTTGTAAAATGTAGCTTAAGCATAATCTCACACAGAAGATTTTGCATCACTTTTGCTATTATCATCCTTTTAAGAATTATAAGCCAAAAGGGGGAAAAAAAACTTCTAGTTTCATTAATTTTCTGAATGATTCTTTTGTTTTCAATTTTATTAATCTCTGATGTAATTTTGGATATTTCTTTTCTTCTGCTTGGTTTAGACTTAGATTGTTCTTCTTTTTCCAATTCCATAAGATGGCTTGTGAGAGAAAGACTTTATGAAGTAGACAGCCATGGCAATTGCAACAACAACAAAAATAAACAAATGGGATTCAATTAAACTGAAAAGCTTCTATACAGCTAAGGAAACAACCACCAAAGCAAACAGACAACCTGTACAATGGGAAAGGATATTTGCACATTTTGAATCAGACAAAAGCTTAATAACTAGGATCTATAGAGAACTTAAATTAATCCACATGAAATAAGCCAACAATCCCATACATCAATGGGGAAAAGAGATGAACAGGATGAACAGAACCTTCTCTAAAGAAGACAGATGAATGGCTAGTAAACATACGAGAAAATGTTCATCATCTCTAATTATTAGAGAAATGCAAATTAAAACCACCCTAAGATATCATCTAACCCCGGAGAGAATGGCCCACATCACAAAATCTCAGAACTGCAGATGCTGGAGTGGATGTGGAGAGAAAGAAACACTTTTATACTGCTGGTGGGACTGCAAACTAATATAACGTTTTTGGAAGAAAGTATGGAGAACCCTCAAAGAACTCAACCTAGACCTCCCGTTTGATCCTGCAATCCCATTACTGGGCATCTATCCAGAAGGGAAAAAAACTTTTATTATAAAGACACTTGTACTAGACTGCTTATCACAGCTCAATTTACAATCACTAAATCGTAGAAACAGCCTAAATGCCCCTCAACCCAGGAATGGATTGGCAAGCTGTGGTATATGTATACCATGGAATACTATTCAGCCATTAAAATAATTAGAGATTTTGCAGCATTTGTATTAACCTGGATGGACGTGGAACACATTATTCTCAGTGAAGCATCACAGGAATGGAGAAGCATGAATCCTACGTATTCAACTTTGATATGAGGACAATTAATGACAATGACATGGTGGGGGTGGGGAAGGGGAGAACAGACAAAGAGAAGGAGAAGTGAGGGAAAGGAAAATAGTGACTAATTCTCACATAATTGGATTTAATTTTGAAAAAAAGTATATAAAAACCTCAATAAAACCCAAATCTCCTTTTTCATAAAAACGTATTAAAAATGTTTTATAATTGGCTCGGCGCCTGTGGCTCAAGAGGCTAAGGAGCCAGCCACATACACCTAAGGTGGCGGGTTAGAATCCCCAGCCTGGCCCGCCCAAACAACAATAATGGCTGCAACCAAAAAATGGCCAGGCATTGTGGCGGGCGCCTGTAGTCCCAGCTACTTGGGAGGCTGAGGCAGGAGACTCGCTTGAGCCCAGGAGTTGGAGGTTGCTGTGAGCGTGATGCCATGGCACTCTACCCAGGGGGATAGCTTGAGGCTCCGTCTCAAAAAAAAAAAAAAAAAAGTTTTATAATTAAAAAGAAGCATGTGTACATTGAAAAATTTTCTTTTTCTCTAAAATCTGTTCACAGACATTCTTCCATACAGATCTATCTCATTTTTAGAAAAGACATTTTTAACATTATAAATGTGTGTATATAGGGTGATCATACAGTTTGCTAAATAGTTGTCTACTTTAACTGCACACAGACTTTATAGACACTCTGTATATGTATACGTATATTTAACAAACATAAATGCATGATAATACATAAAATATAATGTAAGCATATATACACATATACATGTATAAATATAGAATACTTGCTATATAAATATATAATACATGAAAAATATGTAAGAAATATATACTGTCAGGACAAAGAACAGACTTTCTCAGCTTCACTTACCTACTTGGGAACCACTGATTTAAGTGACCTTCCATTTCTAAAACACTATGATTAGGTCTAGAATATGCTGAACATTTACATGCCTTTCTTTCTTTTTCTGAGACAGAATCTCACTATGTTGCCCTCAGTAGAGTGTCATTGTGTCACAGCTCACAGCAACCTCTAACTCTTGGGCTTAAGCAATTCTCTTGCCTCAGCCTCCTAGGTAGCTGGGACTACGGGCACTCGCCACAACGCCTGGCTATTTTTGTTGTTGTTGTAGTTTTGTCATTATTGTTTTAGCAGGCCCAGGCTGCAGTTGAACCCACCAGCCCTGGTGTATGTGGCCAGCGCCCTAAACACTGAGCTACAGGTGCCAAGTCACAGGCCTTTCATTATTATCTTTAAACTACATATTTCAAAAGACAATTAGGAATTTTTTTACTATCTCCTTAGGTAGAGTATCACAGATTACAAGTGTTTTTTTCAGTCCTTTGATCTGTTTATTGCACAATTACATGTCTATGCTCTATCTTTCATTCTCCCTGGTTCTCTACATATTTTAACATGGGATCACAGACTTTAGTGTATTCACTACACCATGAAAACATGTTTTATGTACATGCTTTTTATTTCTGGGGAAAGGATATATAACTCTCTATAATCCAAAAAGTTTAGAAACTACTGCTTTAGTTAGATTTCTTGCTTCTGCTTTAAATAAATTATTTATTACTGGCTTGAGAGTCCCTCAACCCATTTTTTACAGTTCTTTTTTCTTCTTGGAGCTGTCCATCTAATTTCTGGTTTGCATCTGGCAGCTGAACATCTTAATTCCTTGTTTTCACCTTAACAGTTGTCTCACTAAACACAAAAGTAGTATCCTCTTTCCTTATTAGTCATAGGAATTTTAATTTTTTATTTAATCTTTATTTTTTGAAGTACAGAAAGATAGAAAAAGGCAGAGAGTGATGCCCACATTTAAAGTGACAGGCAGGAAGACAAGCAGTAGAAACATCAAAACACACAGGCACAGATAAAAGGCCTAAAGATAGAATAGACAGGGAAGAGAAATAAAGAGAAACCTGGAAACACATAAGGGGAGACAAAAGAATTGAGCAAATAGAAAAGAAAGATGGCAGAAAAACAGGAGAATGACTGAGAAAGACAGGCTATATTGCCAAAAGGGACACAGAGATGCAGAGAGAGGAAGAGAGAAAAGAGGAATATAGACAGATAAAGGAGGAAAAAATAAGAAAAGAAGGAAGGCAAAGTGATAATAGTGTTTTATACAACATAGTGCTTTATAATTTATAAAGTACTATCACACACATTATTGCAGGCATACAGAGAGAATCCTGCAGACAGATGGGGTGATGGAGGGATACAGGCCAATCAGACAGAAGAGACAGGAGATGGCCAATCAGAAAGAGAGACTAGAATGGAGACCAAGACAGACAGATAAGAGGAAAGACAAAACCAAGAAAAGAAAAGTGAAAGAAGAAAAAAGAGAAAGGAGAGACAAAAAGATAGAGGCTAAAACAGTTAAATTCAGGAATATAGGTAGTAAAAAAGCAGAAATGAAAGAACAGTGCATTGGGTATAGAAGTCTTATTATCAGCTTTCTTAGAGCGATCAGGTTATAGGCTATGTTTTTGTCTCCCTAGAATTATAAAATGTCTCTAACGTGGCATATGAGAGGAGCCAAAATGAAGGATGAAAAAAGAGAGAAGTTTTATCTATGAGCTTTTCATTATATTAGGAGGAAGATAAACTTCCTAGACAGGCCTAGGTCAACTACCTATCAGGGTGTCCAACCATTTTTTTCTCTGCCACACACTGAAAGAATTAGAGTTGTGTTAGGCCACACTTGTTAAATACACAAACACTAACAAAAGTTGATTAGCAAAAAAAAAAAAAAAAAAAAAAGTCTATGCATATTTTTCGTGATACTGGACACTCCAGATAAGCAAAAGAAGTCCTTACAAAAGCATCATGTAGCCTGTGGGCTGTAGGTTGGACACTCCCAACAGACTCATACACCTTTAAAGAATTCATACAGACTAAATGGGAAATGCAGAGTGATTCTCTATATACCCTATGTGCACTCAGCTTACAAACTATTTTTCCTTAACTAATTGTGTCTATTGTATTTTTTAGTATGGCAAATACTTACATGTCTTTTCTCAATTAATACATATTTCAGTGACAGACTAAGCAAAGTGTGCTGTCATCAAGACAACTTCCTATGCAGAGTAGAACAGACTTGGAAAAAACAAGCCTTTCTTAAGCACTCCTCAGGTACTGGTGTAAAAGTTTCCAACCAGAACTAGTCAGTGGAAAAAACAAGTACTATAAAGAATTAAAAAGTAAGAGACAAAATGCAGCAGGCCCAGCAAAGTTAGGAAGGTGTACTGACAGGTGAACAGCAGAAGGCACATCCACAGAAGTGGGACAAGTAGTTATGAAAGAGTACAGCAAAAATCAAAGTAGACTTATATATGTGTACACTCTTCTCTGGAGCAGTATCCAAGAAATGTGAAATAGTGGCTGCCTCTGAAGAGAGGAACTTGAAGACTGGAAGAAAGAGATAGGAGAGAGGCTTCCTTTCCACAGTATACTTTTTGTACTTTAAAAGTTTTGGGCTTGGCGCCTATAGCTCAACCGGCTAAGG
>NW_003852441.1:11405405-11409179 GCF_000181295.1 Otolemur garnettii | reverse complement strand
AAAAAAAAAAAAAAAAAAGTTTTGTACCATGTATATGTCTTATCTATTCAAAAGTTGACTGGGAAAAAACAAGGAAAAGAAAATCAAGAAGAGACATGGACAGTAAGAGCCTGCCAAACAGAGAGCAAAAGGGCAGGAAGACAGAGACTGTGAGAACAGCAAAAAGACTGAGGCAAAACTTTCTAAAGAACCAGAAAGACAGAAAAGAGACAAATGAAATGGAGGCAAGCATGAGAGAAGGTAGGATAGGGGCAAGAAGGCAGGTAAGACTCTGAAGCAAGGGAGGTGCTAAGAGGCTTAAGGGAGAGAGACTATTCCCATTGATGAGAAGTTGGCAGAGAGGAAGCCAAGAAAGAAAAAGGTGAGAAGTAGAAAGACTAAAAAGAGATAAGCATTAAACAGTGGGGGTAGCAGCAAGCAAGCAGGGTAGATAGGCAAGACAGACCAAAGGAGGCAAGGAAAAATGATGAACTTAACAGGCATATATAAAGGGAGGAACAAGTAGAGAGGCAAGATAAGAGGCAAATCAAGATGGGGAGCCATGGCAGGCCTGGAAGGTAGACAAACCAAGAGATGCAGGCTAAAAAAGTGATAGAGACAAGCAGGCGGGGAGACAGATGGCTAGAGAGAGAGTGGTGGGCAAACAGCCAGAGAAGCAGACAGACAACCAGAGAGAGAAAGAGGCTGCCAGCCAGTCAGGGAGGAGCAGACAGGCAGGCAGGCAGACACCATAATAGAAGCGAGCAGGTAGAGAGGCAGGCAGAAACAAGGATAGAAGAAAAATCAAGGAATCAATAAGGAGAAAAAAAGAACAGGAAAGAGATGCAGACAGGTAGAAGGGGAGATGGAAAAGGAGAGGGAGAATAAGGGAAATTAACAAATCAACAGGCTCGGCGCCTATAGCTCAACCAGCTAAGGCGCCAGCCACGTACACCTAAGGTGGCGGGTTCGAATCCCTAGCCCGGACCCGCCAAACAACAATGACGGCTGCAACCAAAAAATAGCCAGGCGTTGTGGCGGGCGCCTGTGGTCCCAGCTACTTGGGAGGCTGAGGCAGGAGACTCGCTTGAGCCCAGGAGTTGGAGGTTGCTGTGAGCTGTAATGCCACGGCACTCTACCCAGGGGGACAGCTTGAGGCTCTGTCTCAAAAAACACAAAAAAACAAACAAACAAACAAAAAAAACAAATCAACATGCAAAGCACACTCCAATGAGAGAATGATGAATGTTTATACAGGGAAGCACATGGCCACCTTTAACCACCCACACCTGCAGATCATGGTACTCATAGCAGGCAGAGGAACTAGGTACAGGGAGAGGGCACAGAGGCAGGGAGGTAGGGCTCACATGATGTGCAGTGTGGCCTATATACAGGTGGAGACACCACTCTTCTTAGACACAGTATGTCTGTGTATGATCCACACACATACACAGAAGGGGCCAGAAAAAGGAGGAGTAAGGCACACATGAGGAAGAGCCACATGCAGACACCAGAAGACAGAAGTAAACAGAGAAGACAAGAGATGGTAAATCACTTGGAGGTGAAGAAGACGGAGAATCAAAGGGATGAGAAAGACAGTCTCAGTGAAAAACAAAGACATAAATACAGAGAAGTCTATATAGAGAACAGAGGGATACTCGCACAAACTAATACAGAGAGAATGAGAAAGAGGACAAGAGAGCAAAAACAAATGGAAGGAGTTAGACTCAACACAGGAATGATATGGGAGTACAGGCAAGAGAATTTCCAGGGCCAGGTTAAGAATAAAAAGATGGAAATCAATGTTCAATAAAGTGCATTAGTGTGGAGGGTAGAACATTAATAAAGAATATTCTAGCTTTATAAACAAAAATTTGTGCAATATTCCCAGTCACTTATACTTGCTGGTTGCTGCCTACCTACCCATACTCCCACCCCATATCTTAGAGTGCTCCTGAGTACTGCAAAAGCTGGGTGGCTGGCAGTTATACTCTAAAGGGAGAGAAATAACCCCAGGGAGAAATGATCTGGCAGGCCTGGGATAAGAAAAAAAGAGAAGGGATGTAAGATCAAAATGGAAGGAAACAGAGTAAGGAAAGAGTGACAAGAATGAAAAAGGGCAGAACTGAGCTACATGCCCTACTTCCTATGCTCACCAGCAAGTTTTTTTACCCTTACACGTCTCTGATCAAGTGTTTATATGAGAAAGCTACTTTTGGACTCCTTTCCAGCTATCCACCTGATTCCTGGTACCTCTGTAAGATAGAACACTGACTGGGGTGTAGTTGGAAATTATGGTTCAGAGAGTTAGATGAAAATACCTGAGTATAACCTCTACCTCTCGCTTTTTAGTCTCAGTTCCTTTTCTCTTTCACGGTGCCTCAGTTGCTTCTACTTTATCAGTGTTGGAGATCATGGAGAAAGAGAAACATGCTGAAACGGAAGAAAAGAAAGTAATTTCACAATTTTCAGACTTAACTCTTTCCCCTTTATTTGAATAATGTGTTTAATTTACCCCCAAATTAATTTCTCAAGTCAGATGAATTTTACATACAAGCAATTGGGGGAGGGGAGAGTGAGGGAAAGGGAAAAAGAGTGAAGATAACATTTACTACAATTATAAATCACTGAAAAGGCTGGGCAAAGGGGAGAATCAAACATGGACTCCTTTGAAAAAAACTCAATCATCGCATCTATTCATATCTCTCCCCCAAAAGTCACTAGGATTTCTATCACTTTTTTTAAAGAAAGAAGAAAAAAAATCCAGTACCGCTTCTTATTTAAAAGATATGTACACAATTAAATGCGTTTTGAATTCAATGAGGTATGTAGAAACAGAGTTATATATAAACATATATTTCATCTTTTTCCTTTTCAATGCCTGAAGGGGAAAAAAAACCTTCACATCAAACCACTCCCTTCTGAAGTATTCAAAAAAAAAAAAAAGCTTTTCTTTAGAGAAGGGAGGTGGGGAGGAAGAGACTAGTAAAGAAAAGAAAAAAATTAAATCTAGTTGGACTAGTATCTAACTAGTTAACCTTTAACAATTTATGCTGATGTCAGACTGAGCATGAGTACTGATTAATGCCCCCCCCCAAATATTTTTTTATAAGGGGGGAGTTAGTCACAGCAGCCATTTTTGTTTTATGCAGAAATCCTTCATGCCCCCCCCAACACACACACACACACACTTCAGTACACAAGGAAAATATCTCTATTAATCTGTGCACTAATCAGTTATGAAAAAGGAGAAATTTGTGGGTTTCTGGGTAGAGGCTTGGAGATGGGGGTGTAACAGGGAGGAGAATGGGGGGGTGAAAAATGAAATATTAAGCCAGCCATTTTGTTTTAAAAGGGGATTTTCCCCCCTCTTTCTTTCTTTATGGAGGGGGTAGCCGTGCTGGAGGGGGGGTTGTTTTAAAAATAATTTCAAGGCGGCCATCTTAGTGCCTCAGCTCTGAGAAATATTTCTGAGCGCCCCCCTCAGAATTTAAATATATTTAAAGCAACGGAGAGGGGGGCAGAGAAAAGTCGAAAACTTTTATATATATATATATATATTTTTTTTTTCTTTTTAAATCCCCCTTTCTTGTTCTCTTGGGAGGAAAGAGAGAGGGGGGGAAAAGTCTCTCCTCAATTTTTTCCAAGAAAATTTTGAGGGTGGTTTGGCCCCCCTCCTCAGACGGCGGCCCCGAGGGTGGGGGTTTTGGAGGGGGGTGGCCTGGGGGTTTGGGGGGCTGGGGGAGGCGGTGAGGAGGCGCACCAGCAAGTTTTTTTACCCTTACACGTCTCTGA
>NW_003852441.1:11386573-11404749 GCF_000181295.1 Otolemur garnettii | reverse complement strand
CGCGGCTTTCCGGGGAGGAGGAGGAGGAGATTTTTTTTTTTACCCTCGGCCGGGAGGGGGTAGGCAGGAAACGGCCGAAGCGAAGCCAGGGCCCCCTCCCTGGCCGAGCGAGGGACCGCGGAGACCCTGGCGGCCGGACGGCGGCGTGGGGGAGGGGCGCGTGGGGGAGGGGCGGCCGCGCGGGCGCCCCTCGGGCTCCGGCCCTGGTGGGGTTGGATTGAGGGAGAGTGGGGATTCCGCGTAGGGAGCGGCCCGCGGCCCTGAGGCCCTCTGGTTAGGACTTGGTCAGGCTGAGGGGGTACGGTGTTCGTCGGACACCCCCACCCGTGGGGACTTCGGTGCCCGCCAAATGAGGGGCGTGCGGTGGCACGAAGGGGAGGGGTCGTGTGAATGTTTGTGGGCGGCTGATGAGTAGGGGCAGGTGGTGGCCACACTGCCTGCCGGTCACTTCCTGGAATAAGATTTGAGCCTATCCCCCCCCCCCCAGCATGCCGAGCGGAGAGCTTAGTCTGGGGACCGAGCTGCCCCCAGCTCCACCCCTTTCACTTAGCCTGGGCTCTGGGGTCTTTTGTGTCAACTGCGGGGTGGGGGTGCGGTCCACCCCCTCTTGACCCCGTCAGTCCAGGGTGGCGGAGCTGCCCAGCTGTGACTCTCACGTGGCTGCCATTCACTGTCACTCACTCTCTGGCTGAAACCACCCACACCCTGACCAGGTTGGGGGGCGTGAACTGCCCATCCGGCTGTTGTGCATCTTGACCATCTCCCAGCACCCGTTCCTTGGGATGACAAGTCCCCCGGCAGCACTTTGTGGGCAGCACTCTCCTGTGGTGGAGGGGACAGACGACTGGGTCTCATCAGGCGCCCAGCAGTGTCACACTGTAGACCACCCTCCTCGTGGTGGGATTGGTAGTCGTTTTTGGGATAGATGAGCATCTGGATGTCCACACCCCCTGCTTGGGGAGTGGAAGGGAGGAAGGGGACACCCACACCCCCAGGCCTCTGGTTGCCATGCGGTACAAATGCACCAAACTTTAAAACGGCGAACACCAGTCTCTTTGTAAAACTGTCATGTAGATCCGTGCGGCTTATGTGGCAAATGTTCTCGTCTAGCTGAGACAACGTTTGAGAGGGTGCGGAGTGCTTTCTTGTGAGTGAAGGGGGGAAGGATGTGTTGTCTAACGAAAACTGGATAAAGTCTCCCCCTCTTCCCCCAGGCTGTCTGGAAAAGGGAAAAGTTTTGAAAAAGTTATCCCAGAGAGCCTCTTGCTTTCGCAGGAGGGAGAAGGAATTAAAGAGTTGGGGGGAAGGGGTTGCCTACAGCAGTGGTGATGAAAATTGGGAAAGAAAAGATGTCAGGTTCTGGTAGGGGTTGGCACCTCTTACCTGTTTGAGAGCTTGGAGGGGTGGTGTTTTGGGTAGGTTTGATCCCTGATTTGGGTATGTGAGGGGACCCTGAAAGAGCTAACGTTGAGATGGGTCTTTGTGTCGATCTTCCCTCCCTCTTTGCTTTTAGAAAGAGAAGAGACGTCAGATGCTTTTAAAATTTTAGGTTCGAAATGAAAACCCACTTCTCCCCTCCCCCAGGGCAATTTTCTCTCCCTTTCTTCCTTTATGTCAAATGAGTGACCCAGATACGCCCCCTCAAATGACTTTCTGAGATAAAACTTTGGGAAAATATTTTTAGCCCGCTCATTATTTCTGAATACCTAAGTGTGGGGGAAAATAACCTTCCTCTAAGGTAATTTGTTCAGGCTGCACCCCCCATCCTTTTCTAAAATATACATTTGTACATACGAGAGGTTTCCATTGTTTTCCATTCTGACTGCTTTGATTCTCACCATTTTGTTTTACATTCTTCCTCAAGACCAGTTTTATCCCTCCCCCTCTCTCCAGTCTCTTTACATTGTTAAACGTTTAAAATAATAGCACTCGTGTCCGTGGGGGAAGGGAGCAGGAAGCCAAAAACTCATTTATTCTCCCTCCCCCTTCTGGCAAGTCTAGAGAAATAATATAACATAATATATAGATGTGATTCCTTGGGGGTGGGGGTGGGGAATGATTGTGGGTGGTGTGGAAAATTCTGGTAGTTTCTTTGCAAAAGGTCTGAAAATACAAACCCACCCCCTGCAGGCAGTACGCATGTGCAGCAGACCTATTATGGTGGTTCGTTGTGGGGGAGGGAGGGGAATTTGAGAAAAAATAAATATATGTGTGAGAGATTGATGGTGAGATTAGAAGGAGAGAGGGGCGGGCGGGAGGCGAGGCTTCGGATGAAGCTCCTCCCTCTTTCTCGGCCACCAGGCCCCGCCCTGCGCCCGCCTCCCGGCGCCCTCCCGCCTCCCCGCCTTCCAGAGATCCGAGCCGGGATGTGGGAGAGTCTGGGCTCCTGGCCAGCATTGAGTGGCTGCTGAGACTGAGGTTGGGACTTAGATTTGTTTTATTGCCCTCCCCTGCTTTTCCTAGCGGTTCTCCCTTTCCTCTCCCGCCACCGACATCTTCCTAAGTTCGGGAACCTCGTGCTGGGGCGGGGCGTGGAGTGAAGCGGCCGTAAGGTCCCAGGACTTGTGCCCCACCCCAGCCGAGGCCTTGTCCCTGATCCTTAGCCAGTTGGCTTGCCCTTGCCTCTCTGCTCCAGCGGCCACCGTTTCCATGTTCATATTAACCGAAGTCCTTGGGGTCAAGAGGAGCCTGCTGGGGGCACGGCTCCTACCTACTTCCTCTCCCTTTTCACTTCCCTCGCAAACACTTGTAGAGTGTTTTCCTGCTCAGGAGGACATAGGATGCTGGACTTATAAAGAAAGGTAGCATTGAAGGAAGGAGATGCCCTCATTCTGAGGCAGTAGAAGCCAAGGCCTCAGGTGTTAATTGTGGTTAATTTTCTCTTGAGGGAGGAAGGATTGTGTGTATCTTAGAGCAAGAGACTGAGCCAAGCCCAGGCTTTCCTCTACTGCATCAGTTGCCTGGTCTGAACAAGACAGGTCTGGCTGGTTAATCTAGTGCTGATGGGTGAGGGAGATGAACCAGGGCCCCATGTCTGTGTGGTTTATCCTCTGCTTTGTGGGTAACTCTTTGGCCTGCAAGCCTCTGCAGACTTGCATGGGTCTGGAAGAATGGGGTGTGGGGACATCAGAGAAGAAGCTGGTTAGGGCCCTCTGACAGAGACATCTGAAGAAAAAGCCAGGAGCCTAGCCCTGCTGAAGCATGTTCAGGCTGTTGTCTGGATTTATGTTCCTCAGTGTATGTTTATGTGCATGCATTTGAGAAAGCAGATGCTGAATGTGTCTTTCTGTGCCTATATCTTTGTTTGGGTCTCCCGTGCTGTAAGAGGACACCTTAGGACACCTTTGGAGGTGAAGAGTGAGCGCAGGGAACAAAGGGTATGGCCCCTAAGTTCTGAAAGGGAGCAGAGTTATGGGAATAGACTTGAAGGCGTATTCTAGGCTACTTGACAGGAAGACTTTCTCCTGTAGGATTAGGGTGTGATGAAGGAGGCAGACACTAGGAGAAGAAGTGAAAATGGCCAGCTGAGGATTTCATTTCCTCTAGGACTGTGTTGGGGTGACAGGATGGCTGGTGATTATCTGTAGAAATGTAAATAGAGGACTCCCTCTTAGCAAAAAGGATGTCAGGGCCCCAGGGTGTTAGTGTGAGAACCCAGGTGTCCACCTTTGGCTCTCCCTTCTCAGCATCTGGCTTAGGGAGCTGCCAGCTTGTGTCTCCCCACTCCAAGTGCTGGGGTCAGGCCAGGCCAGCAGCTGGGCATGGCTTTCCCAGTTCCTGGGCGGGATGCCAGCTGGCGAAGTGAGGTAGAAGGCAGGAGGAGCCCTGGCGGCAACTGAAAGGACCTGCCACAGTCAGAGCCTGTGGCCTAGAGCCTGGTCCCTTGTTAGTAGGAGGGGGGAGGGAAGGGAGTGGTTTGGCTGTTATTCCCTTCTGACCCCTGACCTCCCATTGAGAAACAGAGCATCCCTGAGTACTCGAAACACTCTCTGTTTGCATCCAGTGAAGGGAGGCAGGGTTTGGAGGAGTTAATGCCCAAGTTCCTAGAGAGTGGGAACTGAGGAGGTGGGGAAGGGGGCAGACAAGGGCCTCAAAGACAGTAATGTAGAGGCTTAGGTTTTCTGCTGCTTTCTGCTCCGAAGATAAGGATGACATTCGGCTGCTGTCTTCAGCATTGGGTGTGAAGAAGAGAAAACGAGGACCTAAGAAGCAAAAGGAGAATAAGCCAGGAAAACCCCGAAAACGCAAGAAGCGTGTAAGTGTCAAGAATTCCTAAGTCTATGGCAAGGCTCATGAGGCCTGTCTCAGAGACTTGCGTTTTCTCTAGTCCCGATTATAGGGTAAAGGGGATGTCCTAAAGCCAGGGAGGCTTAACCCCAAAGCTCTGCCCCCTGCTATTGGCCTATATCTCACAGATCTGGAACCCTAACTTTATTTACTACAATCTAGTAAAGAGCTCAATCTAGTGACTTGCTTTAGCACCAAGGAGAAGCCATGGAGGAAGAGGCTCTGGAGGAAGACTGTATGAATTCAGAACCTAGCTGGCTTCTGTCTCCTTGGGCCATTTACTTAGCTCTGTGCCTCGGTTTCCTTGTCTGTAAAAAGTGGATTAAAATAGATGAGTTACTATCTTACAGGATTATTGTTAAGAATAAGAGATAAAATATGTTATCTGCTAAGAACAGTTCCTGGCACATGGGAAAGATGAATAAATGTTATTTTTATTTTTATTTCTTAGGACAGTGAGGAGGAATTTGGCTCTGAGAGAGATGAATACCGGGAGAAGTCAGAGAGTGGGGGCAGTGAATATGGAACTGGACCAGGTCGGAAGCGAAGACGGAAGCATCGAGAAAAAAAAGAAAAGAAGACAAAGCGGCGGAAAAAGGGGGAGGGAGATGGGGGACAAAAGGTGAGTAGAATTAGGGCATGAGGGTGAGAAGTCAGCATTAAAAACAGGCATGAGCAAAGAGGGAAAGCCCCAAAAGTGGTCATTTGTGAGGGTTGGTGATCATCCTGGAGGGTGGAGCAAGAAGCAAGAAAGCCCAGGAAAGTTGGTGAGGGCAGAAAGGCATGTATGAGGGCCTAGGAATAGGGGCTGGAGAGGTACCCACCTCACTGAAGCCTCCTTTCTCAGCAGGTAGAACAGAAGTCATCAGCAACGCTGCTTCTGACCTGGGGCCTGGAGGACGTGGAGCATGTGTTCTCTGAGGAGGATTACCACACACTCACCAACTATAAAGCCTTCAGCCAGTTCATGAGGTGCAGTAGGACTGGGGAAAACTCTTTTTTAATTTTTTTAGGAGATATAGTCTTACTTTGTTAGTCTCAGTAGAGTGCCAAAGGGTGTCCCGGCTCACATACCTGTGGATCATGACCCACAGGTTGAGAACTGCTGCTCTAGACTAAGAGAAACAATTCAGTGCTTCTGAACTTCTTTTGCTCGGTTATCAAGTCCTCTGCCCGCTCCTTAGGCCCTGGTAATAATAGAGATTGTGTTGCTGCCAGTGGGATCTTAGTTTCAGTGGCACTTGGAGGAGGGTAGAAAATAGTAAAGAATAGTGAAGATGTCTCTGAGGGAGACACTTTGACATAGCAGTTTAATGCCCTGCAGGCTGCTGGTAAGGTTTGGGTGTTGGTGTCATTTTGGAGGTGTTACTTCATTGATTTCTTTGTTTCCTTTTCTGTATAGTAGGAAGAATAATAAATAGTACATATGTCTTATAACTCTGTGCAGACTTGATAGGATAATGGATAGAGTGCCTAGGACAGTCAATGCCTGGGCCTTAGGGGGTGTTCAGTGGCTGGTGACTATTATTAGTCATGTTGTTGTTCCTACCTCATTGCTAATGTGGTGCTTTTGTCAGCACTGTGGTCACCCATGTCCTCATAAGAGCTCATTACCCTATCCCAGAGCAAAACCAGTGTGGCCCATCTTTTAAACACCATCCCATGGGAGCCCTTCTTTAGGGCCCAAGGAGCTCATCAGTAAAATGTGGGTAATCATAGCAACTCAGGATTACTTTAAGATATAATGTATATGATAGTGTTTTATGAACTGTAAGGTAACATACAAAAGCAAAGCATTTTTTTTTCTCTTTTATGTCACTCTTGGTAGAGTGTCAGGGCATCACAGCTCACAGCAACCTCTAACTCATGAGCTTGAGCGATTCTCTTCCCTCATCTTCCCAAGTAGCTAGGACTACAGGTGCTTGCCATAATGCCTGGCTATTTTTTTGTTGCAGTTGTCATTGTTTAGCAGGCCCCAGCTGGGCTTGAACCCACCAGCTTCAGTGTACGTGGCTGGCACCCTACTCACTGAGCTACAGGCATTGAGCCAAAAGCATAGCATTTTTATAGATGTCATGCTTTTTTGTTTTATTATTTTTTTACCTTTTATGTTTTAAAAAATTTTTTATTTTTTATGCAAAGCATCACTTTAAAAAAAACTTTTTCATTAATTTTGTTTTTTTAATAAATTGATGATTTTCTTAATAGGATGTTCGCAGCACCCAGGAATCCTAGCATGTACATAGATTTAATTGATGAGGGGAGATGGCAGTGTTCCCAGACCATCTGTGTAGGATGCGAGTTTTCTGCTTCTGTATTTACAGGCCTCTAATTGCTAAGAAGAATCCTAAGATCCCAATGTCTAAGATGATGACCATCCTTGGGGCTAAGTGGAGAGAGTTCAGCGCCAACAACCCCTTCAAGGGGTCAGCAGCTGCTGTGGCAGCAGCAGCAGCAGCAGCAGCAGCAGCTGTAGCCGAGCAGGTGTCAGCTGCTGTCTCCTCAGCCACCCCTGTAGCACCTTCCGGACCCCCCACCCTTCCCCCACCCTCTGCTGCTGATATCCAGCCCCCACCTATCCGAAGAGCCAAAACCAAAGAGGGCAAAGGTAGGGAACCCCTCTTCTTCCAACAACTATCACCCCACCTTCCATATACCATGTTGTCAAATTACAGTCTAGGTCTTACAGTCTAGGTCTTTGCCTTCCCAGCCCTTATTGTTAGAGAAGAAATGCTTTTCAGGAAGCAGGTCTTAGTGAAAGTGTAGGCCACAGGGGAGTCCAGAGACCCCTGTGACCTCTCGTTGCAGTGTCATGACCTCTGCTTTTTCTCCCTTCACTCCCACTCCTCATTCAGGTCCAGGCCATAAGAGGCGGAGTAAGAGCCCCCGAGTGCCTGATGGACGCAAGAAGCTTCGGGGAAAGAAGATGGCACCACTCAAAATCAAACTAGGGCTGCTGGGTGGCAAGAGGAAGAAGGGAGGCTCGGTGAGTGACCCCTTCCTATCTGCTCACCACCTGGGGATCAAGAGTTGGGGTCCAGAGATGGGTTCATGAGGGAAGCTGGGTCAGGAAGCCAAAGGCCTGGGTAGGGTAGCAGAATCAACTCTGCTTTGCTGATAGCCATGGGGCTATGGGCAGTATGTTTTTCAGAGTGATGAGGGCCCTGAACCAGAGGCTGAGGAGTCAGACCTAGACAGTGGCAGTGTCCATAGTGCCTCAGGCCGGCCTGATGGGCCTGTCCGCGCCAAAAAACTAAAGAGAGGCCGGCCAGGAAGGAAGAAGAAGAAGGGTAAGAGATGTTGGCTGTGTGTCATCTTGTCACCTTATCCGTCTGCCGCCTTCTCATTGCTTTGTCTTTCTCTTTTCAGTTTTGACTTCTCTATTCAATCATTTCTCTCTTTCTCTTACCCCTCCCCCTCACCTTTCCTCTCCTCCTTGCCTTCCTTTTCCCCTACCTCTACTTGGGTGTATTACAGTCCTGGGCTGTCCTACAGTGCCCGGAGAGGAGGAGGTTGATGGCTATGAGACAGATCACCAGGACTACTGTGAGGTGTGCCAGCAGGGTGGGGAAATAATTCTCTGTGACACCTGCCCTCGTGCCTACCACCTCGTCTGCCTTGATCCTGAGCTTGACCGGGCTCCTGAGGGCAAATGGAGCTGCCCCCACTGTGTAAGTACCTGGTACCCAGAGCCTGCCCATGTCTTTGCTTCTTGGTTGCATTTATTTTCTTTCTGCCCCTAGATGCCTGGGTTTATCAGTAACAGATGTTCAGGTGTCCAGGATCCTAGTTTGTTTCTTTATTGCAGTGGTTCTCAACCTTCCTAATGCCGCTTGCAGGAACCTCTGGGGAGAAGTTCAAGTTAGAGGAGGGGAGCGTACAGGGATTTGAGGTCTAGGTCTACCATGTGCCACTGATAAGCCCTTCCTCCTCCCTTAATACAGTTCCTGTGAGTCACGACCCACAGGTTGAAAACTACTGCTTTGTCCTATCTCTCTGCCCCAGAATCAACATTTTTGGTAACTGGGGTATCCTGTTCCTTAGTTCCTATCAGTCTTGTCTGTGCTTCTAGGATTCAGGTGTTCTGTCTTTGCCTTTTATTTTCCAATTTCACTCCTATCTCTTTCTTCCATCTGTCTGTGTCCGTCCTTGGCTTCCCAGGAGAAGGAAGGGGTACAGTGGGAGGCCAAGGAAGAAGAGGAAGAATATGAAGAGGAGGGGGAGGAAGAAGGGGAAAAGGAGGAGGAGGATGATCACATGGAGTACTGCCGTGTATGCAAGGATGGTGGGGAGCTCCTGTGCTGTGACACTTGCATCTCCTCCTACCACATTCATTGTCTGAACCCTCCCCTGCCTGACATCCCCAACGGTGAATGGCTCTGTCCCCGATGCACGGTGAGTGGAACCATCTCCTTGCAGTGTTGATTGTTAGGCCCAACCCCTATGGCCATTCCTGGGGCCCAAAGGTCCAGTTCTTCCTTTCTCGGCTATTCCCCCAACCCTTGTGGGACCACTGTCCTCCACTCTAATGTTGGGTTCTTTCTGTCTCTTTCTTTCCTTATTGTCTATGTTCATCTCGAAGTGCCCTGTGCTGAAGGGTCGAGTGCAGAAGATCCTGCATTGGCGATGGGGGGAGCCACCCGTGTCAATGCCAGCCCCCCAACAGGCAGATGGGGATTCTGATGTCCCACCTCCCCGTCCCCTTCAAGGCAGATCGGAGCGAGAGTTTTTTGTCAAGTGGGTAGGACTGTCTTACTGGCACTGCTCTTGGGCCAAGGAGCTTCAGGTATGAGTCTCCTTTTGCTGTTCGCTAAGATCCTGCACTGCCTCCCATTCTCTCTCACTCTTACCACTCTGTTCTCCAGGCTTTGATGCTTCTTGTTTACCTCATTTCAGGCCTCTGGTCCTCATATCCTGCCTACTTGCTAAATTCCATATGTGTTTTTCTTGGTCTCCAGTCCTCTTTCTTTCAATCTCTGTTACTTTCTTCCCTTAGATCAGGTGTCCTCAAACTATGGCCCAGGCCACATGCAGCCACCTAGGACATTTATCCGGCCCGCCGGATGTTTTTGCCGCTGCTGCCTGTCCTGCTTAGCAGCCGACTGGTCCTGGGGCCCACAGTCCGGCCCTCCAACGATCTGAGGGACAGTGAACTGGCCCCCTGATGAAAAAGTTTGAGGACCCCTGCCTTAGATAGACCATAGATTTTATTAAGTTCATCTTTCTTACCTTTTTTATCCATGTTTTATCACTATCCCTTATAATATAACCCCATTCTATGCCTCCTTTTGTTGATTACATCTCTACCCAGGCCCTGTCTTCTAACTCTGTTATGTCTGTTTGACTTTAAATATTTTTCTGTTTGGGCTTTTACCAATTTATCTCTCATTCAGCTTCTTTCATAGCTCCTTTCCCCCATGCCATTCCCACTGCTGTCTCCTTTACTATCCCCTGTTGTCCTCTGGGAATATTGGTACTATCTCTTCTCCTTTCCTCTGTGCCCCATCAGCTGGAGATTTTCCATTTGGTAATGTACCGAAATTATCAGCGGAAGAATGACATGGATGAACCTCCACCCCTGGACTATGGCTCTGGGGAGGATGATGGGAAGAGTGACAAGCGCAAGGTGAAAGATCCACACTATGCTGAGATGGAGGAGAAGTACTACCGCTTTGGCATCAAGCCAGAGTGGATGACTGTCCACCGTATCATCAACCACAGGTGAATCCTTGGTCTGTGGTGATGGCCCCATGTTAGCATTTGTTTGTTAATTAACCAAATAATTGATCTAGAATTGATAACTTCTGCTGGAGCTCCAATCCTTCTGGCCTTGTTTCCTCCAGAAGGAAAGGAGAAACCAGGAAAAAAGTCTAGCCCAGCACTGCCTTTTTTGTCCTTACCTCCTCCTAATCTCTGATAGCATAAGTTGACATGGCACTAGTCTGGAGATAGGGATTCAATATCCAGACTGTCATTTTAAGTATTTCTTCTTGATAGTACTTATTACTGCCCAACAGTATGGTACTAATTTATTTCAGTGTCATCTTCCCCCATAGAATGTGAATTCCATGAGGAAAATCTTACTAGCTGAGTGAACAAATGATGTCGGAATGTTTTGTGATAGATTTTTAGGACACCATTCTAGAAAGGTTAGGGTAGTACTTCAGCCATTGTAAACTCCTTTCCAGCAGCATACCATTGAGGGTTAGATGACAAATTCTGCATGTTTGCTGTTAATTGTGTTTATCAACCCTTCCTTATGTTGTGATCCATGTTTTTTTCCTCCTGCTCTTCTTCTTGGCCTCCTGCCCCACAGTGTGGATAAAAGGGGGAATTACCACTATCTAGTGAAGTGGAGGGACTTGCCATATGACCAGTCCACGTGGGAAGAAGATGAAATGAACATCCCTGAATATGAAGACCATAAGCAAAGCTACTGGAGACATCGGTGAGGGAGATAAGTCATGGACCATGGGAATCTAAGGCTGGTGGCACGGAAGCTAAACATCCAGCATGAAGCAAGGGTACAGTAGGGACAGATCTAAATTAGAGAATAGGGCAATGGCAGCCTGAGTTGGGAGGTTTGGGGGTGTTAAAGAGGCAGTAGAAGGCACAGAAATAAGATCTGACCCGTAATGGGTAACAGGATGCTCAGGAATGGGGAGGTTGCCTCTTGACGTAAAATCCAAGGGGCAAGGGAAAAGAGCCTGGGAGAAGGGAAATGTGGGAAAATCCAGGTTGGAGACAGTAGGAGGTAGGTCTGGAATGAGTTAAGAAAAGAAAGAGGGATATCCCAAGGACCAGGCCTCATTCAGACCCACTCTTTTCCCAGAGAACTAATTATGGGAGAGGATCCTGCCCAGCCCCGAAAATATAAGAAGAAGAAGAAGGAGCTGCAGGGTGATGGGCCTCCCAGTTCTCCTACTAATGATGTGAGTTCTCTCAGTTGGCCTTTTTCCTGTTTCTGGAACCATGGTGATTGAAGATTTCCTGAGGGTGATTGACAGAACTTCCCAGTTTCAACAAGCTCTTTGAACAGTAGCTCTTCCTTTAACATTCAGCCTTGCCTCAAGAGTGGCTAGGAATTTTGGCATAAGAGTGAGAGAACCACTTAGAGATAGCTCACTGGGGACTCTTTTACCATTTAGCCCTTCCCCACAGTGCTGCTGGATATTATTTTAAGGAATAAAGTGGGGGGGGGGGTTCTAAAGACTAGAACTTTCATAAACTCAGGCCATAGTAAAGGGGATTGTAATCCAAGTTGATATTAGCACCACGGAGGAAGAGACCAGGACCAGATGAGCTGCTAACTATTCCCTTGAGCTTTCTGACTTCTTGACTTTGCAGCCTACAGTGAAATACGAGACTCAGCCACGGTTTATCACGGCTACTGGAGGCACACTGCACATGTATCAGCTGGAGGGGCTCAATTGGCTACGCTTCTCATGGGCCCAGGGCACTGATACCATTCTGGCTGATGAGATGGGGCTGGGCAAGACCATACAAACCATCGTCTTCCTGTACTCGCTCTATAAGGAGGTGCCAGATTCTAGCTCCTGAAGGGGATAACTGGGCTGGGGTCTATCCTGGACAAGGGGAGTGGGAAGATGGAGAGATGTGGCTGGCAGGGGACTGGGGTATACAGCCTCGTGCCTGAATAATGGGCCCCCTACCCTTGACTCTTAGGGCCACACAAAAGGTCCCTTCCTGGTGAGTGCTCCACTCTCAACCATCATTAACTGGGAGCGAGAGTTCCAGATGTGGGCACCCAAATTTTATGTGGTGACATACACGGGTGACAAAGATAGCCGGGCCATCATTCGTGAGAATGAATTCTCCTTTGAAGACAATGCCATCAAAGGTGGCAAGAAAGCTTTTAAGATGAAGGTAAGCCTCTCTACTCCATATCTTCTGAGACCCTCAGAACTGTTATTTCTTTGCCCCAACTAGGAATTCAGTTCCTCTATTCACTTTTCTCACCTTTTTCCTTCCTTTCTTCCACCTGTTCTTGAACCTTTGCATTCCCATCCTAGGGATGTGGCAGATATTCCCGGGAGTATACTTGGGTCTGTCAATACTGGACATGGGGGTGGAAGTTTGGGGGGTGTGGTTGGTAATCACCACTTAGACTTGAAGTTATAAGATAGGATAAATACTCCCTTTGGGAGTCACAGCCAGAATGAGGCTTCTGGGTGAAGAATAAGGGCTGGGGGGACAGGTGCATTGGTGTCAAGTGGCAGCCAAATGGGCAATGGTTGTGTTGGCAGAGGGAGGCACAGGTGAAGTTCCATGTTCTCCTGACATCGTATGAGCTGATCACCATTGACCAGGCAGCACTTGGCTCCATCTGCTGGGCCTGTCTTGTGGTAGATGAGGCTCATCGACTCAAGAACAACCAGTCCAAGGTGAGTGAGATTCCGAGACCTGAGGAACTTGGAGCTGTGAACTCCCACTTAACCAGCCTTGAAAACAGTTCTGGGAATTTCTTGCAGTCTGGGAAGCAGGATTCCCAGGAACCTCTGGGGAGAAGTTCAAGTTAGAGGAGGGGAGCGTACAGGGATTTGAGGTCTAGGTCTACCACGTGCCACTGATAAGCCCTTCCTCCTCCCTTTCCTTGCCCTATCTTCTAGTTTTTCAGGGTCCTCAATGGCTACAAGATAGATCATAAGTTACTGCTGACAGGGACCCCGCTGCAGAATAATCTGGAGGAGCTCTTCCATCTATTGAACTTCCTCACTCCAGAGAGGTTTAAGTAAGTGGTTCACTAAGGGTAGTCTGCAGAGATGAGAAGTGGAGTGGCTAAAATGAGTTGGCAGAGGATTAATCTGCGGTGGAGAATAGATCCCAAGACCGGGGCAAAGAGCTTGACAAAAATCTTTTCATTTCCTTCTCTTCTTCTAACTTTCAGTAACTTGGAGGGCTTCCTGGAGGAATTTGCTGATATATCCAAAGAAGACCAGATTAAGAAACTGCACGATTTGCTGGGGCCACACATGCTGCGGAGGCTTAAGGCAGATGTCTTTAAGAACATGCCTGCTAAAACAGAGCTTATTGTTCGAGTGGAGCTAAGCCCCATGCAAAAGTGAGTGCATGGGGAACTGAACTAGGAGTTGGGGATTTGGCAACAGCTTTCCAAGTGCATATCCTAATGCTCCTTTTTTCTGTCCTTGCTATGCCCTGCCCTGGCTTTTAGGAAATACTACAAATATATCTTGACTCGAAATTTTGAGGCCTTGAATTCACGAGGTGGTGGGAATCAAGTGTCACTGCTTAACATCATGATGGACCTTAAGAAGTGCTGCAACCATCCATACCTCTTTCCTGTGGCTGCTATGGTAGATACATAGAGCAGGGAACTGATCAAATGCCTGGTTCTCAGCATTTTGGCAAGGGTTTAGGGTCTGGAAGGCCAGGAATTGTATCTGAGCAGGGGTAGAATTGGAAAGGTGTAGAAACAGAATTTGGGCATGTGGCTTTCTAGGCACTGTAACAATGTGGGGACATTTCCTGATCCTCTCCTCTTTCTTTCTCTTCCCTCCTTTTCAGGAGTCCCCAAAACTCCCCAGTGGGGCTTATGAGGGTGGGGCACTTATTAAGGCATCTGGGAAGCTCATGCTGCTGCAGAAGATGTTGCGGAAGCTAAAGGAGCAAGGACACAGAGTACTCATCTTCTCACAGGTAACCCATCCCCTTGGCTCTCTCTTTCTGTCTGCTTTCTGTTCCCTCTTCTTACCTTCCTTACCTCCTTCCTGTTCCTGCTCTGGTATGACAGATCAGGAGATTTTACCTATAAGAGTTTCTATACCTATTTTACCTATAGAATTACCATAGCTAGTTCATTCTTGGCCTCTAACTCCTATCCTTAAGGCTGTTGGAAATCTCCTTAGTCCAGCTCCTTTTAAGATAAATGGGGGAAGAGTGCATGTGAGCCATCTGCCTCCTTCAGGGGGTTTGTGGGACTGGTACTATGTCTTAACCTTATTGGAGAGTGAAGGGCAGAGACTCTTTAAAAATCTGATGAAAGCTATGGGTCCACTCTCCAGAAAACTACATATATAATTACAAAATTTTGTGTAGATTTTTAGGATGTTTCTATATTTTCCTGAAACCTTTTTACAGGTCTCAGAGAAGAACCTCTGTCTTAGGATAAATGATCTTAAATCTAGAGTATGGCAAGAATACAAAATAATGAGGAGCTGAGGGGGGCTGCGAGGGGAATAGAGAGTACCAGGGGAGCGTAAAAGATAGTGCATAGGTTCAAGGATTAGGGCTGAGTTGGAGTGAAGGGATATTTAGAATTGAGAAGCCATCCCACTGATTCATCATTCCAGACTCCTTCCTTTTCTCTTGCTCTAGATGACCAAAATGTTAGACTTACTAGAGGACTTCTTAGACTATGAAGGCTACAAATATGAGCGCATTGATGGTGGCATCACTGGTGCCTTGAGGCAGGAGGCAATCGATCGGTTTAATGGTGAGGGGGAGATGCCTTGGTTTCTCCTGGGTGTGGGAGGACCAAGGAACCTGTGTTAGGTGCCTGGTATAGGAGGGGGTCTGGCAGGGGTAGATATGGGACACCTAGGCTTTGAGCTGGGTCCATGGTTGTTCGTAGTTAAGGGAACATCAGGAGCAGATGGCAGAACTACTGTGTATAAGAAAAACCTGATGTCCTAACTCTCACTTCCTAGCTCCTGGGGCCCAACAATTCTGTTTCCTTCTTTCTACCCGAGCTGGGGGCTTGGGCATCAATCTGGCCACTGCGGACACTGTCATCATCTTTGATTCTGACTGGAACCCCCATAATGACATCCAGGTGGGAACTTACATTCTGGAACCTCTGCATCACTTAGTAAGGAGAAGGGTGTTGTTTCTGGGGTCAAAAATACACCTTTTCAGAGGGAGAAGACAACCCTTTTTTGTCAGCCTTCTTTCCTGAGCATGTGGACAGCTTCTCCCCTGCCACTGCCCTGGCTCACCCCGAATTTCTCCTACCGTTGCAGGCCTTCAGCCGGGCTCATCGGATCGGCCAGGCCAACAAAGTGATGATTTACCGGTTTGTGACTCGAGCATCAGTAGAAGAGCGAATAACACAAGTGGCCAAGAGAAAGATGATGCTGACACACCTGGTGGTGCGGCCAGGGCTGGGCTCCAAGGCAGGCTCAATGTCCAAGCAGGAGCTTGATGACATCCTCAAATTTGGCACTGAGGAGCTGTTTAAGGATGAAAATGAGGGTGAGAACCTTTTTTGCAGTTCCCTGAGAGCAGGCCCTTGCACTTTCATGAACACTTCTCTTTTTAGCCCCCTGGGGTTCTTCTCTGCAGCCCTTGAAGGAAGAAGAGCCTTCTTTTCAAAAGTCCTTGGAGGAAAGTTGGCCTCTTTCCTTGTCTGCAGGGTTAAAACTAAAAAAAAAAACTTCAGTATTGGCTCCCACAGAAAGCCTTCTCCAGGGCTCCCCTGACAAGGAAGTGGAGAAGAGGCTTTCTTCCAGCATTTCTAAAGTTGTGCTTAAGGTTGGAACCCAAAGTTCCCTTTTGTTCCCCATCTCACCAGGGGACAACAAGGAGGAGGACAGCAGTGTGATTCACTATGACAATGAGGCCATCGCTCGGCTGTTGGACCGGAATCAGGATGCAACTGAGGACACTGATGTGCAGAACATGAACGAGTATCTCAGCTCCTTCAAGGTGGCACAGTATGTTGTGCGGGAAGAAGATAAGGTGAGAGGCTTTGGGGCCAGACATAGTCTATCCCAGGCTATCCGTGAAGGGCAGTGTGATTTAGTTGGCTTTGAAATAGGAGATTCCTCTTCATTCTTACTGTTTATTTTTTTCTTACCCTAATACCCAGCAAAGAGTAGTAGTGGACCTCAGATGACTTCTTCATGTAACAGAGAGACTTAGGCACAGGAAGTACTGGTAAACACACAAGGATACTTTCTGGGTCAGCAGAGGAGAAATACAGAAGGGATTAGAAGAAAGATTTAGAGAAGAGTACAAGAACAAGGCAGAGAAGCATATTGCATGTAGGAGATACAGAAAACGTGCATTTGCATGTAAGAGACATGGAAAATGTGCAATGTCCAGAAAATTTGCTTAGAGTTAAGGTCTAGGAGCAGTGAGACTGGATTCAGCTGAGATAGGAGATTAGGAATTTTGTTGTGGTGGAATGACTGGTAAAGAAGGAGACTGCCTACCATTCATTCTGCTGCCCTTTAGATTGAGGAAATTGAGCGAGAGATTATCAAGCAGGAGGAGAATGTGGATCCTGACTACTGGGAGAAGCTTCTGAGGCATCACTATGAGCAACAGCAGGAAGATCTAGCCCGGAATCTAGGCAAAGGCAAGCGGGTTCGCAAGCAAGTTAACTACAATGATGCTGCTCAGGAAGATCAAGGTGAGGCTTGCCCTAGATGCAGGAACTGAAAAGGGAAGAAGTAATGATGTTTGAAGGCTGGGGCTTATTTTGAGGAAAAGAGAGGCCTAGAAGTCAGAGCCTTGCCCTGCTAAAAGAGAGAGCTCAGGTCATTAAGAAGTACCTGGAGACCAGGTGGGTTTACAGGCAATTTAAACTGTGTGGTGGTTGTAAAGGGATCCTATGGACCCCCTGGGATCATTGTTTAGAGAAGGGTTGTCAAAAGTAAGGGTGGCAGAACAAATAAGTGCTTGAAGACTGAAGGTGAGTGATGGTAGAGATGGTCCAGGATATAAGGCTCAGACTCTGGGCAGTGATTCAGCAACCACAGAAAGGCCAAGGCTACGTGAAAGTAGACAAGTCTCCCAGGGAGGAATTCAGGCAGGAAGAGTCCCAGCATGAGCATATCCTGGGAGTCTTCACTGACCACTGAGCTCTCTACCCTTACAGACAACCAGTCAGAATACTCAGTAGGATCAGAGGAGGAGGATGAAGACTTCGATGAACGTCCTGAAGGTGACATCGGTTCTCCTGACTCTACCGCAGCTCTTCTCATTTCATTTTCCAGTTTACTTTAAGCCCACTGGTTTTGTTGTTGTTGTTGTAGTTTGTTTGTTTTAGAAATAGAGTCTTGCTCTCTTGCACAGCCTGGTCCTCAAACTTTTTAAACAGGGGGCCGGTTCACTGTCCCTCAGACCATTGGAGGGCCAGACTGTGGGCCCCAGGATAAGTCGGTTGCTCAGCAGGACAGGCAGTGGCAGCAAAACACCCAGAGGGCTAGATAAATGTCCTAGGCGGGCTGCATGTGGCCTGCGGGCTACAGATGGAGGATGCCTGGCCTACAGTGCCATGGTGTCATAGCTCATAGCAACCTCAAACTCCTGGGTTCAATTAATCCTCCTGCCTCTACATCCTGAGCAACTGGGACTAGGGACTACAGGTGCCCACCACAGTGCCTGGCTAATTTTTCTATTTTTAGAAGAGACTAGGTCTTGTTCTTGCTAAGGCTGGTCTTGAATTCCTGAGCTCAAGCAATCTACCTGCCTCAGCCTTCCAGAGTCCTAGGATTATAGGCGTGGGCTACTGCACCTGGCAAGCTCACTGTTTCTATACAAATAAAATAATGTGTTTTTGTGGAAAAGCCAAAGATTGCAGATAAACAGAAAGGAAGAAATGTTCATAATGTCTTTACTATTAAAATTTAGAATGTATAAACCACACTGGCTTCAGTGTTTAGGTCAAGAAAGGTTACATCGGGTGGTACCTGTGGCTCAAACGAGTAAGGTGCCAGCCCCATATGCCAGAGATGGCGTGTTCAAACCCAGCCCCGGCCAAAAACTGCAAAAAAAAAAAAAAAGGTTACATCATTCTGCATGCTCACTGGTAGATAATCTTGTCTGTGTAAAATACAGACATTTTTGGGGCTTGTTATTCATTTTTAAATATAACTTGATTTTTTTTTTTTTTTTTTTTTTTT
>NW_003852441.1:11349074-11386353 GCF_000181295.1 Otolemur garnettii | reverse complement strand
GACTTCAGGTGCCTGCTACAATATCCGGCTATTTTTAATTAGCAATAATTGCACCTTGGATAAACCTCATTGGCTACGATACTACTACTGCACAAAGCTTTGCCTGGCTCTTTTTAGAGCTGGAGTCTCGCTCTTGCTCAGGGTGGTCTCCTGTGAGCTCAGGCAGTCCACTCGCCTCAGTCTCCCAGAGTGCTAGGATTACAGGCCTGCGCCCAGGCCTGACTTGATTTTTTTTTTTTAGGCTCACTGGGTTAGTAGTTGTGTAAGTGCTTTGAATAGAATTAGAAGTGCCTGAAACATGACGAGGGTCATTCTGGTGTTCTGTATCTTGTGGGAATGGGGTGCTGAGGAGGACTGGGGCTTAGAGGATGTGGATCAATCAACTAACCAGTGTCAACGCACCCTCAGGGCGTCGACAGTCAAAGAGGCAGCTCCGGAATGAAAAAGATAAGCCACTGCCTCCACTGCTGGCCCGAGTTGGGGGCAATATCGAGGTGAGAGTTGGGCCCAGACCTTTTGTGAGTGCTCTAAGGAGAGAACGAGGGTTGGAGGGGTTGGAAATTGGGGTCTGAGTCACTGATGAACTCCTGGACATTCATCACCACTGCCTTCTTACCCCTCCCCCCCCAGGTGTTGGGATTCAACACCCGTCAGCGAAAGGCTTTCCTCAATGCAGTGATGCGCTGGGGCATGCCGCCACAGGATGCCTTCACCACACAGTGGCTGGTGCGGGACCTGAGGGGCAAGACTGAGAAGGAGTTTAAGTGAGTGTGGGTGATACAGGGCTGAGTTGGATGCAAGGGCAAGAGCTTTGGGTATTAACTTTATTCCTCTTGGCTGCCATATGATGTGACCTTACTCAACTGATCATCACCCTCCTTGTCATATAGTGCTTGCTGGCTTCATTTCCTGGGGGGTGGGCTCAGCCTACACCACCTCCTCTCAGCTGAGCCTAGAGTAGAGGGCCAGACATCCTTCCTATAGGAGAGGCATTTAAGTAAGAAGCCTCTCCTGGGCTGTCTCAGCCTCACATTCACTTGGCAGGAGGAGTTGATGAAAAGGATGAAGAGCTGACTGATGGGGCCAGAAACAAAAGTACCCCGAGCAGGGAGATGGGAAAGACAGAGGAGAGGCCCCTGGGACAGTTAGGGTTTAAAGGGCTAGTAATAGGTGAGAGACCTAGGGGAGCCCTGGAGCACCTAGGAAGTTTGGGTAACAGGGATTCAATAATTGCTGTGCCTTGCTCACTACCCTGTACTCCTTCTACGGCTCCCTTACCTTCCTCCCACTCCCATGCTCCTTAGGGCCTATGTGTCTTTGTTCATGCGCCATCTATGTGAGCCTGGGGCAGATGGCTCTGAAACCTTTGCTGATGGGGTCCCTCGGGAGGGACTGAGTCGCCAGCAAGTGTTAACCCGCATTGGAGTCATGTCTCTCGTCAAGAAGAAGGTATAGGTCGTCTTCTCACCCAAATAATCAGGTTGGACACTTAGGCTTTGTTCTTCCTGAGTTCTAGACTCATGCTGGTAGAGGGGACTGGGGCTTCCTGGATGTCCAATGCCTGGAGTTGACCCCATCCCTCTGCCCCAGGTGCAGGAGTTTGAGCACATCAATGGGCGCTGGTCAATGCCAGAACTGATGCCTGACCCCAGCGCTGACTCCAAACGCTCTTCCAGAGCTTCCTCTCCTACCAAAACATCTCCCACCACTCCTGAGGCTTCTGCTACCAACAGTCCCTGCACCTCTAAACCTGGTAATCAGGAGTTAAGGATGGCAGGACAGACAAAAAATGGGAGTCAGGAAGGAGTAAGAGTGGGGAACCTCTGCCTTTCTCACTCTGCCTTCCCCTGCAGCTACTCCAGCTCCAAGTGAGAAAGGCGAGGGCATAAGGACACCTCTTGAGAAGGAGGAAGCTGAAAATCAGGAGGAGAAGCCAGACAGGAATAGCAAAATTGGGGAGAAGATGGAGACAGAGGTGTGTGGCTACTTTATTCCCTTAAGGAGAAAGAGTAGAAGGGTCTTGAAGGCTGGGTGCCTTGGGGCTGGCTTATCATGACTCTGTCCTTTCCAGGCTGATGTTCCTAGCCCAGCCCCATCACTTGGAGAGCGGCTGGAGCCCAGGAAGATTCCTGTAGAGGATGAGGTACCAGGGGTACCTGGAGAGATGGAGCCTGAACCTGGGTACCGAGGGGACAGAGAGAAGTCAGGTAGGTGCATGGCCTTAGGGATTGTGGGGGTTCCCTTTTCTGGGGTCAGGGGATGAGGGTGACATCCTCCCTTCCTATCCCCTCCCCCTTCCCACAGCCACAGAATCGACGCCAGGAGAAAGGGGGGAGGAGAAGCCGTTGGATGGACAGGAGCACAGGGAGAGGCCGGAGGGGGAAACAGGGGATTTGGGCAAGAGAGGTAATGGGTGGAAAGAACAGACCACCTGGGTCTTTGAGAGCATCAGGGGAGGAGGAGTCTGGGGGAGTGATTGCTTGGGTCCTGGGTGGGTAGCTCCTTGAAAGGTCAGTACAGTACAGGTAGTACATAGTCTTGGGGGCTGGGAGGAGACTGTCCTGAGGTGTGAACTTTGCCCCATTTGACCTAGCAGAAGATGTAAAAGTTGACCGGGATCTTCGACCAGGGCCTCCTCGAGATGAGCCACGGTCCAATGGGCGACGTGAGGAGAAGACAGAGAAACCCCGATTCATGTTCAATATTGCAGATGGTGGTTTTACAGGTGCGGAGAGTTCTCCCTGTTCTCTGTTTCTCACTGGAGTTTGGTCATGCTCATAGGGTTTCTTATTTTGTCTGAGGCTTCCTGCTACCTTTAATTTCAAGTAACTTCCAATGAAATGATGCATGCTGATTCTGATCCTTGCTGTAAATCTTTCTTTAGTGTACCTCCTAACATCAAAGTTGCCTCTAATTCCACCTTTATTATGATTTTTATGTATTTATTTGTCTATTTTAAACAGAGTCTTGTTCTGTTGCCCTGAGTAGAGTGACATGACATCATAGCTCACAACAACCTCAAACTTTTGGCCTTAAGCAGTCCTCTTGCCTCAGCCTCCCAAGTAACTAGGACTACAGGCACCTACTGTATGCCCTGCTAATTTTTCTATTTTTGTAGAGATGTATTCTCAAATTCCTGAGCTCAAGCAATCCATTGGCTTCTGCCTCCTAGAGTGCTAGGATTATAGGAATGAGCCAATCCTAATTTGAGCCTAAATTAGTTGTTCACAGCTAATTTTATTTCTAACCCCTAGCTTCACCTTTACCCTTTACCCTTCAGGAGCTCTTAGTACTTTTCCATTATTGTTTCCCCATCTCTGCCTGACTTTTGGGCTGGGTGTAGTTGACAAATCCTTGATACCCTCTTCTGTCTACTACCCTCTTTTCAGAGCTTCACACATTGTGGCAGAATGAGGAACGGGCAGCTATTTCCTCTGGGAAACTGAATGAGATTTGGCACCGAAGACATGACTATTGGCTTCTGGCTGGGATTGTCCTGTATCCTTTGATACAACTACAAGAAAGAAAAGGGTTCTCTCAACCTGGAGAGAGGAGAACTATAGCAAAAACAAGTTCAGACCAGGGAAGGAAAGGGATTCATGTCATGTGCTGGGGAGATCAAGCCAAAGGGAAGTAGTGTTTGCAGCTAACCCCATCCCTGTTTAAATTCCTTTTTTTAAAAAAATTTGAAAACAATTTTATTTATTTTTTTATTTCAGAATATTATAGGGATACAGACATTTTGGTTACATGCATTACTTTGTACAGTTGGAGTCAAGGTTAATAATTGTGCCTATATCCCTAAGATAGCATCCATTATATCTTCCTGTTAAATTCCTTGATGGTCCCCTTTTCTTCATTGGCAGCCATGGCTATGCACGGTGGCAGGACATCCAGAATGATGCTCAGTTTGCCATTATTAATGAGCCATTTAAAACTGAAGCCAACAAAGGGAACTTTCTGGAGATGAAAAATAAGTTCCTGGCCCGGAGATTTAAGGTGGGAATAATGGAGGAAAGGAATAGGGTTATAGAGGGGCATGGGTCAGAAGTGAGAACATAACCTGGTTAGAATCTAGGGAATAGGGTTGAGGCGATGCCTGAAGCAAAGACCACAGTATAACCCTATGTTGAGATTTGGGTCAGGGTTGATGCTGGGTTGCAGTTGGTGTGGAGCTGGGGGTGCTCTGGGCCAGCAGTGAGAACAGGGTGTGTCTTCAATGCTGTGTACTCCCCTTCACTCACTCACATTCACCCCTCAAACCCTGGTTTCTCAGCTCCTGGAGCAGGCGCTGGTGATTGAGGAGCAGCTGCGGCGGGCGGCCTACCTGAACCTGTCACAGGAGCCGGCGCACCCCGCCATGGCCCTCCACGCCCGCTTCGCCGAGGCCGAGTGCCTGGCCGAGAGCCACCAGCACCTCTCCAAGGAGTCGCTGGCAGGGAACAAGCCGGCCAACGCCGTCCTGCACAAGGGTAAGGGCCGCGGCGGCCCCGCGCGGGGGAGGGCCCACAACGCTGCGTAAGTCTTCACCCCGCACCCCTCAAAATCTTCCCCCTCCAACCCTTTTACCCTCTGAACCACTACTACCCCCCACCCCCCACCTCTAACCTTGCCCCTGTCCCACCTGGCACTTCCTTGGTTTTTAGCTTCTAGGACTTGTACAAGCCACTTCCATGCCTGATAGTATTCACATCATTGCCCAATAAAGAGACCTCCCTGGACTCCATGTCCTCTCTGCACAGTGGGACCTCTTCATTGGCAGTGGAACTACACACCTGCCATACTGCTAACATCATCCGATTTGAGGTCTTAGCCGGTGTATATGCCACAAAAATCCTTGTCTCTGATCCCACAAATTATATCCCCACATCTCATTCACCTCATGAGGCAGAACTACCTCCTGTCTCACCCTCTGACCCTCCCCCATTAAAGTTCCCTTTTCCCTTCAACCATTCTTCCCATCCCATCTTACCTTGATAATGATAGATGGAATCCCAAAGCCCTCTAACCATCTAGTACTGTCTAATGTAGTGACTGACTCCCAGCCTATTTGATCCCTGTTCTAGTTCCTTGAATCCATAGTACTGACCTTCTAACCTCCTTTTCCCCTTACATACTAAAAACTGGATTTCTTAAGCTTTAACCTACTACCTCCCATGCCTCCTGACTATTTCCTCCCTGTTAATCCCCAACCCTAAACCTGGCTCTTCCAGTATGGGATGTTCTGACAACTCCCCGCCCCCATTGTCTTCCAATGTCCTTCCTTCTCTCCCTTTTCTCTGTATTCCTTTTTCTTTCCTTCTTTCCATCCATCCTCTGTGTGATTTGGTCTCACTGTTTCTTTTCCTGACACTTTCCTTTCCCTTGAGTTGCTCACTTTTTCTGTCTACTTCTCTCATTGTCTTGGTCTCTGGTTCTTTGATGTCTATGTCCTCTTCTTTTTCTGACTATATCTGTCCATCTGACTCCTCTCTTTTCCTGGCTCCATCTCTCTCTCGGTATCTTTCTCTTGCCCTTCTTTCTCCGTGGCCCGGGCCCCAGTTCTGAACCAGCTGGAGGAGTTGCTGAGCGACATGAAGGCAGACGTGACCCGCCTGCCAGCCACGTTGTCCCGAATACCCCCCATCGCAGCCCGCCTTCAGATGTCCGAGCGCAGCATCCTCAGCCGGCTGGCCAGCAAGGGCACAGAGCCTCACCCCACACCGGTAACCCTCTTTCCCCCTAACTCGTTTTCCCTGTTGGTGTTCCTCCTGCACACATATAAACACTCCATCAGAATCCTATACAATGTGGAAAAACAACTTGATAGAACACAGTCTGCACCCTTGAGTGAGTCTCCCTGCCTCTATGTTATACCCTCAGTAGTTCTGGCGTGTAGTTTGTAATGTCTCCACTACAGCTTCTTTCCCTCACAAACTGTGGACTAACTCTAACTTCAGCCTGCTTTCTATTCCAGGCCTTCCCCCCGGGTCCCTACGCTACACCTCCGGGGTACGGGGTGGCTTTCAGCACCGCACCCGTAGGGGCCCTGGCCGCCGCAGGCGCCAATTACAGCCAGATGCCCGCAGGGTCCTTCATCACAGGTCAGCTAGTGGTTCCCTGCTCCCTGTTCCACTCCTCCTTTGCCAAGTTTTATCCCTGCTTAGTTGTGCCCTTTCACTGTGTGGGTCCATCTCATGTCCTCAGCTGTATTCAGTGTTCTGGGCTTTGTTGGCTTTGTTCTTTCCATCCCTTAATCCCTCTTCTTTCCCCATTATGAAAACCTCCTTCAGGGTTTTAGTGGTTGGCTTGGTATCTAAGCCACTTCCAACTGGGTTACTTCAAAGAAAAGTGAATATGAAATCAGAAGGGGTATAGTGAGAATTGGAACATGGGTTCAATCATGTGGTACAAGGTAGAACTTCAGGTAGAGGGGTTCATCCTGGTCTTCCCACCTGAAGGAAGTGACTTAGAAGTGAGAATAGACAACTCAGTGGTGGCTCATGCCTATAACCTTAGCACTGTGGGAGGCCAAGGTGGGTGGATTGCCTGAGCTCACGAGTGAGTTTGAGACCAGCCTGAGCCAGAGAGAGACCCAAGCTCTAAAAATAGCAGCGTTTTGTGGGAAGTGCCTGTAGTCCCAACTACTTGGGTGGCTGAGACAAGAGAATCGCTTGAGCCCAAGAGTTTGAGGTTGCTCTGAGCTGTGATGCCACAGCATTCTATTGGGGGCAACATAGTGAGAGGGCAACATAGTGAGATTCTTGTCTCAAAAAAAAAAAAGTGAGAATATACTATTGCCACAAAGTGATGTTTGGGAGGAGTGATGAGGGGATTGCTCTTTCCTTACCCCCTTCCCAAGCAGCCGCCACCAACGGCCCTCCAGTGCTGGTGAAGAAGGAGAAGGAAATGGTGGGGGCATTGGTGTCAGATGGTCTGGATCGGAAGGAGCCCCGAGCCGGGGAGGTGATCTGTATAGACGACTGACTGGATCCCAGGCCTGCCCTTCACCCAGGCCCCGTCCCCGAGGCCGACCCCCAGCTCAGGCTCTGGGGCCTACTGCCAACCCTCCGCCTTCCCCACCCCTTGGGGCACCACTGGGCTAGGAACCTTGCTGCCCTTCTCTACAGCTCCTCTCTTCAAGAAGGGCCCTTTGTCTTTCTCCACTCCATGCACCTTTCCCACCAAGCTTTGAAGACTATGCTGGTGAGAAGAGGTCTGGGTGGGAGATGGTTAGCAGGGTCTTCCAGATTCCTTTAACCACCCCTGCCCCCGGCCAAATATACACAGCTTCCCAATAAATTGTTGTGGGGAGGAAAGAGGTGGAGCTTCCCCAGTCTTATTTCCTGCAATATCAGCTCCATCTCCTATAGAAATGGGGGATTAGCCTTGCCTGGCCTTTAGGAACTTTATGGGGGAAAGAACTTTGAAGAGAGGAGGGGAACTTTTAGAGAGGGATGAAAATGAGCCCTGGGAGGGAAGAAGGGAAGAGAAGGAGTGGCTGCATGTTACCTTCCCCTACCTCTCCCTGTATGGAGCGTGGAGCAGTTACCAAGGGAGGGAGTCAATTGCTGTTCAGCCTCAGAATAAAGGCGCTGTTCACTGGCTCAGTTACCTCCTGTGTACCAGCATCTTGTGTTGGGAATCTCCCTAGGGACCAAGGACCACCACTACAAAAAGACTAATGGTTGGGCGATACTCCCTCAAGCCAAAGAGGAGCTCCCCAACCTGTTCTAGGAACCCAGGTAACCTAGAAGGGTGGGAGAGAATACGGAGGGCCAGACATGGGAAAAGTCCCCAGCTCTGGGGCTCAGTCCCTGGAGGACTTCTACCCTCCATCCCTTATGACCTGGATACAGACTAAATTTGAGTAGGTCAGGCAGGGGACCTAGTCAGGGCCTTGGGACCTGAGCAAAATGGAGGGCAGGCTAGGGAGACATGGGCACATCCCCTTCCCAGGAGGGGCCGGGGAAAGTGGCAGTTTGCATGGCGAACCCCCCACTTCCTCTTTGCTGCCCCTTCACTTTCTTGCTGCCCCTTTCCCAGTCTCTCTTCACACCCACTCCTGGTCTGTCCTGATCCCCTCTTCTGTATCAGGTTTATTGGTTGTACATATAAATTATACTTTCCTTTCTGTGTGCTCTGTTATTTGTGACTGGGGGAAGTTCTTAAGGGGGGAGGGATAAGAAGGGTTGTTGCTTTCTGCCATTTCATATTATCTTTCTTTTTAAAAAACCTTGTGACTTTCCTCTTCCTCATTTTTATCTTAGATGATTCACTAAAACTGAGGCTTTTTTTCCAACCCCAACCACACAATGCACTATGGAGATATGGAGGGTGAGCAACAAATAGCTCCAGTTAAGCACAGAGACAGAGAACAGGACTCTGGGCAGAAGTGTATTGGGAGGCAGCTCCCGTAGCTCAGTGGGTAGGGTGCCTGTAATCCTAGCTACTTGGGAGGCTGAGGCAAGAATAGCTTAAGCCCACGATTTTGAGTTTGCTGTGAGCTGTGATGCCACAGAACTCTACCAAGGGTGACATAGTGTCTTGTCTCAAATACATATATATATGTATTATATATATATATTATATATATATATATATAGATATATATATATATATAGGGAGGAGTGCTTATTAGCAAGATCAAAATTACCTTCCAGCCACCCTTTTGACCATTCTTTCCTTCAAGTTGCTTAGTTCCCCTTAAAGTCAGTAGAGGTCACTGCAGCTCCACAGACTGAGTTCTAATATGAAGCAAAGGCCTACACTTCAAGGAGTTGGGGGTCAAACTTGCATAACTTGCTAAAGATTTGAACTGCTAGACACTTCCTTGACATTTATTGTTCACTAACAGAGCCTCTTGGATGCTGAAAGAGGCCACTTAGTTCTTGAGGCTACTATATTAAAAAATACTGAGTACATATTATACATTAACACTGCTGTTGGCTCTGGATATAAAACAGTCACAAGTTGTAAGTTCCATGGAGCTTACATTCCAGTGGGAAACACCCACAGGACATGAAACATCAGAAAATAAGGAAGTAAAAACAAGGCATTATGTTACAAAGAGTGAGGAGAAGGGGTACTACTAGTATGAATGCTAAAAAAGACTTCTCCAAGAGAAGCTGAGACTTAAGGACAGGAAAATGCAAAAATTCAGTTACGAAAATTGAGCTTTATACCCTATAAATATATGCAATTATGATTTGTCAAAAATAATAGTAATTTAAAAAGTCTGGATACTCCTAAGAAAATTAAGGTTAATAAGTTCACATTTTCAGGTAAGAAAAATGTTTATCACCATAAGATTTATTCAGCAATGTTAAAACAGTGTATCAGTTATACCAATTGTGCTTTAAATATTCCATCCACAGATGGTGATTAGTATACTAGTCTAGAATCTAGATCAATTCTACTAAAATTCTTACATGCACATAAATCACCTGGAATTGTTACAATGTAGTCTGATTGAAGAAGTCTGGAGTGGGATCCTGAGATTCTGCACTTCTCCCAGTGATAACTGACATTGCTGGCCCTTGACTATGACTACTATCATATTTATAGGATTTTAAAATGGAATCCATGATACAATAGGTGATAATCCCATTATGGGATACAAGTTTTATGAGCATACATTTTCAGTAGTGCCAGTGTTTCTCTGTGACGGTAAAGATATGCGTATAATACAGATAATAGCAAAAGTTTAAAATTTGATGGCCTTTGCCAAATGTCTCTACCTTCCTGCCTAGGCACCTCACATAATTACCCTTTGGAACTTATGACACCTGTCCTCCCTAGCAACTGAAGGGAGATTGTGAAATGAAGTAAGGCTCCTAATCACAAAGGAAGTGAGGCATCTCAGTTTTTGGAACTGGTAATGGGGAGAGAGCAGGCATATCAGCAACCTTTTCATGCCAGAGAAGTCGGATTAACATGACATGAAAATTAGCCTCTTCTGTTCCTTTTTTTTTTTTTAAATTGAAACCACTGGCAAAGAATTGCTAAAATGGGACCTGTTGCTCCTACACACCAGAACCGCCCTGGCCAAAAGCCAAAGTCACAGCTAAGCAGTCTGTCTGCTTCCCACGGTAACACAGGCTTTGTTTATATCATCTCTTGGCCACTCCATCCTGAAAATCTAAGGCTGGCACAGTTAGTAAGACGGGGGCGAGTGCGTCTAGGAGCCTCCCCAGCTCAGCATCAGCACCTCCTAGGGCGGAAGTTCCCTCCAGCCCTTGGCGCATCTCTCGATCACACGGACAATCTCAGGCTCTCAGAGGCGGTAGTCTTGACTAGGGCCTCTTGAAGCTGCAGCTCCCACCTTCCTTTGGCCTTAGCTTCTGGACTCCCTGATTACAGCGTGCAACGGGTCATGTGGGCAATCTCCTTGATCTGAGGACAGTAGAGCACTGGGGGAAAGAAGGGTTGGTGACAGCACGGTTAGGAGCATGCAGCCAAACCCCAGAGTTCTCGGCACTTTCCCTGGCACCCACCCACAGCGACCACCTCCTCACCGTTGCTAGGCAGCGGACGCCGCCAGCGGCGCGCCGGCTCCAGGACCCGGTCCCACAGCTGCCGAAGTCCGCGCCACCCCACGCTCCTGGGTCCCGCCCCTTTCTCGCTCGCCCCTTCCTCATCGTCCTCTCCGTTATCATCGCCGCTTTCCTTGGCCAGTCTTCCCGCCTCATCTCGTTCACCCTCGGTCCGCACTTTTTCTTCCAATCGCGACCACAGGTCTGGGTCTACCGCGATCTCCGTGACGCCTCCGCGCGGAAGCGGAGAAGCCGCGCGGCAGAAAGGGCATGTGACGACGCGGCGCAGGCGCACCACGCGCGCGGCCGCCCCACCGCCGTCGCCGCGCGCCGCCAGCTCGTTCAGGCAGGCTGTGCAGAGTGTGTGGCCGCAGCGGGCACGCGCGGTCCCGGGCAGCCGGCGGGGCGCTCGGTCCCCAAGGTTGAAGGGGCGGTAGCAGATGTTGCAGTCCAGTTCGTCCCGCTCCGGAAGAGAGGGCACCCTCACCAGGAGCTGCATTGTGCCCGCCAAGGGGACTCAAGGGGGTCGCTAACACTGCTGGCTCTGTGGACAGAACAGCGGACCCTCCAGTGGCCCGCTCCTGGTCCTGGGGCCCGCGCCGCGGCCTCTTGCCCCTTTTAATAGTGAGGCCCCGCCTGTCGTAGCATCACGCTGTGGTCTGGCCGCTCCCTCCTGCGGCACGTGTGGGGGCGGTGGAGATGTGAGGCCAGGAATGACAGTGATGGTAGGGCAGGAGAGGTGGCCCAGGTGATGCTAGGTGGAGCTCTTGGGGGCGGGTCACACTTTGCTTCAAGACCCCAGCGCAGTATCCGGCATTCCTTAATTCTACCTCGTGGGAACCCCGAGCTCCCTTCCCGCACCCCAGCCCACAGCCACTAGCACAGGTCTTTAAAGCCTGTTGTTAAGTTGCTCATACTCTTTCACAACCCCACCCAGATTTCCTAAGCCAGTTACACTGCCCATCCTACCCAACCTTTAGTGGACTCCTGGGCCTTTGAGTGGATTCCGCCGTAGTAACCGGTTTGGCCTACTATTCTCCTTATTACAGGTAACTTCTCTGTGTTCTTGTAAGGTTAGCTTCCCAAATTTCTCCCCAAACTGCTCAGCTCCCAGCTGACATCTCAGCCTAATCAGGGACCTAGATTCCAGGACCACTGCCTTAGGAATCCTGGGAATCCTTTCCTTCCAGAGTATCTAGGTCTATACACCCACACATCATGATGGCTCCAGCAAAGCAGTCCAACATGGGTTCTGACTCAGGGGTCTGACTTCCCCTACAGGTAAACAGGACATAGTACTCAGCCCACATGCCCTTATGGTGCCATACCCACACCCAGCTGCCTCCTCACCCTCCTGTTCTGCGCCTGCAACCCAGGTTCTGTTGTGGAGGGTAATAACACAAGTCTAGCGCCAGCTGGCCTGATTTCAAATGATAGCCTCCATCACTACTTGTGATACTTTGAGCAAGTTACTTAATTTCTCTGGGCCTTGGTTTCTTCATAAAATGTGGATAACAATGTAAAAATTGAATAAGATCATATGTTTACAGTGCTTAAAATGATGCCAAGTAGACAGTAAACATCAGGTAAATACTGTATTAACTATGCTTATTATCCTGTGTCCCCAGCCTATATTGTGTTCACTTTAATTTCTCAGTACCCAACATTTTCATGCCCTATCTCTTGATCAGTGGCATCCAAGATGGGCTTCTCTACATTCATGGCATTAACAAGCTATAGTATGCAGTGTAGAGCTAGTTTTGTTTTTAATTAGATTATTAAAACTTGGAGGGTAATCCTTTGTGAGAATGTATAACATTATTTTTACACAAATATTTCAGAACTTTTGTATTATCTTCATTATCACTTAGGGGAAAGCTGTCTACTTATTTCAGTGATACTGTCATAATTCAAAACTTTTTATCAACTTCCCTTTGGAATGGTGCACCTCAGATCTTTTTGTATCTTCAGACTTAACCAGTTTCCACAGGTACTCTGCCTTCTCTCTATATTTACAGATATCTTTCCAAATCTAAAACCTAATTATGTCCGTTCACACACTTCTTCCACTTGTGTTTAAAACCTTTTAATGTAGTGATCGCATTTTTTTTTTTTTTTGAGACAGTCTCACTTTGTCACCCTTGGTAGAGTGCCATGGCATCATAGCTCACATCAACCTCAAAGTCCTGGGCTCAAGCGATCCTTTTGCCTCAGCCTCCCTAGTAACTTGGACTACGGGCACCCACCACAATGCCCAGGTATTTTTAGAGAGGGGGTCTCACTCTTTTGCTTAGGTTGGTCTCAAACTCCTGAGCTCAGGCAGTCCACCTGCCTCAGCCTCCCACAGAGCTAGGATTACAGGCATGTTCCATCTTACTTGGCCTATAGTGATAGCTTAATGGTCCCAAATTCCTTTGCAGTGTGACTTTGCTGCTTCTTCCATCAAGAATTGGGATCTTGGCTTGGTGCCAGTAGCACCAGTGGTTATGGCCCCGGTCACATACACTGGGGCTGGTGGGTTGGAACCCGGCCTGGGCCAGCTAAGCCAGAATGACAACTGCAACAGAAAAATAGCCAGGCATTGTGGTGGGTGCCTGTAGTCCCAGCTACTTTGGAGGCTGCAGCAAGAGAATCACTTGAGCCCAAGAGTTTGAGGTTGCTGTGAGCTGTGACACCATAGCACTCTACCGAGGGTGATGTAATGAGACTGTGTAAAAAAAAAAAAAAAGGGATCTCTTTCCCTATGCCTTGAATCTGAGGTGGCCTCATAACTAGTTTTGACCAGTAGATGTGGCAGAAGGGATGTGTGAGTTCTGGATCCTCATCCTTCAGAAGCTTTGCAGCTTCTCCTTTTGTCACCTTGGTACCCTGCCCTGAGACCACTATGTAAGGAAGTGGGTTTAGACCAGCGGAGGATGAAGCCATGTGAAGAGAAGGGCTCTGGCCAATAGCCAGCACTAACTGCAAAATCATGTTTGCAAGGCCATCTTGGATTTTCCTACTCAGCCAAGTGCAACCACATGAGTGAGCTCCGATGAAAACAGCAGAGGAACTCCCAGCTAGTCCCCAGAATCATGAAAAAAAAAAGTTTTTAAAAGTTGTTTACTAAATTTTGGGGTGATTTGTTGTATAACAATAGGTAACTGATACAGAGAATTTCCTACTATTCTTTGGATAAAGATAATATTGTAAGGTACCCTGTAAGGCCCTGTGTATTCTGAACTCACTCATCCCTCCATTCTGTTCCCATTCTTCTTTAGACAGCCTGACTTTGGAGACCTTTGGCTTGCATGTTCTTTTTTGCCAGAGGGCCTTTGCATATGCTTTTCTCCTAACCCTCTTGATTTCACCTTATTAGCACCTACTTTATCCTTCAACTCTCAGTGCAGCTTCACCGTGTCAAAGACCCATTATAGACTCTGTTAACACATGTGCTTTCCTTTGGACAATTGAAGTTTGTATTTGTTTGGTAGTTGTGTGATTGTCTCTACCATCAGTAAGCTGCATGAAGGTTGTTCTCAATCTGGTTTTGTTCACCACTGTATTCCTGTACTTTTCCATAGTAGCACTCAATAAGTGCATACTTGTTAAGTGAATGAGGTTAAGTGACAGATATGGCAAACATTTATATACAAAGGAGGTATGACAGTAGAGGAAGGTTATTTTACAAGGAGTTTCTAAACTGTCCCTGAAGGTAATTCTAAGAAGAGTTTTTAAAATGTTTTGAGCAATGGTGGAGGCATTATTAAAATAAGTGTGTAACCCTCCAAGGTAAGTATTTAAGGAGAACACTATTTTGAATTGATAAATTCTTGAATGTTTGTTACAGAATAATCATAGTTTAGTCATACATTTTACTTCTTTGTTTCCTCCACAGTCTTGCAAAATGAGTGGGAGATGATAGGGGTAGATATAAGTATTCATTAGTTGATCCAGTTTGTTGCTAATCCAGGAAATGGCAAGCTGCTGACTTTCCTCTTTTGGAAATTAGCTTTACTTTGTTCTCCCAGCTTCTGGATCAACGTAGGATAAGGCTGGGTAGAGGGAGATGGTGAGGTTGTATTTAAGGAAGGCAGAGCTCATCCTTCTCTATCTTGTGATTTTTAAGGTTTTAACTTTCGACCTGCTTTCTGTCACAGGGAAATTAGAATCATTTGGGGGAAGAATAGGTGTATTATCTCACATGGCTCCATTTAATTCTACTTTTCTGCTACCATCACACCTGATACATCACTTGTTTTCTTTTTTCTTTTAGAATTTTAACTCCTTTTCCTCTCTATCCCCTCAACCATAGACTGGCCTTCACTTTACCTCCCACCAAGTGGCAAAGCCTCAGCCTCAGAACATCCTTTTTGGCTCAGCCATAAGAAAATATGTGCCAAGATAGTTCTGTGGCACGTGTGTGTGTATCTGGCGGGAGGGAAATGAGAAGAACAAGACAAGGAAGTATGGCTAATATTACTTTAAAAACAAAAAACAAGACCAAGAGTGTCAGACAGCTGAGTCTTTTGTAGGAAAAGTAGGAACCAAACTATGAAGCCAGATCTCTGGGATATAAAGAATGTGGTGTCTGAAAGAAGGAAGAACTCTGGGGCCTGAGGTATGTAGTGCCTAGATTTTTGATGAGAGCAGTGAGTAGGGGCCTGATGCTTGGGTTACCAAGGTGAATGAGCAATGGAGAGAAAGGTAGTGCTAGGAGCTTTCTAATGGCATGGAGGCAAAAGGGCCAGAGACCTAAGACAGTCCCTAACCTCCTAGCCCCCTGCAATTTCAGACACTGTAAGGATCAAACTGAGATTTTATTTACAGTTCCCTGGGAAGTCTTACAGAGGAGAGCCATCATTATTGCTTTAAGGTTATTGCGAGAGGAAGACCACAATCCTCTACTGTGAGGAAGAAGTGCTGCTCAAGGCTCAAAAGTCTATCCCCAGACCTTTTTATGTTAGCCCCATGTCTCTGCCCACGACCCTAATTCCTGCGAAGTGCGGCCTTGTTTTCCCTGACCACTTTTGCCAGACCACGCTGTACATCTGCTATTGAATTTCCTTCTACCTTTGTCAGCGCCCAGCGCTTTTTATCACTGTAGTCCCCGCCCTTACCACCCTCCATCTCTGGGCTGGGAGGCAGAGTCTGGTTTGCCAAAGGTTATCATTTACTTCCTGCCAGGACCAGCCTGGCTTTCTTTGTACCGAATAATGAATGCAAAGGCCCCACTTCCTATCTCAGATGACATTACAACTCACTAAATCATTGCCCCTTGATGACATTTCAGGGGCACCTTTTGAGGTACTCTGCATGTTTCCAGCATCAGCCATTCCCCACCACCACCACCCCCGGGCCTCAGCAATAGGGGGAAGAGAGAAGGGAGCAAGACCAAGTGGCAGTGAGTGGATGACCAGTTGCTCATGCCCAGGATTTGCAAGGCCTAGAAGGACGCAACAGGGGTCAGGCGGACTACTTTCTCTCTCAAGCCCTACTGCGGAAGGATATGGCTTTGTCATGCGAATCGCTACTCGAAGCCGGGACTCGTTGGTGGGCGGGGCTATCCTGGCTCTGACCGCTGCGGGAAGGGATTCAGAGAAGGTAGAGACGTGATTGCTGGGAAGCGGTTCTCGGGAACGTGCAGCGGCTCTGGGTTGGGTCCCTGCGCCCCCGACAGACTATTTCTTGGAATGCGGCTTGTTACCCAGGAGCCGGTCTATCTCCATCACCGTCTGTGGGGTCAGCTGGCTCAGCACCTGAAGGAGAGGGGGGTGACACAGAGGGCAGTTACGTGCTGGGTCACTGAGAAAGAGCATGGGGTTCAAGGACCCCGGGAAAAACCACAATGGGGTCAAATAGTAAGGAAAGACTCATAGCTGTGCCCCTGCCTCACATTTGGGCCTGGGACCTCTCACCTGCAAAGTGAGGACTTTGTAGTGGGTAACTTCACAGGGCTATATTGGGTTGAACAGCTTGGCCTCGACTCCCAAGAAAAGAAACAGATACAGGCTCTGCCTCTGAGTCTCTAGCTCACCTGTAGAGCGCCCAGGTGTTCTATCAGCTGCTCTGCACTGGACACCCCTAGCAAGACGGAGCTAACACCCTCATTGCGGAGACACCATGCTGAGGCCAGAGGAGCAAAAAAAAAAGAGAGAGAGAGAGAGAGAGAGAGAATGTATGTGGAACAGTGAGCACATAGACTTCAAAGGTATCTCTGAAAAAGAGGGTCCTGCCTTTGGAGAAATCAGTCCGCAGATGGGTTTGGGAGCACCTCAAGAGGAGATAGGGCCCCTGCAAGGTCCAGAGCTGGCAGTGTCTCACCAATAGCAAGCTGAGCCACAGTGCACCCCAGCTGGTGAGCGATGGGGAGAAGATCCATGACTTTGGCTTGTTGCTTCTTACCATCCTCATTCTGCACTTTGTCTTTGAGCCACTGATAGCCCTGGAGGCCAAGAAGAATCAGCAAAAGATCCACCCCCCACAACAACACACACAGTAGCTCAGATAGCCCAGTCCTGCCATCCTAAGTCCCCTACCTTGATGGCACCTCTGCAGGTATCTGGGATTCGTCCATCATACTTGCTAGTAATGAGGCCACAGGCCAGAGGGGACCAGGTGACTGAGCCAACACCTAAGAGAAAGAAGACCGGGTGTTGGTAAGGGAACCTATGCCACAGATAGTTAGGGAAAGGTAGGGATGAGGGTCTACAAACCAATCTTGTGGTAGAGTTCTGGCAGCTGCATCTCCGTCTTCTCCCTCTGAAACAAGTGGTGCTCAGCTTGTTCACACACGGGAGGAATCAGGTTGAACTGTCTGGCCATGGAGTAGGCTTCCTGGGTTGGGGTGGGGAAGAGATAGAGATCAGAGCTACTCCTCCCCAGGGCCAATGGGGTTTGGAGTAGTTATTTGAAAAACGGAACCAGTTATATGGGACGGGGGAAGGAGTCACATACTCACCATGATTTCTGCAGCCCCCCATCGGGATGTCCCCCAGTATAGGGCCAGGCCCTGGTTGATGACATAGGTCATGGCTCGGACAATTTCTAGGCACACAGGAGAGGGACAGCCTCACTGTCAGACCCCTGGAATCTAAGGATCCAGATCTGAAGACCTCTGCTTGCCCCACTGAGATCCCAGGCATCTCTGTGGAGTCAGAGGTTCATATCTGTTCTTTGCCTCCCTCCCTGTCCAAGTCCTGAGGAAAGGTGGAGCTGGGCAGGTCTTCTGAGCAAGGGCTGGCTTCCTCCTGAGGGCTTGAGGGAGTGCCTAGTGTTGAAAGACTGTTAGGTTTGGGGGTGCTGCTTTTACCCTCCATAGGACTGTTGGGATCTGAGCGATTGGCAAAGACAATGTCCACATATCCCAGCTGGAGGCGTTCCAGGGATCCTCGCAAGCCTAGAGGTGCGGGGTGGAGAGAGGAAGATAGGTACTTCAGCTTCAATTTACTAAGAATACAGACCTTATCTCTTTGCCATGGCCACCTATGTCTCTATTCAAACCCTCCAATTCAGAGCTTCAGAGAATGTTCCCACCTTCTCTAGTTTCCATACCCCACTACTTCAGGTTCCCAGCCCCTAAAACTCACCCTCAATGATGTGTTTGCGGCTCAAGCCTCGCTCAGTTTCTGCCCTGTAGGAAGAGGTAAGTCAAAGAAGTATGATAAAGAGGACGAGGGCTGGCCTAGAGCCATGATATTGGGATTGTATGGTCCTCACAGGCAGGGTGCAGTTCTGGAATAGTGGGTTTAGGATAACTATGCCCACCCTTATCCCATACACTTTCACACATTCTTTGTAGGTCTTCTTCCCAAGCATAGTAAGGTAGCCACTTACTGTCCTCCCCAAAAAATCTTGGTGGTGATCACATAGCTGGATCTCCTAGAAAAGAGAAATGAGAAAACCAGCAAGAAAAGGATTTTCAGATAATTATGTCCCCAGCAGTCCCCCCAAACACAGTCTTACCTCCAACCTTTGCTCTTGAGTATGTTACCCAGGGTTCTTTCAGCCCTAAAAGAAAGACAATGCAGACGCACTGATCCCTCCAAGGTGGATCAATTCCTTCAGCTCCTCTCCACCTTCTCCTATTATAAAATAGAATATAAACCAGGAGCCAATTTGGGCTTTTAGCCCCATCTTGGACTAAATAAGAGGGGCTCCTGGAACTAGGGATGTAGCTATATAGTTTTCATTCTTTTATTCAACAAATATGTGCTGTGCATCAATTATGTACCAAGCCCTGTAGTGGGTACTAAATTTGAATAGGACTGAGGGGAGGACAGACTGTGTGGAGCCAGGGAGGACACTGGCTTCAACATCTGGGTTGCCCTCTACCTGCTTTGAACTTCTGCAAAATTCCACCTATCCTCGAAAACTCAACTAGGATTCTGCCTCATCTATTAAATGTTCTCTGATTGACACAGACTTTGGTCTGTCCTTGTCAACTTTCGTAGAATTGGCTACACAATTCTTAAGCATGTAAATTATGACCTAACTTGTGATAAGTCTTAAATCGTTAAGGTAGATTATGAAATGTTTTACCATTATTTAATATTCCCTATCTCCCTGAGGTTTTTTTTTTTTGCTTAGCCATTTAGACTGTGCACTTTTTGAGAATATGTTGATTCCATCCCAAATGGTGCCAGATTTGTGCTAGTCTCTGCTTAAGTACCTGGGGAAGAAAAGACAAGTTTCATGGAAGAGGCGTCTGAGCTGAGCAGTGAATATGGCTACATAAACCAGTAATTAATTGTGTGTCAGAAGGCAGTATAGAATGATTTGGGAACTTATTGGGGGAGGGGTGTCTGATTCTGAGAAGTTGGACAAAGTCTTCTTGGAGAAGCAGACATTTGGGTTGAGTTTTGAAGATGAGCAAACATGTTTGCCAGATGGGGAAGAGGCAAAGGTAGGTCATTGTAGGTTTTCACTGCTGCCAGTGGAAAGTCATAGATGTGTGATGTAGGGTGGTGTGTTTGGAAATTTAGCTTTGAAATCCTCATATAATTGCATGTAAATAATGTCCAGGATATATTTTTTGATTTTATTTAATGTGTTTGCGGTTTACCAATTCACTTCTAGGCTGGAGAGGAACTGGTATTGTGACTATAACTCTCATGATGCTTTGGGGACCTATTGGTTAAAAGGTTGGAACTTAATGTTCTCAGAATTCCCAAGGTTTTGGTTTTTTTTTTTTTGCAGTTTTTGGCCAGGACTGGGCTTGAACCCACCACCTGTGGCATATGGGGTTAGTGCCCTACTCCTCTGAGCCACAGATGCCCCCCAGTTCCCAAAGACTTTTAGAGGGAAAAACAGAAGCCATGATGTTCTCTAAGCCTTCCAAATGGAACTTAGCTCTTTCATCCCAGTCCTTACTTTCCTGCTGCATGGACTTCAGCGGTGTCAAACAGGTTTACACCATGCTCATAGGCTACTGTCAGCACATCCTCTGCTGTCTAGGGAGGTGAGAGAAAAAGTTGAAGATCAACTACTGTCCCTCACTTACTTCTCTCACTGCACTCTAACCCATCAAACCTCAGCCCTGGTTTCCATATTTTTTTCCCTTTCCCCCTCCTCCAACCTCAAATCCCTCATTCCCCATGATTGTGGTCCAAATCCCTATCCAGATCCAGTTCCCCTTTTTTCTGGTTTCCTCCTTTCCCACCCTGTTTTTAGGTCCCATCATTTATACCTCATCTGAGATCTGAGAACCAAATGTGACCCAAGTACCTGCAAGAGAGAAACCAGGTACATAAGAACCGTGGGAGGCAGGCCATGAAAGAATACCCTATTCCCTCAATTCCCATTCCAACTCACCCAAGCCAAGACAGGATACCCGGAGACCAGACTTTCCTAGGTTCCTATAGGATACAATAGCAGCAGGAAGGGTTGGAACCTCATTCAGAACCTAGATCATTCCCCAGCTCCTCTCCTAAACTGAGAAGCCCTCAGGGTGTCTCATTCCAAAGAAACTAGAATCAGTGGGCCTACAGGATTGGGAAAGTGTTAGCCCCATATTAGAGGACCTGGGAATATTGTTGAAAGAACAAGTGAACCAATAAATGACCATTCCTCTGGAGCCACTGTCCAATGCCTCCATTCTCTCCTATCTTGTTGAAGATATGGATGGATGTCTGGTTTGTCTTCTTCATGGATAGGGTCTTGTCTGTGTTTTGAGTCATCTCTGGGATGTGTGAAAGTGGAAGGGGTGGGAGGAGTGTGGCTGGCTAATTGTGGTGAGATTGTGTGAACATACCCTCAGACAGAGAATACTACACTAAAGGGCAGAAACCAGGATAGAAGATGTAAACCAAGTCAAATCCAGACATTCAGACAGGCAAGGGCCCCTGGTTAGGCAGGGCAGACGGACAGCTGGGTCTGCAGCAAAGGCAGATAGGAGACCTGGGGGGTAGGCAGAGTGGATCACAGGAAAGGCTAGTTCTCCTTCTCCCTTTCTTAACTCCCTCCAGCTCCTATCAGCTTGTGAAGACTGTCTCTGAACCTGTTAGTCCCCTCCTCTTTCTAATACCTCCACCCAGGTGTCAGGTCAGTATCTCAATCAGGACCACCACATAGCTGAGATTAGATTCCTCAGCTGACAAAGCAGGTCAGATCAGTGACCTTCTCACTCCCAAGCAGGAGCCTGTCCCCTCCCCTCCCCTCTCCAGTCCTGAGAGTCCTTGGCCCCCCAGTTCTCAGTGATAAAGTAGTTCACCTTCCCCATCCAGACTTTGCCCCTCAGCATGGAGATGGAAAAATGTGGTCCATCCTTTCTACAGGCCCTACTCCTCTCTCCCCAAGAAAGGTTGCAGAAGACTGTTTCTTTGCGTCAGGTGGGGGGAGTATCTGGGTCAGGCACCCTGAGCAGGCCAGAGTGAGAAGCCATTTCCGTCCCTCCTCTCCCCAGGACGCCAACCCAAGGACACTCCATTGTAGGGGGGTGCAGCCTGGAGATCCATGCAGATTGGAGATCTGTGCCTCTCTGGCCTTCGTAGGGCTAAAGAGGGAAGCTAAGGGCATCCCCTCGGTCTGACAGGACCCAATCAACCTTGGTAAACTTGATTCTTTCTTAGGGGTATCAACAAAGACCAAGAGAGGAACAAAGTAAGGGAGTGCTGGTGATAGGAAGAAGAGATGGAACCAATAGGGACTTTCTTAGTGAAGTTTGTAGGGGTCTTGGTGGCCATCTCAAGAAGCCTCAGGGGGTCCTGAAAGGGGAGCTGATGGGGTTGGCGGCTCAGCCACCCGCATACCTGTATTTCATGCCAGTGCCTCGGCCGGTGCTCTCTCGGAGGGCCCCAGCAGATGCGGGGGGTCGGGGAACCAGTGCAGCTCGGGCTTTAGGGCCGGACCCTCCACCCCCGGGAGGATTCCCATGCCCCCCGCCGACTGGCCCGCCATTACCGCCCCCGGGGCCGGGCCGTGGTCCACACAGACGGTCCTCACTGCTCCGGCTGCGAAGGTTCTGCTCGGTACACGCGATAGACACCTGCATGCCGGCTAGCAAAGGCGGGGGAGGGGGCTCCAATAGGGTGGAAGGAGGGAGAAGGGAAGCCCGAGGGCGGACAACCGGCGGCGTAGTGAGGTGAGCCCCGGGAGAGCGCGAAGACTGGGGAGGCTGCAGCGGGATCTGCCAGGCAAGATCAGGCCGCGGGGGCGGGCTGCTAGAGGTCGCAAGGTTTGCTGCAGGAGCGGAGAAACGCGGGGGACGCCAGGAGTGGAGATAATCAGTTACCCGGGGCACTGGAGTAGGGAGGGGGAAATGGACGAGGGTAAAGGTCAAGGACAATCCTCAAAGCGTAGGAACCCAGGGACAAGGAGGGTGGGAGAGGAATGCCACCTCAGTCCGAACCGCAGCGGGACCCGCTAGGCTTCCAGCTGCGTCGGCAGCTAGCCCAACTTATCAACATGCAGGCACCGCCCTCTCATCTGCATAGAGCCGCCCGCCTCCCATCCAAACCTGCCGCTTATCTGCATAAGACCCGCCTCCTTAAGGCTTCCGCAGCTGGAGTATTCTTGAGTGGAACCCAAGAGCATGGTTCTTGTACCCTCTGGGAATGGAGGCCTGCCAGCCTTCCCTTCATCCAGTGATTCTCAATCAGGAGGGATTTTGCCTCCCAGGGCATGTTTGGCAAGATTTGAAGACATTTTTTTTTATTTCACGACTGGGAGTAAGGAACGATGTGCTATCAACATCTAGTGAGTAGTGGCCAGAGATACTGCTAAAATCCTACAACGCACAGGACAGTCCCCTCAACAAAGAATTATCCAGACCAAAATGTCAACAGCACCTCTGTTAAGAAACCTACTGGCAAAGCCTCTTTTGCAGGCTTCAGGAGGGTACAGCTATCCTACTTCCTGCCTTCATGAGAGGGGTAGGAGCAAGAGGGCCCACTCAAATTGACATGCTTAGGAGGCAGAGGGTGAAAAAAAGTTTATTTTGTGCTTCTCGCAGTGTCAGGTGGGATGAAACTGGAGAGGGCCTAATTTGGAGGTGGAGGGACTCCTGGGGTTTTCATTCTGGTGATTCCAAGAGCACCAGGGTGGGTCTTTAGGCTGCTGGCCTAAGAGAGGGGCAGTGTAGGGGTTTACAGTGAGGCCCCTCAGGTGGCAGAGTTTAGGAAGGACCCCAGATAGACATGAATTCTCTCCAGGGATGAGGTAGAGTGCTTCAGCCAGCCCGAGTGGAGAAGAAGGGCAGAGAGCGGATGTAGGAGTCCAGTCGGGAGCGGAAGAGCTCACTTTGCACAGTTTGGCCCAGAGGACACAGGGGGTTCTTCACCACCAGCTCTACATACAACTATGGAGGGGGAAAGTGTTAGAGCCAGGCTTTGCACACTTCTCATTTTTAACCCCAAAGCTAGCATAACCTCAAGGGTGTGTGAATGCACAAGAAACAAGGGCAGGGAAGCAAGACCTCTCTAAGGAGAAACTGGTGGTGGGAAGGTTTAATGATCTAAAAGCCCCTGAGAAAACTCTGAGTTCAACAGAGATATTATAACACAGTAGATTAGGGCAGGAAAGCTGAGGGAGTCAGGACCTTTGGGGGAAGGGTTCCAGGGTTGGCACTGACCGCACTGTAGATGTGGTGCAGCACATCTCGGATGGATCCCACGCCCAAGTCAGTATTCATGACAACCTTGATCCCAGTGGGTGTCTCGTAGTAATGGAGTTTGTAACGGCTAGTTTGGAAGGCCAAGAAGCCGTCCTTCCTGCAGAGATGAGGAGGATGTTAAAGAATGGAGGTCGACTCCTTAAACAAATCGTTTGTAGGAGCCTGGCTGAGTAAAGACATCGCCCAGTCCATCCTCACAGCTCAGTTTTGTTCCAGCCCTCAACCTCTCTACCTTCAGACCTTCCCCATTGCGGGTTCTGCCAGCTTCTGCACTCTCGCTTCGGATTCAGTTTCTCTTGGTCCTCTTTCCCTCTTTGAGAGCCAATGCCCCTTCCACTCCAAAAATTTCCTTCACCCCAACATTCCCATGGCTAACCCTCCTCCCAATGTCCTGCTCCGCGTACATGTCCAGCGGGGACATCTTGCTGACAAACGAGCGAATAGAGAAGAGCATTCCGTACATCAGCTTGTACTCCTGCAAGGAGAAGAACAGAGTTAGCTCTCATTTGTTGAGGGAGACGGGAGAGGGGCGGGAACGGGCCAGGGTTTGGAGAGGAGGGGCTGGGCTGGGACTTTGTGCGTTTGGAGATGCGAAGTCACCCGGGCTGTGCCGGGGCCCTCTCATCACCTCCTCTTTGGGGATCCCTGCTTGCTTCTTGCGGTGCCATTCGCTGTAGTGCAGACACACTCCATTCCGATCAAACAGGTACAGGTTGTGGACAGTCATCTGCAGGAGAGAGAACGTTAGCCTTGTTCCCGGGCCGCTCCCAGTCTGTGGGATAGCGTTCTGGGTCCCGGATATTTCCGACCAGGTAGGGACCCCACCCCCAGACTCACCGGAACTACTCAGAGTGCCCGTCAGGAGCTACTTCCGGTTTCTGCGAAGCCCCGCCCCTCCGGGTCTTCACACTGTTACCTCGGAGCAGTAACTCCTCCCCAATGCTTCTCGTCCGACTCCGCCTTCTTCCCTCAGCCAATCCGTGGCCGCCGGAGCCACGCACGCGCGCCAGGGGTCCCGGGATCCAGAAGCCGTGAGCGTAGCTGCCCTTGTGGGATTGGGGGCGGGTGGCGTCATCAGGCTAGGGGGAGGACTTGTGGGCGGGAGGCTGCCAACGGTTTTGAGCGTGAGGACCGCGCGGGAGGGGGTGTGTGGGTCTTTCCGAATCTGGGCTTAGGCTAGGGTCCCTACCTTGGGAAATTAGGATCTGAGGACTGAAAGCGTAGACAGTAGTTGGGACCGGGTGGTCGGGGTAAGGACCTCAGGCTAGGGTTGAGGGCGACGTGCTTTTTTAGAGACGTCTAAGGGCGCGACTGAGGATTTACAAGGTTTCTTTGGGGGTGGTAGGGAGGGAGGGATTCTAGAGAGCTCTGCTATAGCTTTCTTGCCAGGAGTGGTCGGAGGGGGATGTACGAAGTGGCTGACCCTGGGTGGAACGGGTGAAGTCGCGAGACTGTGCTGGGCGTGAGGTTCCTATCTCTTGAGACCGGAGCCAGTTGAGGGACAAGAGAGGTTGCGGGACAGAATTTGGGCACCTATTGGATTTGAGTTCGTTTCAGTTTGCACGTTTTGGGTGTGAGATCTCATGAGTTCAGTTGAGCAGGGATAGCCTGTACCGAAGTTGTCTGCCATTTCCAGCACTCCCAGTTGGGAAGAGAAACTGCACGGTGCTTTGCCCTACGTTAGGTCTCCTGTCTACACCCCCTCCTGCGCTAAACCCTCTTTTAACATCTTTCCCAGGAGCTGGGGAAAGGAATGATTTTGCCCTCTCCCATGGCCTCTGGAACCAGTGGAAACCTTTCCCCCAACCAGAAAGTCTCCGTACGCTTATTCACCAAGGATTCTTGGCGTATAGTCTTTTTCCCCTGTCCCAAGTCTCTCTTCTCCGTGAACTTATCCGCTTGGACTTTCCTAGAGCAGAACGTCCCAGCTTCCTGCTGTCTCCAGTTGTCTCTTCTTTGCACTCATGGCAACATCAGCTCCCGGCCCCAGTTCGCCTCTCCGAGCAGAGGATCTGCTGATTGATTCTTCAGAAGCCCCTGGGCTGAACCATGCGTCCTCAGAGGTGACCTCCCAGCTCTATGCTTCTTTGCGCCTCAGCCGCCAGGCAGAGGCCACAGCCCGAGCCCAGCTGTATTTACCTTCTGCCTCCCCTCCTCCTCTTGAGGAGTTAGAGGGCTTGGCCCAAGAGCTGAGTCACAGCTTGTCTGTCGGATTGGAGAACAACCTGAAGAAAAAGGTAAGGGAAGTGTGATTTGGGGACATCTAGGCTACTAGGCAACAGAATCTTGGGATTGAAGGTGGTTAAAACAAACAAAAAGTTTGCTGAGAATTGAACTCCTCTTGTTGGATTTCAAATTTCTTTTAACTCCATAGTCAATGCTTATTTCTGAGAGCAAATGTTTATGAGGGCGAGTGACCTGGAACACCACAATTTGGAAAATTGTGAAACTTCCTAGTACTTTTTGTGAGAAGCATCTCTGTTTTCAATAGATGGAGCAAACCTGTGGGGTAGGTTAGTGTGCTGGGACTGAGACTTGGGCGCTGGGAGTGGATTTCTTGATCCCAAGACAGAGCTAAGGACTTAGGATAGCAGCAAAATATGCTAAGATCCTTCCAGCCCAAAAACTGTATTGAAAGTGTGGTTCAAAATTTGTCATGTAAATCATTAAAACAGTTTAGCCAATTATACAAGTCACAAAGAAGATTGTTATTAGTGTATGGATAGAAACAGTGTCATAATCAATTTGCAGACCAGTTTGATCTTTCAGAGTTTGAAAAGTGAATGCCAGGGGCTACATGTCTTTAGACAGAGCGTATGTTCTTTAGTTGGCAAGAATCCCCACTATTCTTGTCTCATGCCTGCCTAGTTTATTCATTTACATTACCTTTCTGGCTCCTATAGGCATTTGAGTTTCTAAATCAATATTCAGATAGCCTTTATTGGCTTTTTTTTTTTTTTGGCTTTCGCAAGTGCTGAAGTAAAAATTCTTCCCTGGCAGTAGACAGAATGTGGATTATGCAGATTGCTTCTGATTTCTATGTAACTTTTTTTCTAGGATGGTTCTAAGCACATCTTTGAGATGGAAAGCGTTCGAGGTCAACTCCAGAACATGCTCCAAGCCTCACGTGATATAGCCTACCGTGAGTAAACCCCTTCCCTAAAGCTATAAAGGAGAAACTATATTTAAGGGGTGGGACAGAGGAAACCTAGGGGCAGGAAAACCTAGATCTCTGAGACAAGAGATTTCAGGAGAAAAGGCTCCTGTCCTTTGGGAGAGGAGGATGAGAGGATGAGGGAAGCAGAAAGGAAGGCCCTCTCCTCTTTTCTCTTTCAAGTGGTCCCTGTTCCTTTCCTTACCTGACTCTGGTGGTGGGATCCCTGTGGGTTCCTCCAGGGGATCCCCTTGCTCCAGGTGCTGGTTCAGAGAGACGGGAAGAGGACTCCTTTGATAGTGACAGCACCGCCACCTTGCTCAAGTGAGTTCCTTGGGGTTCTCCTAGCTTATTTGCTTTCTTGGAAATCAAATGTTCTGTTCCTTAGTTCTTCTTTTATTGCTTGATATAATTCTTAAGGACCCAAGAGGCTTGTCACTTGGCTTTCAATTTTCATCCTTTTTTCCCTATCTTCTCTATCCCTTTTGCTCCTTCAGGAATGTGGGCATCTGCTTCCAAGTACTTGACTTTCTCTCAACCTTCAGTCCTTTCTCCCCTCTGAAGAGTTAGCTTGTTCTGCTGAGACTTCTTTAAAATTTATTTTTACTTGTTTTTATTTTATATTTTTAAACTTTATTTTATTTTATTTATTTATTTTTTTTTACATAGATCCTCAAGCTGTCCCCTGGGTAGAGTGCTGTGGCATCACAGCTCACAGCAACCTCCAACTCTTGGTTTCAAGTGAGTCTCCTACCTCTGCCTCCCAAGTAGCTGGGATCACAGGCGCCCACCACAACACCCAGCTATTTTTTGGTTGCAGCCATCATTTGGCGGGCCTGGGCTGGATTCGAACCTGCCAGCTCAGGTGTATGTGGCTGGCGCCTTAGCCACTTGAGCCACAAGTGCCGAGCCTATTTTATTTTATTTTATTTTTGAGACAGAGTCTTACTCTGTTGCCCTGGGTAAAGTTCCACAGTATCATCATAGCTCACAGCAACCTCAAACTCTTGGGCTTAAGCAAGCCCCTTCCCCTAGCCTCCTTCGTATCTGGGACTACAGGCACCCACCATAATTACCCACCCAGTTTTTTGTTTTTAGCTAAAGATGAGGTCTTTTTAGTTAGAGACAGAGTCTCACTCTTGATCAGGCTAATCTCAAATTCCTGAGCCTAGGCAATCTACCCACCTCAGCCTCCCAGAGTGCTAGGATTACAGGCATGAGCCACCACACCTGGCCTGTATTTTTTAACTTTAGAGGCAAGATCTCACTCTGTTTCATAGGCTGGAGTGCAGTGACATTATCATAGCTCATTGTATCCTCAAACTGCTAGGCTCAAGTGATCTTCATTCCTCAGCCTCCCAGGTAGCTAGGACTATAGAAGTGTGCTGTCATACTTGGCTAATTTACTTTGTTTTTTGTAGAGATGGGATCTTGCTATGTCACCTAGGCTACTAAGATCTTGAAGTAAATGACAGACCAATGTGTTATTTATGGCTCTCTCACTATCTAACTTCATGACTTTGGGGAAATCTCTTGCTCTCTCTGGTCTCCGTTTCCTTATTTTAAAATATCACAGTTGAACTAGTGGTTCAACTTTTGGTTCCCCAAAGCTTTCCTAACCATAACATTCTCTACTTGATTTGCTCAGCACCCGACCTCTGCAAGACTTATCTCCATCTAGCTCAGCCCAAGCCCTGGAGGAGTTGTTTCCCCGCTACACCAGCCTTCGGCCAGGCCCCCCACTCAATCTCCCGGATTTTCAGGGGCTGAAAGATGCACTGGATTCAGAGCATACCCGCCGTAAGGTGAGATACAAAGTCTTCCTTTTGAAAGCGATAATAATTAAAAATAAGGGACTTGAGTGTTGAAAAGGCTGAAGGTTAAGAACCTGAAAGCTAGGATTTTGCTCAAATATTTCTCCAGAGAGATCTTTGACCATTCTAATATGGCACAACTTCCCTTACAAGCAGTCAGCCAGATCACTCTATTATATCCTCTATGTAGCTTATCATTCTGATATTTCTTGTTTGTTTCTCTCCTCTAAAATCTAAGCTTCATGAGGGTCAGTATCTGGTCTTGTCTAGCAGTGGCTTCCTAAAATCTAGATATCTAACACATAGATACACTCCATAGTGTTTGTTGAGTGAACACAACATTGGCTAGCTTGTGTAAAGGCTTTATAGCTCTTGGTAAAATAATGAACTTTATCTTTGTGAGTCTCAGCCTTAATGTACGAAGTGGACGGAGAAATGGATAAGGCAGAGGAAAAGTCAAAATCTTTTTGCAACCTTCTATTTCTCTATTTAAACTGCTTGGGCATCAAATGAAACACTTTACCCTTTATCCTTGCTATGTTTGTTTTGTCCAATGAACTTCTTAAAGTAGGAGTAACTGCATATTTTGCAATGTGGGCTGCTACACCTCTGCCAGAAGGTTTATGGGAATTTCTTTCAGAAGATCCAGGATAGGGAAGAGGCTGAAATGTTAAGCACCTATTTCCTGAGAAGGGAGTTGTTGGAGAACTTGGGCTTTAAGGTTTCTGCTCCAGAATTCCTAATGTCCTTCTCTAAACCTATTCTGTTCCTGGGACCCAGGTTCCTTGTCTCTACATTTCCCCCTAGAGGAGCTGGGAAGTTTTCAGCTATGGTCAGACTAAAGAAGGACAACACTTAGACTTCTCACCCTTCTTCCTAGCATTGTGAGCGCCACATTCAGAGTCTGCAAACCCGTGTGCTAGAACTACAACAACAATTGGCAGTGGCTGTGGCTGCTGACCGCAAGAAGGATATCATGATTGAACAACTGGACAAGGTGCCAGGGTAGCAAAATGTGGGTGGATCTCCATGGAGATGCATTAAGGAATAGTAAATAAGGGAGTAGCTAACTAGCATTTCATTGTGCATGGTAAGAGTTGGGGTAAGAAGTGGGTTTACTGACTATTTGAAGAGCGTGGCTATTGACCCATATGGGTAAAAGAAAGCAAAAAGTTATTTCAGATTCCATCTTACTTCCCTTACTTAAGACCTTGGCCCGGGTGGTAGAGGGCTGGAACCGGCATGAGGCTGAGCGGACAGAGGTGCTTCAGGGACTTCAAGAAGAACGCCAGGCAGCAGAACTCACCAGAAGCAAGCAACAGGAGGTGGGCAACCTTGATCATATGGCATTAGAACCTAAGTCACAGATCTCTAGGTGGAAAGGGGTAGAAATAGCTCTGAAATTAGGGTTCCCAATAGATTGACCTTGAAATTACAGTAGCTGTTTCTGCTGCCTACTTGAATCATCAGTGTCTTCCCGGTTTTTCCCACACCATGTAGTCTTCTCTTTGGCACTCCAAGTCATTTAATTAACTCTGAATTTTCAAGTTTATATTGTTAATGCTTTTCAAATATGGCATACAGAAATTTCCCTCATTTCCTCTATCCTATGTTCTTTTTTCCCTGAAAGACAGTAGCCCGCCTGGAACAAAGCCTTTCTGAGGCCATGGAGGCCCTGAATCGTGAGCAAGAAAGTGCCAGACTACAACAACGGGAAAGAGAGACACTGGTGAGATCAGACTGGGTTAATCCCCATGGAGATTGTTAATTACCTCTAGTGAGCAATGGGCTATTGGTAGATTGTGGGAGTTTATAATTTAAGTTGCACCAGAGCAGTGTTGTTCAAAGTGTATTCTTTACAATACTAGTTCTGTTATCTACTCTACAAAAATGAGGCTGTGCCACTAAGTTAATTCTGAGAGACTCTGCAGGGTGTATCCTCATTAGAACATTAGAACCATCTGGGGAATTATTTTTAAATATAGATTTCTGGGACCCATCCCTAGAGGTTTTGATTGAATTAGGTACATGCATATAGTAGGGTTGGGCAACCCAAATATTTTCAGAAATTTCTTAAGTGATTTTGTTCAGTCTGGTTTGGCAGCGATGGTCTAGGGCACAGCTAAAAAAGTGTGGGATAACACTCAGCTTCTTAGAACTGAAATGATAAGATGATTACACATTTGAGTTAGTAGCCAGATTTGGAACTTGTTGCATGCCTGATGCATGCTTGCTACTTGCATGCTGGTACTTGCAGCCTTAATAGGCTACATGTAACAGTGCTGCATTGGTTACTGCTTGGCTAGTCCATGATCATAGGCAGGATTTTCTAGTTTTTGTGCAATTTCTTTTGATGCTATCTGAGCATTGAGGGTTTATACTACATGCCAGATACTGTGATAAATGCTTTCCATAAGCTTTTTGCTTTAATGCTCACAGTGTAGACTCTGTTATTATCACCATTTTACCAATAAGGATAAATGCCTAAGAACACATTGGAAATGATAGAACTAGGAGTCAAATTGAGATTTTTAAATCAAGATTTCCCTAACTCTGGTATAGGAGCTCCTTCCTAATTCTGTGAGCTTGTCAACTATTAGTTATTTTTGTTTGTTTTGAATCAGGGTTTTGTTTTGTTGCCCAGGTCCAGTACAGTGGCATCATCATAGCTCATTGCAACCTCAAACTCCTGGGCTTGAGTGACCCTCCTTCCTCAGCCTCTGGAGTAGCTAGGACTATAGAAGCCCACCACCATGCTCAGACTCATTTTTGGAAAAAAAATTTTTTTTTTTTTTAGACAGAGTCTTAATTTGTCACTCCCGGTAGAGTGCTGTGGTGTCACAGCTCATAGCAACCTCAAACTCTTGGGCTCAAGAGTTCTCTTGTCTCAGCCTACTGAATAGCTGAGATACAGGTGCTCGCCACAACACCTGGCTATTTTTAGAGGTAGAGGTCTCACTCTTGCTCAGTCTGCTCTCGAGCCTGTGAGCTTAGGCAGTCTACCCACCTCAGCCTCCCAGAGTGCTAGGACTACAGGTGTAAGCTACTGTGCCCAGCCCTAATTTTTGAAATTTTTAAAGATACAGAGTCTTTCTCGCTTTTGCTCAGGCTGGTCTTAAACTCCGAACCTCAAATGATCTTCCTGCCTCAGCCTCCCAAAGTGCTAGGATTATAGGCATAAATCACTGCTCCCAGCTTTCATTTTTTATTTTTATTTTTTTTGCAGTTTTTGGCCAGAGCTGGGTTCAAACCCACCGCCTCTGGTATATGGGGCTGGCACCCTACTCCTTTGAGCCACAGGTGCTGACCCAATTTTTGTATTTTTAATGGGCATAATTCTCAAGAGGTATGTGGGGATCAGGGAACAGATTGCTGGTCTCTTGAGGGCCTGGTAAAGATTGTGGTTTTCTTCTGGGGCTATAGGAAGAAGAAAGACAAGCTCTGACCTTGAGCTTGGAGGTAGAACAGCAGCGGTGCCATGCCCTTCAGGAAGAACGGGATGCAGCTCGGTCTGTGCAACTCAGTGAGCATCGACAGTTGGAGACTCTTCAGGCTTCCCTAGAAGATGAACGGCAGACCTGGGCCCAGAAAGAGCACCAGCTCAAGGAACACTACCAGGTGCTTCAGGAGGAGAGCCAGGCTCAACTGGAAAGGGAGAAGGTAAAAGCAACATTTGGAAGAGTTGGGGAATGGGGAACATATGAAGGGCAAAGTTGGCTCGGCACCTGTGGCTCAAGTGGCTAAGGTGCCAGCCACATACACCTAAGGTGGCAGGTTCAAATCCAGCCTGGGCCTGCCAAACAACAATGATGGCTGCAACCAAAAAATAGCCAGACATTGTAGCGGCACCTGTGGTCTCAGCTACTTGGGAGGCTGAGGCAGGAGACTCGCTTGAGCCCAGGAGTTGGAGGTTGCTGTGAGCTGTGATGCCATGGCACTCTACCCAGGGGGACAGCTTGAGGCTCTGTCTCAAAAAAAAAAAAAAAAAGAAGGGCAAAGTTATTGAATGGGATGGGATGTCAGAATAGGGGACAGGATGGACAGTAATGAGCCATATGTGGGAGACAAGTTTGAGAGTGTAGGGCCAGCAGGAAGGGCTGAGGCCATCAAATATATGGAAGGCCAAAGAGTGAGATTAAACAGCAGTGGGAAAGTAAGACAAATGGGAGGACATTGAGAGGAAGCTTGGGTTTTAGGGTGTGGGGGTATGAATTGGGGAATAGGGGTAACCAGGAGATTGGAAATGAGATATGTGATTTCTGTGTTTTAGGGGAATAGCCAGAGGGAAGCTCTGGCAGCACGAGAGGCCCAGCAGCAGTTGGCATTGGTGCAGTCTGAGGTGCGGCGGTTGGAAGGAGAGTTGGATACTGCTCGGAGAGAGAGAGATGCCCTACAGCTGGAAATGAGCTTGTTGCAGGTCAGGAGGCAGATGGTTCTTGAGGTTTTTTCCTGGTTTAGAGAAGTAGGTCTGAGGCAGCGACCTCTCAAAAGTCATGGCAGACACTCCCATTTTCACACTTGGGGTTTATTCTGTCAATAATTTGGGGTCTATTCTGTCAATAATTTCTAAATAGAATGAATAGTTTTGTATAATGTGTCAGACTGACCTAGTGTTGCTTTTAGAAATAAATAGACTTAAATATATTAAAGGTCCCTTCTGTTATTTTAAAAAGAAATGACACCACATTTAGTAGATTGGCTGTCTGGGCAAGTAAAATTTTTTATCAGAGACCTGATTCCAATCATAACAGTCTGATTTGTAATTCTCATTACTTGAATAACATATTAATCCCTCTGAGTAGGCCAGGAACTCAGGAGGCCAGTGTGATTATTTTATTGCTTATGAAATTTCCATGCCAACACTTGGCCTGTCACAGAATAGTACTCAAAAATTGTTTGTCAGATACACACATATAATTAGACTTTGAAAACACTTTCCGGCTCGGCGCCTATAGCTCAACCGGCTAAGGCGCCAGCTAGGTGCACCTAAGGTGGCGGGTTCGAATTCCCAGCCCGGACCCGCCAAACAACAATGACGGCTGCAACCAAAAAATAGCCGGGCGTTGTGGCGGGCGCCTGTGGTCCCAGCTACTTGGGAGGCAGAGGCAGGAGACTCGCTTGAGCCCAGGAGTTGGAGGTTGCTGTGAGCTGTAATGCCACGGCACTCTACCCAGGGGGACAGCTTGAGGCTCTGTCTCAAAAAAAAAAAAGAGAAAACACTTTCCATCTAGCTAGTTAGCACACTGAATTTTAGGGGAATTTTAAATTCAAACTAGTCCATAGGGGAATTTTAAATCCAAACTAGTCAGACCCTTGATATAGAATAGAGCAGGGGATGGCAAACTTTGTATAAAAGGCCAGACAGTAAATATATTTGGCTTTATAGATCAGATGGTCTCAGTTGCAACTACTCTGCTGTTTTACCACAAAAGTGGTAAAACTCTGCTGTTTTACCACAAAAGTAGATAGAGATACATAAACAAATGCTCATGGCTGTGTTCCAATAAAACTTTATTTACTTTGTCAGGCAGTGGGAAACTGGTTTGGATTATAGTTTGTTGATCCTTGGAGTAGAGGAAAGGGTTGGAAAGAGCTGTGTTTTATTGTATGGTGGAGACATAGCACTGAAGAGTAAAGAGCACTGGATTTAGGAGTCAGGACAGTCAGTTCTACTCCTCCCTGGAATTTGACCTTTGTGGGCTTCTGTTTTTACATGTAAAAATGTGTGTTAAGGGCAAATTGATGAGTTTCTAAGAGCAAGCCAGTCAGAGAGACTATGCTTTTTATAAATGGTTGACTTAAGGAGTTTCCCAATTTCTGGGTTAGAGAGAAAACATACACTTAACTTCCTATCTAACTCATTGAATTGGAATACTGACCATGGGGAAATTAATTTATCTTATTGAACCAAGGGTAAAGACATAAGTAAATGATTCAGTAGCAATTTTAGGCTGCTGTGACCCCATGAACTGGTTCCAAATATGTGTGTGTGTGTGTGGATGCAAGCATACTTATTATTCTCTCATTTTGGTTCAGTAAGCCCGATAAGCATCTCCTTGTGTGAGGAGATAGACAAAGTTCTGGCCAACATGGAGCTTACCAGTTAGATGGAGAATTTGTCTAGTATAAACTCATTTTTTTTTTCTTTTTGAGATGAGATCTTGCTTTGTCACCCAGGCTGGAATGCAGTGGTACCCTCAGAGCTCACTGCAGCCTTTAATTCCTTTAATCAGTCTTTCTGCTGCAGCCTCCCGAGTAGCTGGAACTATAGGCACATGGTACCACTCCTGACTAATTTTTTTGTTTTTTTGTAGAGATGGGGTCCCACAATGGCTAGTGCATATTTATTAAGTTATATGATGAATGTGGTTATGGAAAGTAAGGAGAGCCCTGCCAGTTAGCTATTTATTTTCTGTGTGTCTTTCTTGGTTTTGTTTCTCAGTTTCTCCATTACTATTTTTAGGTATTTCATTGAATTTTTTTTTTAATTGTTGAGGATTCATTGAGGGTACAAAGAACCAGGTTGCATTGTTTACATTTGTTAGATAAAGTCCCTCTTATAATTGTGTCCTGCCCCCAAAGGTGTGTCACACAGTGACCCCCATCCCCCTCCCTCCTTCCCACTCTCTGCTCTCCTCTTTCCCTACCCTCCACCATGTACTAGGTCCTCATATCAGAATTAATTGTCCTCATATCAGAATTGAGTACACGGGATTCTTGCTTCTCCATTCTTGTGATGCTTTACTAAGAATAATGTGTTTCACTTTCATCAAGGTTAATACAAAAGATATAAAGGCTCCATCTTTTTGATGGCTGAATAGTATTCCATGGTGTACATATACCACATGAATGAATGTTAATACATTCCTGGGTTGGTGGGCATTTAGGCTGTTTCCACATTTTGGTGTTTGTAAATTGAGCTGCAATAAATAGTCTAGTGCAAGTGTCCTTATGGTAAAAGGATTTTTTTTCTTCTGGGTAGATGCCCAGTAATGGGATTGCAAGATGAAATGGGAGGTCTAGTTTGAGTTCTTTCTCCATACTTCCAAAAAAGGTTGTATTAGTTTGCAGTCCCGCCAGCAGTGTAAAAGTGTTCCCTTCTCTCCACAATCACGCTAGCATCTGCAGTTTTGAGATTTTGTGATGAGAGCCGTTCTTGCTGGGGTTACATGGATATTTTGATTTGCATTTCTCTGATGATTAGGGACAATGAGCATTTTTTCATGTATTTGTTAGCCATTTGTCTTCTGTAGAAAAGGTTTTCTTCATCTCTCTTGCCCATTGATATAAGGGATTATTGGCTTTTTTCATTGATTAATTTCAGTTCTCTGTATATCCTAGTTATCAAGCTTTTGTCTGATTCAAAATATGCAAATACCCTTTCCCATTGTGTAGGTTTTCTATTTGCTTTGGTTGTTGTCTCCTTAGCTGTACAGAAGCTTTGCAATTTGATTAAATCCCATTTGTTTAATTTTGTTGTTGTTGCAATTGCCATAAAAGTCTTGTTCATAAAATCTTTCCCCAGATTGATATCTTCAAGTGTTTTTCCCATGCTTTCTTTGTGAATTTTTTTTTTCAAAGGAGACAGGGTCTTATTCTGTCACTCAGGCTGGAGTACAGTGGCACTATCATAGCTCGCTTAGCCTTTTAACTCCTGGTCTCAACTGATCCTTCTACCTTAGCCTCCCAAGTACCTGAGACTACAGGCACAAGCCACTAAACTTGATTTTGTGTTGACTTTTTTTGTAGTGTATCATTTTGATTCCCTTCTTTTCTTTTCTATATATTTTAAAAGTTATTTTCTTAGTGGTTATTTGGAATTATAATGAACAATTTAAAGTTATAATAACCTGGTTTGAATAATACCAGCTTTCAACGGTATATAAAAACTCTCTTCCTATATAACTTTTTTTGTTTAAAAAAATTTTTTTTAATGCACAGTATATGGCCTGTTCCTCTACATTTCTATCCATCCCTGTGCATATGTTGTTATTGTCACAGACTTATAATGACTGTTTTACGCATCTGCCTTTTAAATAATATAGGAAAAAAGGAGTTGCAAACCAAAAATACAGTGGTACTGGCTTTCACATTTTACCTATGTAGTAACTTTTACCCTAGTGTTCTTTATTTCTTTGTGTGGTTTCAGGTCACTGTCTAGATTCATTTTGGTTTAGTCTGAAGGACTTCTTTTAGCATTCCTTATAGGGTAGGTCTAGAAATAACAAACGCCATTAGCTTTAGTTTATTTTGAAATGTCTTCATTTCCCCTTAATTCTTGAAGGCTTTTTTGTGTTTTGTTTTGTTTTGTTTTGTTGGAGACAGAGTCTTACTCTTATCACTCTGGGTGAAGTGCTGTGGCATCATCATAGCTCACAGTAATCTCAGTCTCCTGGGCTCAAGAGAGATCCTCTTTCCTCAGCCTCTCAAGTAGCTGAGACTATAGGTGCCTGGCATGATGCCTGGTTAGTTTTCCTTTTTTAGTAGAAATAGTCTAACTTTTGCTCAGGCTGGTCTTGTGAACTCAGCCTCCCAGAGTGCTAAGATTATAGGTATGAAACACTGTGTCTAGCCTTTACCATATATGAAATTCTTGGTTGATAGGTGAGAACCCATGTATTAGTCTTAAGAAGATCCCTTGTAAATGATGGCTTGCTTTTCTCTTTCTGCTTTCAATGTCTTTTCCTGTGGCTTTTTTTTTTTTTTT